>NC_061110.1:85955505-86013005 GCF_015104395.2 Macrobrachium nipponense | reverse complement strand
TCCGCCGTAATTCAGGGTTTCGACTGGGTATGCAGCTGTCGACTGATTCAATACTCAGCTTCAAAGTCTCCTGAGTGACTCTTGACACCATCTCGGCGTCTATAGTAGTAGTTTCCGTTCAGGTAGATGTCACTAACCTAATAACGAGAAAGTGGAGCAGTGATTAATTCATTACCATTGTACGGTATTTTATTTTTTTGGGTGTGGCTTAACTAAGAACTCTTTATAGATGAGCAAATTGCGAGTTTCCTAACATCCCCTGAATATGTGAACCATAAACATAACCCCAAAGAACTCCGAGCATCACGTATTTTCGAAAATCTTTTAACCCTCGCACTTGTTACCCTAACCAATTGCTTCAAATATGAATAGTCCGCTGGCACAGACCTCTGCTTATGTCTAAGATGGTGATTCCATCACGAGAGGCCAAAAAGTGAAACTAGGAAGAGTACAATGTTTACTTTTCCCTTTGTGTATAGCGTATGTACTGTATGGCATGAAAACAGCCCATGTTCATTACTTAAACCATTATACTAGCGCTCATATATATAATATATATATATATATATATATATATAATATATATATATATATATATATATATATATATATATATATATCACAGGCGGAGAGGTAAAGGCATGTCTCAGCGTAGTACTATAATTTATTGCCGACGTTTCACATCACTTCGATGCATTTTCAAGGCTGGGAATTGATAAAAATACAAACATATAAGACTCGTCGCTGATAAACACGGTATAATATTTAAAATTTAAAATTGAACACTACAAACATTTTAAAATGTAAAAATTATTGTACAACAACACTAGTTGGAGAGACAACCTACCAGAAGTAAAAAATAGAAGGTGACTGAAGGACAGAGTGGGGAGTAAAAAAAAATAATAAAGTAAAAAAACACCCACACACAAAACTATGTAAACAAACAAGTGGTTAGGCTATGAACAGCTGAACTGACGAGGACTGGGTCATTTAAATTCGGTACAATTATTAGGTTTTGATTAAAATTGAATTCCAGTGTTGAAAGCTCGTCATCTTGTTTATTGGCTGATCCAATATTTTAAAATCATCGATGTCCAAGCGGGAGCGACAGGTAATAGAGTGTTCCGGATGCTGGATAGCTCAGGATTGGATATTTGCATCCTGTTCGAAACTGACCTCCTTTGTTTGTGGGCGCAGAAACGGACTTGTAGCAGCCTCTTCGTGCATCCAACTTAAGTTACCCCCCCCCCGATTACATCTGGGACAAGTGTATTGATAAACTATGTTGTACACCAAAGGCGGGCCTTAATCTGTCTTTAGCTCTGAAAAGAGATCGGATTGTTAGAGGATTTTTCGGAATTAATTTTAGGTTCAAGGCTGGTAATTCCTTGTTAATTAATCGTATAACTTTCTTTTTGAAGGAACTCGTCATGGAGGAAAAGGGAACTTAGCATAAATGATTAAACTTGGAACGCTATGTATAGGAGGTTGGTGGGGGTTTATTTCATGTTTAAAAATTTATTGAGGGTTTCTATAAAAGTGCACTGAGGGGAAACAGTTGTTGCTAAAAAGTTTACTAGAAAATCTATTTGTTTCGTTGTGGAAAGGAGACCCAACTGGAAGTGAGGACCAAAGGCTCTATGAAGGAGGGTGGAGAGGGCATTTAATTTAAAATTAAAATTACATGAGCTATAGAAATTTGTCCCTAAGCCTGTAAATGTACTCATTCTGTAAATTCCTTTACCTCTCCGCCTTGTGATATCTGTAGGGCTTGAGCCCCCTTACTAGTCTTCTATATATATATATATATATATATATATATATATATATATATGTATATATATATATATATATTATTGTATATGTATATATATATATATATATATATATATTATATATATATATATATATATATATATATATTATTATTGGCTTCAGCGCGACCCACGAACTTCTACAACCAAACAGAATTTCAAGATATATTCCGAAGAAAAAGGGCAGATGATGGATGCAGCTTTTAAACATATATATATATATATATATATATATATATATAATATATATATATATATAATATTTATATATATATATATATATATATTGTCATTATAAGTATAAATCGTCTTTTTTTACAAACGCCAGATTGGGCTATCAAAGCAAATCGTCTGAAACAGGCACATAAAACGTGATGGTTTTGAATCCACGAGACATAAAACCCTTTGTTTGTTTTTTTTTTTTTTGAATATTCACGAAAACAAATTGTTAATGTATTATAGTTCGATGTGTACTTTATTTCCCGGTACGGTCAGATCTTTGAATTTAAAGTACCTAATAATCAATTCACTTATTGACTGATGTGGCTTTTTTTCTTTTTCAGGTAGCTAAAATTACTAGAAAAAAAAGCTGTGTTTATTTACAATTTTTTTTCAATCGCTTGTAGTAGCTCTGCTAAAAAACAATTTCTAGTCCGGTTGAGTTCGAAATCATTCATATACTTTTTTGTCACCCACTAAAATATTCCATTCTCTCTAGCTACAGACTCGAAGAAAACGTGAGATCAGTGTAACTAGCTCAGATGTCCCCGATCATCTCGGACTTGTACTGAGCCCAATAATTTACTTATGATGTTTTTTATTTCATGACTTATGATCACACGTTCACAGTTTTTACTTTTTACTTTTTTTATTTCTTGATTTATTCTTACGTAAAATAACCACACATGTAGATCAACATACTATAAGCAAATATAGAGACATGCAATGAACAGCCTTTTTCCCTTTCGGTATTAGCTGTTTAATCAGTAAAAATTTTAATTTACTGGATAGAGCTCATTTTTCTTTATGCATCTATGTACCCGACACCGAACATTTCTGCTAAATTTTGGTCGTAAAAATAATAGAAATGTAAATATTTTCATTCGGTATAAACTTATTAAGGTTGTGAGGGTGTGAACAAAGAGGCAGGTAGAAGTGTACTGACTTTATGTTGTTTTTTATTAAGCTGACCCTGCGTCAGCACGGGCTCTTGCTCACAGAGCAACCCTAATAGGACTTTATTATAGGTAAGGGAAATTCATATATGCAGCGTGCGGCGGAAATGTGGTGTCCGACCCACGTGAGAGCAAAAATGGGTCGACGACAGCCGACTTGTGTTTCTTAGGAGGCATATACTATGAGGCGAAAAAGGTGGACTTACAGTGGACTGTATATACTTAACGTTGTTACTTGGTCAAAAATTGCCAAAAGCCTTACGTAACAACTCCACAAAACTCCCTTTGCAGTTTCTAATTTACGGGGAGATATCTCTCAACCCAACTTATTATTAACGAGGATAACACACCAATGTCATTAATGAATAGTACCACAATTAAGTACTTTCACTTCTGAGCAGTCCTTGTAGACATGAACTTAGATCATAAATCGCTATACGAGATACGACGAGAGGACGCGCCTCTCTCTCTCTCTCTCTCTCTCTCTCTCTCTCTCTCTCTCTCTCTCTCTCTAAATGTTGTGAGTACTCACGGGTTGATTTTCAGACCTTAGAGGACCGCTGTGTTATCTCGTTTCTAAAAGTTATTTGCATAACCTTAAAGTATGAACACAATAAAGGTTTATCAGATCAATTTATATTCACCTTCCACAACACTGAAACATAGGAAAAATGAAATAAAATCGAGGGATATTGAAACGCATTTGATAAATTGACAGTTAAAATTAATTTAATAACTAAAAGTTAAACATATCAAAGAGTAATAATATATGAATGACAATTGAAATTAATCACTCAATTGGAATTGTAAATCAATGGCACTCAAATGAAACAAATTACGATAAAATTAAAGAATCAGGGCAATCGCCCTTTCTAAATCCACACACTCACACACATCACTACACAACACTAGATGACAGGTCACCTCAAAAGTTGAGCCAAGAAGCTGTTTGTTCCGTCCTGCATTCGGGTTTTGTGGGAAAAAGAGACAATTACCACGAATGAATGCAGAACTGACGTACAAAGATTTCATGAATATGAAAAACTTTACAATAATTATCAAGTTCGTTGTCACAAATAAATTCGAAATATAATAGTGTGAAACTTCAACATATTTATTAAAAGTAGTGAATTAATTGGTGGTGTGTGTCAATACAATTTTGGGCGATATCTCGCCCATACAGTGTACAACGCACATACGCATACACACCCCTAGAGGGGCACGCAAAGGAGTGATCAGAGGGGCCAACTACTACCCTTCCTTTCCCCTTCTGCTCTCTTGACCTCTCCTAATGGCTTCTCTGGCGAAAGGCACAAACAACACCCAATAACACCTTCAACTCTTACCATACGTGATATGCACAATACACTCACCAAGAGCAATTTCATATATATGAGGACAAATGAATTATCATAACTAAATCAGTAATAATACTTCGTTATTGAAACGTCTACTGACGTTTATGTCAAAAGACTTCGTCGTTGTGTAAAACCATCTTTTCTGTGCTAACCGCACCACAGATACTACGTACTAGAACATAGCAAAATCAGATAAAATAATGTTAAGAGTGTCATTCTCGAGTAGATGTGGTTCTTTCACCCGTATTATATCATGCAATATAATAGACGAACATATCTTTACATAATATATGGGCATGCCAATACATTTGGTTTCCACATGAATACAAATACAGTAACATAGTTCCTGTCTGTCGATTACCTGACAGACGGCAATACACAGTGAAAATCAATCAATAATTTCTTATGAGACAGACACTAGTAACTATAATAAAAGACAAATAGCACGGAAACAAGTGTATACTCAAAACCATTAGAAAATAAAATCGTTGTGAGAGGAATTCCTCACAATATAATTATGAATATAAAAGCATACAAAATATAATGTTACATGATATATACATTGGCGGGAAGCCCGCTGAACGCTCTCTAGGATGGAAGTAAGAACAATGCGATTGTAGGAATATGTACAATGAATTTGGGGATAAAGCGTTTTCCTTCAAGGGGATTATTTACGTCATAGGTATAAATTGTACTAAAACTTTTCATTATATAAAATAAGGAGAATATATTGAACTGATAAATGTTACGGAGAAAGAATAAACTGGAATACATGACAAGAGAAAACTAATGTTTCACTTGGAAAAATACGATGATAACGAATACAATAAAAAGATTAAAACGATATTGGTTACGATGGTCAGAAAAGTAGTTGAGAGAAGCCAAGAGACAGAGGCTTCCTGTCCTGCTGTTTTCTGGATAATGTGGATCTTCAATCTCCTCATTACTTTATACAAACAAGTAGCACTCCACCCCCACTTTATGGAGGGGTAGATGTAATGTTCGGTGTAGCTACTGAGGATGGGTGGTGTGGGGTGGGGGATATGTTTTGCATGTGAGGAAGAGGGTATGGTAATCCGTGATGTCTCGGTTTGAACTCTGATTATATATATATATACTATATATATATATATATATATATATATATATATATATATATATATATATAAATAATATATATATATATATATATATATATATATATATATATATATATATATATATATTAGGGCTAGTGCCTTGTATGATAAGGCGCCTATGAGGTAATGTTAGACTAGCGATAATCTATACGCTAAGCGGTTGGTATTGCACTTCCATCTTCAATGGAGTGGTCTGGGGTTTTGTAGATCACTTACGAAGTCGGTATTATCTTTACGACGATGTGTTGAACTCATGGTTCGGTGAGGTTCTTGTAGAAAACACAAGGTATAAAAATAGTATATTCTTCTGAAGTTTTACATGATGAAGATCAGGTATGATCGTACAAGTCTTCTATGACGATAGCTTGATCGCTTCTGCCATTGATGATGCTAATCCTATTCCTCTACATGATAAAGCTTAGGTAAAGAGGTACAGGTCTTCTAATGACGATCACTAACTCTGTTCTGCCTGTCTACCATCTCTGTTACAAGTTATGAAGGAACAGACAGTAGTTCGAACATATGAACATACATACAATGACATGGTTTCATACGAACACACAATCAAATGAGACACGCTACAGATCACGTAGGCCGTTTGAATAATAGGTCGGGGTAGTTGTCTCAAGCAGGGAGCTTGGACTGTTTCAAAACAAATGAATGACTACAGGTGACGGCATGTTATCTTAGCCTACATACTTATTGTATACGTCATCTTTAGCGTCTCTAGTCTGATCACATTCCTGCAAGCAATCTGGTTGACCTCTTTAGTTTTAGACTTTTTATATATATGGACTAACATTCCATATTTTTATTATGTAAACACTTACATTAGCTCGGTCAGCTACCAAAACCAGCTACTGAATATTACTCAAACTTGACTTGCATCTGACTTATAGGAGTGTGATACAGACACTATGTGAATATATATATATATAAGTAAATAAAAATTCATTGTGTACATGAATTGATTCAAGTAATAAAATATAAAACAATGATATTGGTAAATAATAGTGATCACATGATATATATAATGATACAGTTTTTTCACTTCATCTCTTTAAGATACTTATGCTACAGAAAATACTAATGTACTCTGATAATTGCATAGAATGAAGATTAACATGATAAAAATCATATTTTAACTGATAAAAAATATCATATATGAATTGATAAAATTATTAATGTTTATGCTGATTGATTCGTTGATTTCTGATTCATTAATCAATATACTAACTCATATATAACTGCAGATATTGGGAAGATAAAAGGTAAACAGATTGATTATAGGCTACCTGATTTGTTTATACATTGGTATATGGATTCATATAATTATGATTAATATATGTGCACTTTAAATAGATTCCTACTGCGTACACGCAAAGATATATTTAGATTCTGTTATTTATGATCATTTATATAAGAGATTCCTATTGCGTACACGCAAAGATATATTTCGACTCTGTTATTTATGATCAATTATATATGGGATACATGATACTTTATATATATAGGATACATGACCGAGGTTATACTACTTCACTTTTAACTAGCTTTCGAACAACTTTTCGTCCATTACACAGTTCCAGACAACCACCTTTAGCCAATTGAAACGGCCTTTTTCAATGGTTAAAACAAGGGGAAAATTTGCCTGGGCGGGTCCAACGTTCTATTTTTGCGCTCATACTTATTCTCTGCATCCTAAGCTACACGATTCCGTTCGCGATGAATAGATCATCCCAGCACGAGTCCTTCGCCAGCAAAGTAGAGTTGAATATCCTTCGGGTCGTAATTGTCGGAAGTATGTCCCTTTTGTAGTCGAATTCCGACAGCCGCTGGAGCGTTCCGCATTAAAACGAGATTAACGACGAGATACGGTGTCGGTCGAAGAAGTCCATGAAATTCCTTTCACATTGTAGGCGGTTGTTACTCGACTGTAGTCGTCCGCTGCGACGAACGATTTTTTTGAAGTTGCGATGTGAAACTCTCGTACTGCAGGATACTGTAACCAGGTTCCATTAATCAGCCTGCAAGTGAAATTATACTTGTCACAAGGGCAAAGTAAATTCAGACGACATCCAAATACAGGGGATGGGGAGAGAGCCATTTAGACCAGAACTTAAACCCACATGAATTCGCTGATATTTTTGGAATTCAAAAGAGTCCGCTGTACAAACTTTTTTATCCATGGCATTAACAATGAGTGAACCTATCCAAGTCTATGATGACTTGTAAAAATATCCATAATTATAAAAAATAAACAGATATCTATACAAATCCCAAAGAAAATTCGATATTACTGGTAGTAAGTTACTAGACAAAGAAGTGTGAAACGGAGCTATTTGTAAGATTGCCAGGCAACATAAGAGTCAAGAGAATATTAATCATGATTCTATGTGCCCTAACAAAAGTTTTCATATTCAATTTTCTCGTGGCGCATCCTCTGAGGTTAATTTTTTTTTAAAAACTTTATTAATAGGTAGGAGATGCAACGAAAAAAAAAAAACCCACTATGTAACTAATTTCTAAATAAACTTGGGTTTTTCAAGAAAATGTGACATTTTCCCATGAATATGATTTACTTGAATTGTAATAGGCTAATGTTGCAAGTAAAATATTTCTTATCCACAACTTGATAATTCTAAATGTCCGTTTACCCATGTCATAAGCTGAATTATTGACTCTAATTGTCTATGAGGTTCAGAAAAAAAAAATTAATTCATTTTGTTGTTTATAGAAATTCTATTTGCTTATATGTTCATTAATTTTAAAATGATTGCAAGTCCTTAACTACTTGCATTACACACACGGATAAGAATATGTTATGTGGCCCGTCATGTGACCTATGAACCACATGTGAAGTTCATGAACTAAGCATTCCTTTCTCCAGTCAATCTGCTTTTGCAAGCAGAGACGACACACAGATGAAGCCTGTGTAAGCAGATTATTGAGGTTAAAAGGAACAAATGCTGATACGGCAATGATGACGTCGTCACTTGGCAGGAGATTGCTCTCAGCCAGCTAAGAGTTACGTTACTTGCTGTAAGATATACGACTTTAGTATTTTCAAATGATATTTTAGTGTTTTAATTCTCCACCCGCATGAGAAGAATGTCTGAAAAAAAAAACAGTACCAAAATTCATTGAACAATATTTTAGTTTCATGTTTGGCATTATGTTAAATAAATATTCCTTATTCAAACTATATGAAAAAGGTTTCCATACAAACTTACTATATATTATTATTAGCCCTGTATAAGATTCATATAGGATTATTCCATAGATAACATTTTCACTTCTAGACTTCCTGACTTTAAAATCTCTTTTATTTTATTTTTATTTATTTTATTATTATTATTATTTATTTATTTATTTATTTAATTTTTTTTTTTTTCATTGACTACGAATATAAATCACCGGGACAGACAATATGTCAGTAGGTTTTGGATATGTGTTTGAACTTTTAGCTATTTGTCATTACTAACGCGTTAAGTTAGAGTTCAAATCTTTACGCATATATATTTAGATATTTTAATTAACTATGGTTACGTTTTGCTTATTGATATTATCGTGATTCTTTTTTATTATAATTTGTAACCCTTCCGACTTCTTACGGAGTGTATTATATTGACTCCACTTGTATCCTATTTATTTTATTTTTTTATATATTTATATTTATTTATTTATATATTTTTTTTTATATATATTTGATAAATTAATGGTTGGCTTGAATATGTGGAAAAGTGTTCTAGCGACGTACCGTATAAGGCTACTTGCGGCATCAATTCTATAGATACAAGATATATGTATATGATAAAGGTATTTAAAACCGCGAGAACCGCTATAATCCAGTTCGGATCCAACATCACGAGTTGTAACTCGTAAGACATTGACACTTCCTATTTAATTATCAGTTATTCTACCAAACCGATTGACTCTGGGTGATAAAATATATTATTGGTTTTCTTAATGGAAAAGGAATTCACACAACGTGTTAAGGAGATTATTATTGATTTACACCACCCGAGTCACAGATTATTATGTGTTGAATTCCATATTTACTGATTTAGCACTCATAAATATTCCTAACGCACTCAATTGCGGTGTTTGTTTTTAGTGCTATTAATTCTATATAACGTGTCAAGGAACTATTAACACTAAGAAGTGTTTATTCCCTCTGTCAGACTCGTATTCTGTTAATAATTCTACGTATATTCTTTTCAAGGATTGATTTGGCACAGGATAGGCTCCTAAACTGACAGGTGTCTTAGTGTGTCCCTTGTCTTCATGACACGTGTTACAATCAGTTATGTGCTTTTTATATCTGTAAGCATTGTAGGCCAGTAAAATAGTGATTTGGCTTTCTGTGACATAGTAGGGAACCCTGGATGACGGAATGCAACCAGTTTATGACGATTGGTATGAAGAGATTATTACTAATACCTGGTCGTTAGTCATCTGCTGTGTTCTTCGGGTTTACCTCGTCACAGACCTACATATAATATTACATTTGATTACATTATTCTGATACACATACTTTAAATATACTTTTGCTTTAGGGTTTCTGCTCGAAGTGTGTATTGTTTATGCTTAGCCGCTGACCCTGTTTCCGTTTCGAAGTGTTTATTGTTTGGTGTTTATTGCTGCTGACTCTGTTTCCGTTCGAAGTGTTTATTGTTTGGGTTATGTCTGTTGACGCTTGCTTTGTTCAGTTTGTAACAGTTCTGCGCTCCGACCCAGATATTCAATGCTCGCGATCTCTTGGGTTAAGGAATTTTTCTTGTTTAGATACGGTTTAACAATAGGTACGGATGTTTCTATATCTTTTAGTCCAATTAATGGTTCTTTGCTGTATGGTGCGGGATTGCGGGATAATGCGTCAGCTATGATAATTGCTTTCCCAGGTAGATATCTTAACTTGGCTCCAAAGACCTGAATGATCATTTGTCACCGAGTTCCCTTTGGACTGTGATTAAAGCCTTTGAAAAAACTCGGTAAAGGACTCATGTTCAGTAAGGACTTTATCAGGATAGCCATAGATTATGAACTTAAAAATATACTGGTGAGTTAAAGATACCTAGCCCTTCCTTGCCTATTACTGTATATTTACTTTCAGAGGGCTTTAGTTTACGTGAATAAAAAGCTATAGGGAAGAACTGTTTATCATATTACTGAAGTAGTATCCCTCTTACCCCTTGGTCTGAGGCGTCTGTTGCAATAAAAAAAATTCCTTATTTAAATCAGGGATTTTTAAGTTAGGTAAGCTGCATTTTCCGCTTTTAAGATATCGAACGCCTGTTGATGCTTTTCAGACCATAATAAATCTACGCTCTTCTTCGTAAGATCTGTTAAAGGAGCTGTCATCATTGAAGAGTTACATATTTACATACCTTGTAATACCCACTACAGCGCAAAAGTGCTGTATCCCCCTTTTACGTTATTAAGTACCGGAAAGTTATGAATAGCCGACACCTTACCATGGACTACTTTTGCTTTTAAGACCTTGACCAGACACATAAAACCTAGATAAACATGTTCGGTTTAAAAAAAAACTCACATTTAGATATTTTACTCTGAGATTATTTGTCTTTGTCTCTGTAGCACTAGCTCTACTTTATGTGAATGTACTTCTAAGGTATTTAGAAAAGATTACAAGATCATCCATATAGGCATGTAGGTTATCCCCTAAAAGTCTCCAAGCACTATATTGTAATTTTGGGCGCAACGTAAGCCGGAGGCATACGTAAAAATTGATAATGTCCCCTGGGTGTGCTGAAAACGGTGTATGAGGTACAATCACTTAGGTAATGGTATCTGGTAAAGCATTTAAGTAAGTCCAAGTTGGGTGAAAAAATTTATTCTAACCTAACAGAGATAAGATGTCGTCGGTACAATCGCACTGGAAACTATCGGAAGTCGTTTCCTTGTTTAAGCGACAGAAATCTACGCAGCATACGCCAAGTCCGATCCTTTATGACATGACGTTTGAGAGAAAAATTATATGGGCTATTTGATTTCCTAATGACTCCTATTACTAACATTTTTCACGTCGTCATTTATTTCTATTTTGAAATTTCATTGGGGTTCTACACGAAGGTACGTATATAGCTTTATGTTTGTCCTTAGACCGTATTTTGTTTTCAATGACATCCGTTTTTCTCCCAGAGATCACTCGCTAGTGGGAGAAAACTTCCTGGTATTCAGGTAGAAGATAAAAAAATTCTGCTGAATCACCCTCTGCTTGAATGACTTTTACGGATATTACTTTAGATAGATTATCAGAGAGATTCATCCACGACTGGTTGGCGTGATTAAAAACTAGCAACAATAAAAAATGCGATATTTATAACTTCCGTATCCACGATATGTATACTTTTAGGGCTTTGTTCGCGGAAATCGTTATATTTCAGGGTGTCGGGAAGGATTAAAATTTCATTTCCCAGCAAAGTCTTTTTACACGCACTAAGACATTCGAGGGTGCATGCTTCTCGAGATTTTTGCGCGCAAACTACGACTGCGGTTGTGGGAGAATTCTGTTGGGTCATTTGAACAATGTTACGATTTATGAGACAAATGCATGTTCCTTTATATAAGTTATTATTTGATTAACTGTCTCATTTTTGTTCAAACGGATTTTAATATGTTTGAAGGTTTATAGGATTTTATTTCCTTTGATAAACACGCCTTATTTTTGCAGGATGTAGATAATATTTTCTATACCCCTAGATGAATCTTACAATTACACTAGATACAGATCAATTTTTTTTTTATAACTATAGAGGTATCTGTAAGCGCTCGCTTATCCGGACTTCTCATTAGGGAAGTTCGAACAACAGACGGTGAGTCCGTAAATACAAGATATTGCGTGTACTAAAGAAATAAACAAAGATATTCTAATTTTTACGGCGCGTACAGTTTGGGCTTATCCACCAGTATTTATTATAACTTAATGTATTAAAATTAAAACGAAAACCTGCTCTGATTACTTATACGGTCGTGTGTTTCATAGGAAAAATCCTTTTTAATTCAAAAAGATATTGGTATGAACCAACATCGCTTTTCCCCACTCTGCTAGAGTCGCTTATTGTGTGGAATTTGCTATGTTTTGAATACTTCGGCAGTTTTTGACTAACCTTGACCGCTTGACTAGGTGACACAGTAACCGAGTTTGCTTGCTTTGATTCTGAACGGGCTACTGTTTCTATTTCTTTTTGTAATAATTAGGATCCTTCTCTTATTACCATCGGCAACGATTGTGTGTTTTTAACCATTATGTTGCTGGTTACGTATAAGCAATGAATGACGAACTATTAGGAACTGAGCGATTACTAATAAGACAAGTTATCGCTACTGTATTCAATATTAACTGTTTGTACTTCATTCTTTGCTAAAATTTGAAATAGTGAGGGATCCTGGGTCAGCGCATTTAGCCTGATGAAAGTTTTTTTACAGACATGTTATTCCTTGCAATCCAGCCGTATTTTTAAAGTTAAGTTGAGTCATTGAGGTTCGATATTTTATATAACTCAAAAACTCAAGGCTAAAACTGCGATCGGGGACTTTGCAAAGGAGCATTTATTGTCATGACCCGAAATAGTGTTACCTCTAATTTATATAGATTTGTACGGGTGTTCCACTTGTTTTTTTGTGTGTTTTTCTAATCACTACGGTGCTAACGACCTATCCATGCATCTGTATAAATACAGACGTCCACTGCGTAAACGCATATTCACTGTTTAATATGATTTGTTACGTAAGGGATTAATAATCACCCAAAATGATAAAGTTAACATAGTATATGATTTATGATATTTCAGTAGAAACTTCTGGAAACAGGCACTCAAAGATAAAAACTCGCAGTAGCGAAATCTCAATGATGTAGATAATTTCTGTAAAAAAAGTAAGATTAAGAATGTCTCGTAACTTCAGCCACAGGAATAACGAAATTCGACCTGCAAAGGAAACACTCAAAGTTACTCCAAATGAATAAAAAATTGTACTTAGCTTGCTTTTGTGGGAATCACGGTGTTCCGATAACGACACACGGCCTTGGTCCTCCTTCTCTATTTAGCGGACGACCTGGTTTGGCTTCAGTTTCCCCCGTGCGCGTTGTTTCGATGATTCGAGCCCTTGAAAATCCGATGCTGCAGACGCGTTCGGTTTGTTTCTTGCAGTGCCGGAAACGCTCACTAACGATGTTTTCTTGAATGATTCTAATGAGAGACGGAGCTTCCGTTGCCGTAGGAAAAGGACACGTCGTTTTGTTTCTTGAAGTTATTCACTAACGATGATACTAAGTTGCTTGAACGAATCTTGTTGTTTTCTGAAGTCGCTCACTAATGATGATACTAGGTTGCTTGAAGAATCTGCTGCTTTCGTCGTCGTTGACTTCTTATGATACATTATTTTCTGTTTTTTCTTCGTAGGACGTTTGTAGAGTTCTTCTGGTCCGCTGCCACCAATATTAGGGCTAGTGCCTTGTATGATAAGGCGCCCTATGAGGTAATGTTAGACTAGCGATAATCTATACGCTAAGTCGGTTGGTATTGCACTTCCATCTTCAATGGAGTGTCTGGGGTTTTGTAGATCACTTACGAAGTCGGTATTATCTTTACGACGATGTGTTGAACTCATGGTTCGGTGAGGTTCTTGTAGAAAACACAAGGTATAAAAATAGTAGTATTCTTCTGAAGTTTTACATGATGAAGATCAGGTATGATCGTACAAGTCTTCTATGACGATAGCTTGATCGCTTCTGCCATTGATGATGGCTAATCCTATTCCTCTACATGATAAAGCTTAGGTAAAGAGGTACAGGTCTTCTAATGACGATCACTAACTCTGTTCTGCCTGTCTACCATCTCTGTTACAAGTTTATGAAGGAACAGACAGTAGTTCGAACATATGAACCATACTACAATGACATGGTTTCATACGAACACACAATCAAATGAGACACGCTACAGATCACGTAGGCCGTTTGAATAATAGGTCGGGGTAGTTGTCTCAAGCAGGGAGCTTGGACTGTTTCAAAACAAATGAATGACTACAGGTGACGGCATGTTATCTTAGCCTACATACTTATTGTATACGTCATCTTTAGCGTCTCTAGTCTGATCACATTCCTGCAAGCAATCTGGTTGACCTCTTAGTTTTAGACTTTTATATATATGGACTAACATTCCATATTTTTATTATGTAAACACTTACATATATATATATATATACATACATATATATATATATATATATATATATATATATAGTGTGTGTGTGTGTGTGTGCCTGTGCGCGCATATATATATAATATATATATATATATATATATATATATATATATATATTATTTATATATATATATATATATATATATATATATATATATATATATATATATATATATATATATATATATATATATATATACAAATACGTGGGCCGACAATTCCGCGCAGGACAATTCAGCTTAGAGACAATTCAGCGCATGACGATTCAGCACAGGGACTATTCAGCGCAAAGACAATATGGCGAAATAAAGTGATCAAATTAGTTTTTATTTGTAAATTACTTTTGAAATTCAAAAAAATGAAATATGATATTTAATGAAATAAGATATTGGAATTCTACTAATTTATTTCTGACTTGGCGACAGAAAACAAACTAACTACTTGCAGTTAAAAATATGGTAATAATCTAAGAAATGTTTGCACTTTCAACCATCGAACAATTTATGCTATAACAACAAGCGAATTATAGCTACTGGTATTCTTCTAAACTCGGACTGGATGTGTTTCCTTTTCTGGAGCGTAGATTAAATTAAAATAAAAAGCTCCATGAAGCGGATTTTATCAGAGAAAGGTCGTGATCGCATTCTATTAAATGGATTTTGCTATCGTTAGATAGAAAACTTCGTAATGAAAAGGAGTCTTGGCGTTGTACACAAGACACATGCAGAGGTCGAATTCATGTTAATGGAAGTTCATGGGAATAAGTTATGACGCATACTCATGTGCCGCAGCCAGCAGCATCAGCAATGAAGAAAATGGTTTCAATTCTTCGTGAACAGGCTCGTTCTCCTAATGATGTTCCAAGACGAATAATCCAAGAGACTCAAGTTTCTTTGCCAGATGAAGCCCCGGTTTTACTACCTGAGTATACTTCATTGCAACGAAGTGTTCAACGTCGAAGAAAAAGAGATGGTGACCCAATTCCAGCACCTAATGGTGTCAGTGATACTGTATTACCTGACCATTTGCGTGTAACACAGTGGGAAACCTTTTTTGTTGTATGATTCTGGTGCTGAAGATACCAACAGAATATTCATTTTTTTCGACTGCAAAGAATATTGAACCTATCAAAGAACACAAAAACTGGCTTGCAGATGGCACATTTAAAGTAGCCCCACGCCTTTTCCACCAACTTTATATTACTCATATGTTCTGTGAAGGATGTGGAGTTTTGGAAATTGGAACAAGACAACGCAAGAGAAAAGGATACTGAGAATCAGAGCTGGACACGACGATTCCAAAAAAGAAGGCAAATTATCAGAGAACGGCTAAGACAATAAAAACGCCAGTTAGTAAATATGGGAATTGAGCAAACAAATTGAAATACTTACAAAATAATATAAGCTACCTCTGAATTGCAGAAATAAATTAGTATGAATATTTTTGTACAAGAATGTTTTATAGTATATCATTTCAATAAATATTTTTGTCTACTTTTTAAAATTCAATATGTTACAAATAAAAGATTGATTTAAATGACTGTTTTCTTCGTTTTCCATGTTTTTATTTTACTTTGCAAAATGTCTTTGCGCTGAATAGTCCTTGCCCTGATCGTCATGCGCAGAATTGTCTCTAAGCTGAACTGTCATGCGCTGAATTGTCTCTAAGCTGAATTGTCGGCGCTGAATTATTCTGCGCTGAATTGTCGGTGCTCTATACAAATAAGTAGAATATACTGGTCACTTTTTACCAGATGCATATGCAACTGTGATAGTCACAATGCCTCTTAACTTCTCGAATTCTTCACGTTTTTTTTTTTTTTTTTTTTTTTGAGTGAAAAGCGTATCCAAAAAAAAAAAAAAGCAGTAAGAAATTCGAGAAGTTAAGACGGCATTGTGGACTATTACAATTACATATATACAACTATATATATATATATATATATATATATATATATATATATATATATTATATATATATATATATATATATATATACATAGAGAGAGAGAGAGAGAGAGAGAGAGAGAGAGAGAGAGAGAGATGCATTGTTGGCATTACTTAACTAAGGTTCTTTGCAGCGTTCCTTCGGCCCCTAGCTGTAACCCCTTTAATTCCATTTACTGTGCCTCCTATTATAACCTCTTTTTTCCATCTTACTTTCCATCCTCTCCTAACGATTGTTTCAAAGTGAGACTGCGAGGTGTTCCTCCTGTTGTACCTGTAATTACTTTCTGTTTCCCTTTTAGCCCAGAGCTCATAGGTCCCTGCAAATGGCCTTTGGCCTGGGATTTATATTCCATTTCTGAACCTATTTTATCCATATAATCTGATTGGGGATTCTGTGGCCCTTAATCTAACGGGCATTTGCTACAGGACTAAATGCGAGTAAGCACGATACAGATGTAATCTATTACACATTGGCGTAAGTGACAACTTAGGCCAATGTGTAATAGATTACATCTGTATCGTGCAAATTTTATGTTTGAACATTTTCTCTATCCCAAGAGTGAAATGTTACAGTCACGATAGGAACTGAACTATTATTTGGTCCATACTACCGCATCTGTATAATTTGCTTATTATTTACAAAGAATAAAAGGATTCCTGATATCCTTTCATAAACTAGGAAAGGTTCTGGATGAAGTAATGCGCACGCACTGGGGTGAAACCATTCAGTAAATAATCATAACGAATGATTTACTGAATTTTCTTTGACATTTTATTTTGGATTTAACTTTTATTAATATTCATCACCTTGCATTGCTTGCTCCACACCCTTGAAATCCTGGGAAAAAAATTATATAAATATATATTGCAAAAAAATCTCATAGAACAAGCGTGGATGAGAGAGAGAGAGAGAGAGAGAGAGAGAGAGAGAGAGAGAGAGAGAGAGAGAGAGAGAGATTATCTGCCTAGCCCACACGGGTATGGCATGATGGGATCTATATCATTTCATAATGATTTCAAGCCACATTTTCAAGATGCCATACCATAGGTCATTCGAAAATTAATATAATTAGAGGCAAATTATTTTCGATTTAAAGGTTTGGTATTTCAAATGAATAGATTTCGTCACTGATGAATACGAATTCCAAATTGCAAGAAGAATGGGAATCGTTAGAATTAAATAAGGAGAAACTGAAATGACATTTCACATCCTTTTATATATATATATATATTATATATATATATATATATATATATATATATATATATGCAGAAACTAGGTACTATGTCGTACCTCTAAGTAAATGGAGATATAATCCACAAATGATAAAATAAAATATATTTCCGCGGTAAAGTAAATTAAAAAGCTTTTAATTTTAACCATCAGCTGTGGGTTTTTCTTTTATTTTTTGAGTGACAAGATCACAAGCTGATGGTCGAAAGCTTTTAATCTACTTTACAAGAAATATATATATTTTATATAACTACATAAGGATTTTACATCATGTGGGTTATATCCCCCTCCACACAACACATATACATATATATATTATATATATATATATATATATATATATATATAATATATATATATATATATATATATATACTTATTCTGTTTTTTTCTTCAAACCCTTTTTTTTATCAAATAATCAGTTGACTAACATTTAATAGGATCATCATTATAATAATATTTCGTGTGGAAACATAGTTGAGATCGTTAACTATGTGTGATGAACGGCTCTCCCGAACAAAACAGAATTCAAATAAACAGTGACTAACTTGCAAATAAAAAAATTATTACATTTAACTACATTACTTTGTTTTCCTACCGTTCCATGTACAGTATTATTCTTTCAGTTTAAGTAAATTATAGGTTTCCTTATCATAACGTAAAATATTTGTATGCAGTATGTACTAACTTCACTACTAAGAAATGTGTGATTTCAGTTGAACAGTATATGGAACCATTAAAAAAAAGTCAATGCAACTTCTGTATTTTTTTAATCGCGTCTTGCTTGACTAAATGATTGGCATCGCAATTCCAACTCCATATGTATATATATATATATATATATATATATATATATATATATATATATATATTTATATATATAGATATATATATGTATATAGCCATCTTTTATTGCCGCTGCTATGCACCTTTTATGTGTGTTTGTACCTATATTTTTAATCTACATATACATATATATATATATATATTATACATATATATATATATATATATATATATATATTATATATATAATATCGATATATATATAATAATCTAATAAAAGGAGCCCATAAAACACCATAGAGAGAACAGTAACTATATTTTCAGAGACTGCTGTCTCCCTCTTCAGGTAGATGAATGAGAGGTCCATCCACAGGCAAGCCAATTTAGGTCACCCCCGCTGATAATATTCCTTTAATCTTCTTAAGCGTTGGTTGAATGAAAAACTTGTCGATCGTATCTGATATCCATGCTCCTTTTGAGATGTTCATTACCTGCCTCTCTTTTATTAAGGCCGATTTCATCATTTGACTCTTGTACCGGCAGTTGCTGCTATAAATTACACGTGACCAAATTATTTTATCTATTCTATGGTTATGTTTATTTATATGGTTGAAAATAGCTGAGTTCTGTTGTCCATACCTAACTGACCGTTTGTGTTGTATTAATCTCTGGGAAGTTATTTACCTGTAAATCCGATGTAAGATTTGTCACAGTCCTGGCATGGAATTTGGTAAACCCCAGTGTCCTTGGGAGATGTCTTTTGTTGGACGTTAATCAGGGATTTGGCTAAGGTGTTTGGGTAAGTAAATGCAAAAGGGTTAGATTTTCCGAGAGTCTGAGGTCACCTTCTTAATCGTGTCCAGTGTGGGGGAAATTTTATTTTATTGTTGTGTGTATCTCTGGTCTTGTCGTTAGGGCGGGGTCGGTAGAAAAACTACGTTTGCTTTGTGAATTGCTTTCTCAATTATATAGTCAGATGCTTTAAAAGCGAAAGTTGCTTGCAAATTAGTTCAAATTCCCTTTTTTTCCAGGAAATCTGGGGAACAAATTCGTAAGGCTCTTAAGAAGAGGTTGCTGGCTACACCTATCTTGATAGCAATGTCGTGATAACTAAAGTAGTGAATGTATGAAATACAGTACTATTCTCTCTATATTTTGGTGTTTTTATGGGCTCCTTTTATTAGATGGAATTCTGTTGTAACAACATTTTTACCAGTCATATATATATATATATATATATATATATATATATATATATATATATATATATATATATATATATATATATATATATACATATACATATACGTGTGTGTGTGTAATATCTGAAATATTCAAACAAAGATGAAATGGCCTCAGGGAGATATTTCCAAAATTGGACGAAGAGGATGAATGATTTAGACTAAGGGACAAGGATGCGGAACTCATGATCCATCCCATACCTTCACTGCTAACGTATACGATATTAACAAACTAATATTCCTCCACAAATAAGAGTTAGCATGACCAATCTTCGTATTTCTGATGTGATTTTGCAGGGGAGTGCATTGGCTCCAGTAAAAGAAGCCGGATCTCCTACTAAAATAAAGAAGAAGGATGCGGAATGCTGTTGGGCTTTACATAACAGTAGATGAAAACCTGGGGAATATTATGGGTTTCTTTAACGAAGTCGCTCTTGGGGGACTATTAATTAATATGACCATTTGATTACCACAGATCCAAACATAAGTTAAACCAAACTGTAAAAGTTACATTACTGAACAGTAATATTATTATTATTTTACACAATTCTTCATAAAGTATATAAATCAAGGAAAGACTAAACTTTAAAGAAATTTCGCTGTTTTAGTAAAAAAAAATTAATATAGATTTCAAGAAAGACGGAAAGGTACAAGAAAAAAAAGTCCCCATCTCTCTCTCTCTCTCTCTCTCTCTGTCTGTCTGTCTGTCTGTCTGTCTGTCTCTCTCTCTCTCTCTCTCTCTCTCTCTCTCTCTCGGACAGTTAAAAGGTGATTTTAGAAAATATGGCAATATTCCTACCTCCCAAGGGGATAGAGAACGTCTTGACGTTATTGAAGGACATTTTTTGTTTTGTTTTGGTCTGGTTTAGTTCGTGTTTTGTTCCCCGCGAATTTTCCGCTACATTTGTGCTCACATGGCAAATCACTTGTCCATCTTTCTACAAATGAGCGTGAGATTTTGCTCAGCCTTTTTGTCATACTAACAATTTTTTTTCTCTCTCTCTCTCGTATGACAAAATGTCTGGTCAATCATTATCAAAATGCAAATGAGCGTGATCCATTGCTTAGTCTGATTGTCACACAGACAATTCTCTCTCTCTCTCTCTCTCTCTCTCTCTCTCTCTCTCTCTCTCTCTCTCTCTCTTAGGACAAAATCTCTTGTTCTTATTTCTAGAAATGCAAATGACATGAATTTTTGTTTAGTCTTTGTGTCATACTAACAATTCTATCTCTCTCTCTCTGTCACAGGGTGAAATCTCATGTCCATCCTTCTACAAATTCAAATGAGCACAAGTCTTTTATTAGTCGTTTTGTCATGCAAACAGCTCCTCTCTCTGTCACTGTCTCTCTTAGTTTAGTGATTGAAATCTTGGCTTAGCTGCTCGGGACCGCGAGCAAGATTTTCCCCTCACGTCTAAATTGTAAACATTATATTCCTAACTTTTAACGTAAATCAAAACATGCTAAAAGCTACAGTCAAATAGAGCCTTGCTTCACCAACGAAAATGAAAATAAATACGATATTTTATGAGAAATAATTCTTATGTACTATTTGACATGCAGATTACTTATTTTAAACATTTTCTTTCTAATAAATAAATCATAAATATTCTATCCTAAAATTTCTGTATCTTTAAACTCAACACGAAACACCTTTTTCAGACCTTTCCTACCCACCCACCCCCAAACAACAACATCAGCAAAACCAAAGTAGTCTGTAGGCTTACTCCCAGAGTAAGCGAAATATGTGTTCTTTTAGCCATTAAGAAAGTAATGAAAGAAAAAGGAGCGTATTTTTACTCCTGACGTTTTGGCTAAGGCCACAGACACACATATGCGGCTTGGTGTAGTATGTATGGATATACAAAACAGTTGTGATAATTTTAATTTTAATACTAGAAAAAGACACCTATAGTTTATGTAACTGTACAAATTTATTTAGAAAGAGAATATGTGTACTACACAACTGTGGATTTTGCTTCTTCATTTTAAGCCTCATGCTACAATGATTAGTTGTAATGTTTGTGCACTTTTGTGACGTTAAGAGAAAAGATCGGAACAAGAGAGTTTCACTGACTAAGATGTCTTAGGTTTGTAGTAAAAAAAAAGGGCGGGGGGATTGTGGACCCCCACAAGTGGAGGGAAAGATAAGGTGGGTCCCAAAACTAAAGCTTCGTTGCTCGCAAACTTGCAAAAGGCATCTCTTACACCTTCAGATTTCGCCCTATCATTCGTCTGAGAATAGGAAATGAAGTGATGATTGAACATAGCAACCCTTGAGTTCACAGATTTAAAGTATGACCCATCAAAGCAAGAGCCATCTCTCTGAGAAGCTGTGGATAGGTGTTAATTAACCCCCAGATCCTGTCACTGAAGGGCTAAACACGAAGATGCTGGCAAAATATGTTGCCAAAGAGGACCATAGATATTAGGAAAAGTGTAATCCAAGTGTAAGTTTGGACTTTCCGTTATGCAAAAGAAGGACAAGAGTGATAAGTGAAACCTCTCTCTCGACTGAAAAGTCTACAAATTCCCCATTACTGATGGGAGAGGATGGCTGCATAACAGATCATTAATATAATATATCTTGCAAATTATGTAAGTTCTAAATCAGAGAGAGAGATCAATATTAATCTAGTTAATCTGCATATATTTACGCACACAAGGATACGGATTGAACAGATGATAAGAGTTTAGCATTGTGTTTTGATTGGTTCAGTGTTATATCAAATATTAAACTTACTGGTGTCCTCTTTGCATAAATCCAAATTACACTGAATACATTTTTCCTGTTATCTATTGTCCTCGTAACCACTAATATAATTCCAGTATCTTCAAGCTTCTTCTTATGAGTGCCAGGATGTGGAGGATAATTGACGCTATCCATAACTCTTAGAGAGATGGCTCCTGCTTTGCTGAGGACTCTAGTCCAAAGATATAATTCCTTACTACAAGTTTTACAAGACTTAAAAGCAATTTTCCGCCTGTAAGACATGGAAATATTTGTATGTGGGTATAGACTAAATGTGCGTTATGTTAGAAAAAGTAAACAAGGCAAATCTTATATTTCTGGCAACATTATTCATAGGGTTTATAACTTGAGTTTACAGAACCGAGTGAATCGACTAGTTACGTTTTTCCTTTCTTGTCTGTCTATTATCTCCAGTATTCTTTACGTCTCAACACAAAGAGCAAATATTAAACTTTGGTTTCATTTACGCCAATGTCTTGGCATCACCACTTTCGATCTCTTAATTGCATACCATCTCAGCTGCTATGAAATCAAATTCCTTACGTAAGTGATTGAGACGGCTAACATATTTGTTCATACATCTCTAGACAAGACACTATTCACTCCATTTAGCTTTCGCTACAATGTCTTGGGGTGAAAAGCTCCTATAGATCATCCCATGATTTTCCTTGATGCGTCCCAGAATCTGAATGCTGGGATTTGAATGTTCTGGCGCACTGTCCTTGAAACGTCCTTCACTATGGCAACCGAGTATAATTACCTCTTTTATTCTAGAAGGAGTTTACGTAGCATTTGTTTTGATTTTGTAGACAGACGCAAAGATTTTTTTTTTTTTTTTTTTTTTTTTGAAATAGGTATTAAGACGTACTTTATGAACAAATTTTCGTACTAGATTTCCCGCACATGAACCTTCATCTGGCAAGTGACGTTTTTTTTTTTCCTCTCTCTCTTTTCTTTTCTTTTTTAAGATTTCTTTACAGACTGTGCCAAGCAAAAGACTTCAGAGATATCACGAAGGGCAATCCTTGCATCCTTCCAATACTGGCAATTATCCTTGTTTGGGAATCCCCATATGCAACACAATGTTCTCACCCCATCTCACTGGCTACGAGCACCAATACTCCTGTCCCTCCATGCAATGGGGAGGAGCTACGTCCCAATATAAAGTGGAGAGAAGCCCCAGAACATCAAATAAGCAGCAGGACAAGAAGCTCACTGCTCAGAGAAGGTAAGTTTTTGGTTTTTCTCCAATACTTTTCTCACCATTGTTACTTGTATCGTTCTTGTTATCAGTGCATTCGTTATCATCATATTTTTCGAAGTGAATCGTTAGTTTTCTATTGTTATTAAATTTAGTTATTCATTCTTTGTCCATCATTCATCATCAATTAGATAGATTTTTCGCATGATTTTATGTACTGAAAAGTTAATAGCATTACGAGTAACCTACATACTATGCAAATAATGAACTTAGCATGTTTTGCTATATGAAAGTATAAAAGTCTACTGTTTTCAGGCCCAAAGTTTCTGACAGAATTTGGTGTATAACTTAGATTTATTAATGAGAAAATCTTTTCGTAGAAAAAAGGAATAAACTTAAAGAGAGCGTAGAAACGGTAATTGTATTTGAAATTTTGAGAACTTAACAATCTGTTTGTTATCACAAGTTGTCAATTTTCATTAGCACTGATTCTGTAAATATTACGACTCAAAAGGAAATCAAATTAGGATTTGTCATATACTAATGAGTCTGTTACCGTGATGACAGAAGTTTCAAAAGTCCTTTTAGGTTTTGTAGACCCAAACAATCACCATGTATGTGCCTATTCGCACCAATAACCCAGACAAAATGAACCAGCGTTTGTAAAACGACGGTTTAAGATATAGCAGAGGAAAATAAAACCTTACCCCAGCCATTTTTTTCAGGTTTTCTTGCTTCGCACTAAATCAGTTAAAAAAACAAGCCATATCCACAATGAAGACCTACGTCTTGTCTCTTCTGTTGGTGGCGATGGCCTACTATTTCTACGCCGAGGCATTGCCGGCTCCTGAACCAGCAGCCGTAAGTTGTTCAAAATAGACCCGTTTGTCTTTCCATGATCCGGAATAATTAGGAAACTGTTCGTTAGCTTAGCTGCATAGGACAACTTGTCTTTTGTCATCGCTTTGTGTATCTGACAATTCATCCAGTTTCTTAAATAGAGCGTAGGAAGCCTTATTATCCACGAAGCGATTTTATCTCGAATCCATTTAAGAGATTTTTTTTCTTTTCAAGTTTATGTGAACATTATAATCAACCTATTGATGACAATGATAAAATATGAAATTTTTTACGAAAAGAGTAGTTTTGAAAAACGCAATTTACAAAAAATATTGAAGTTATCATATATATATATATATATATATATATATATATATATATATATATATATATACATGTATATATATATATATATATATAATATATATATATATATATATTATATATATATATATATATATATATATTTATATATATAACAAAGTGTCAAGCCACGTTTTTTAAGCTAACCTTGAATTGAATCCGGCCCATGCACGTTTACCTGTCGGAAGAGAAAGCCAATAACCGGTGCGTTTCCTTCGGAAGCTCCTCAGTGCATGAAGTAGTACGTAGTAGTAGCAATAGTAATAGAAGGATTGCCTTTGAAACGGCTCCTTTTATTCTTCGTTGCAATGCTTAAACGGATAAGTCTCAGCAAGGTCCATTAAGTACGGGAGACTGTCATCCGGACTTTGAATCTCCTTAATTTTATTTTTCCTTTGCAGTTAACCACCCAACCACAAGCCCACTCCCCCTCCCCTCTCCCCGGCCCCCAACACCAGCCCCTCTCTCCTTCAGTGACGAAGTCGCTTTTCATAGCTGCGGTTTCGTAAATAGTGCACCAACGGTTGAGCTTTCTAGGTATACTAACATATATCTAAAATAATCATGTGGTTTACCAGAAGGAAACTTATTTACTTTTAAAACAGGAGCCCATATTACTCTCGTCCCTGGCCGACCCATCACGAGCAAAGCGACAGCTCCAGGGAAATTCGCCATCAACCTAGACCGATGCTGCGAATGCCCTGCTCAAGGTCTAAACCGTGCCCAAGGCAAGGCGACCACAATCATCATAACCACCATCATCATCAACGAAGCCCGACAGACGTGCTGCCCTTGCACAGATGTGGGTATCATCCAACCTTCCCGAGTTGAGAGTTAAGAACGCGGGAAGAAGAAGAACAGGAGGGAGAACGGGACTTTGATCAATGGCTTCTGTGACGCTCGCTCTTGTAAACGGCAACGATTTTTGTGACGGATGAATTTACGAAATTCTTATCTTGTAAGGTCTTCAGTCTCATGAAAGTTGAACCGTTTAGGTCATTTACCTTTCGTTTTGCCTCACTTTTTCTTACAATTGTAAAGCTTAAAGTAGAATGTCACTATAAATTCATTTCTTGTAGTGTTACATAATAACATTGATATAAGGATGAAGTAAAAGGCTTTGGATAGCAACCAGGTGTTTATCTGCAAAGAATTTTGCTTTTCATTGTACATTGTCAGTTCTCATGCAATAAAAGCATCTTATGCAAGTTTTGATTCATTTAACAAGTGGTGCGACAAGGCAATTGAGCCAAAGAGTATATGTATATACCTATATTTTTTAAAACAATTTTTAGTAATTACAAATATAAGACTTGTGCAAGTACTTGAGTGTTTAGTTCTTATCTATTTACTACGAAGAACATCCTGAAGGACGTTGCAGGAATTTTCGATTCAGGAAAAAAAGAGTTTAATGAAATCTGACATGGAATTCTTGAGGTGAACAGAATTACAAACTCAAACAGAATTCTTTAAGATATACACACCTTAATATTTTGTTTCCTGAATTTTGAAGTGATGTAAAATGCGTATATTAGTTCCCAGTTCCAAGATGAACTTTTTTTCGTAAAACCACTGCCACTCTCAATGATCATGCCTTAGACGTGTGACCAGTGTTTTTCCGGAGATATTGCCTATACGTATATATTATATATATATATATATATATATATATATATATATATATATAATATATATATATATATATATATATATATATATATATATATATATATATATATATCATAGATATATGTATATTATATATATATACTATATATACATATATATATAGATATATAGTATATATATATATATATATATATATATATATATATATATATATATATGTATATATATATATATATATAATATATATATATATAGATAATATAGTATATGATATAGATATATATATATATGGCTAAAGGAAGGGGTCAATTGCTGCCATAAGACTCATTATAAAGTAAGGGACCTTAGGTACCTTATGACTGAAGGGATTTGATTCAAATTTTTACCACTTATTAAATAACTAATACTGAAAATATCATCATCTTGAAATAAAGAAATTAGACCTCGAAGTTTATGAATACTGCAGTAAAAAAAAAGATGGCTATTTTTCATAAATCCTAGTCAAGAAAGTTGTATTAAAAATAATTTTTCTCACGATAAGTGAAAGATATATATTCCTACTACATGCTGTTAAAGGTTGATTAGATATGGCTCACTCTTCTTCGAGTTATGGAATTTCACCTTTTCATAAAAGTAAGTTTTGACCCAAAACAGGAAAGAAAAAAATCTTGACATATTTTGTAATGACAATAAAACCATAATTGTTACAGGAAAAGTAGTTCTCTATGTAATTAACATCCCTGAAATTTACAAAATAACGTGATGGGAAAAAATGTGATCCATACTTGGTTTCCTTTTAGTGATTGAAATTCGTGACATTTCTCCAATGGAGACCTTTTCAATTCTCGTAAGGTTTGTAGACTTTATATATTTCTCTTATAATACATATCTTTTTTGCTCCTATTATGGAGAAAAAAGAAAAGAGTTCTGAAATGCACTAAAAACCAGGAGGAGTGGCATGATTCATAAAGTACATCGTGGCAATAGATGGCACTCCCTAGGGCAATGATACTAAATATAGCTACAACTTATTTCCGAATTTCGATATTTCTTTTTATTCGTGATTGCACCGTGTTTCCTGTATATCCTGAGGAAATAAAATATAATATGTATTCTGTTTTGTCAAGGAAAATAAATTGACTTATAAATTATTTAATTTATGACAACAAACTTCGTACACGTGATGAGGAAGATTGCTGTGCATTTGCGTGTCTCGGTCTATATTTGCTTGATCTACATGTTGTGGTTCTTTCCTGTAAAAATAAGTGAAGAAATAAAAAAGGAGAAATATAAAGTTGTAATCATAAGTAAAAAAGATACAAAACTTTATTTGTAGATTATTGGGCTCAGTAGGCTACTTGTACGGTGCCACTTTTACAAGTCCCTAGATAATCGGGGGATCTACATATAAAGCTTTGTATTTTTGTACTTATGATTACAACTTTATATTTTCTACTTATGTCTTTATTTCTTCACTTATTTTTACAATAAAATAACCACAGCAAGTAGATCAACATATTATTATAAGCAAATATAGATCGAGACATTCAAATGGACAGCAATCTTCCTCATCACCATTCACGTGTACGAAGTTTGTTGTCATAAATTAAATAATAAATAAGTCAAAAGATTTCCCTTGACAAAATAGAATAGATATTATATTTTATTTCCTCAGGAAAGAAAATATAATATCTATAACACGGTGTTTATTCACGAATAAAAGAAATGTCGGAAATTCTAAGTTGTAGGTATATTTAGTAGCATTGCCCTCGGGCGTGCGACCTACAGCCACGATGTACTTTGTGAATCATGCCACTCCTCCCTGGTTTTTAGTGATAATTCAGACTACCCCTTTTTCTCCCATAATAGGAGCAAAAAAGAGATATATAAAGTCTATAATCCTTATGAGAATTTAAAAAACTAAAGAAATCAGAACAAAAGCTAAAGGTCTCCATTGAAAAAATGTCACGAATTTCAATCACTAAAAGAAGGAAACCATGTACGGATCACATTTCTTCCCATCCTCTTATTTTGTAAATTTCAGGGGATGTTTATTATATAAAGAACTACTTTTCCTGTAACAATTATAGTTTCATGGTCATTACAAAATAAGTCAAGATTTTTTTCTTTCCCCGTTTTCTCAAAACTTACTTTTTTGAAAAGGTGAAGGTCCATAACTCGAATAGGAGTGAACCATATTTTATCAACCTTTAACAGAATGTAGTATAAATATACTATCTTTCACATATCGTGAAGAAAATTATTGTTTAATACAACTTTCTTCATTTGGATTCATGAAAAATTACCGAAATATTCATAAACTTAAAGGTCGAATTTCTTTGTTTCCAGATATGGTATTTTCAGTATTAGTTATTTAATAAGTGGCAAAAATTTGAATCAAATCCCTTCAATCATAAGGCACCTAAGGTCCTTTCTCTATAATGAGGCTTAAGGCAGCACCTGACCCTTAGCCTATATATATATATTATATATATATATATATATATATATATATATATATATATATATATATATATAGATTTATATATATATATATATACATATATATATATATATATATATATATATATATATAGATATATAGATATAGATATGTATATATATATATATATATATATATATATATATATATATATATAGATAGATATGATATGATATATATATATATATATAGTATGATATACATATATATATGATATATATATATATATATATATATATATATATATATATATATATCAATATCTATATCTTATATATATATAATATTATATATTATATAATATATATATATTATATTATATATTAAATATCTATATATTATATAATTTTAAATTATTTTATAAATATATATATTATAATTATATATAATATAATAATATATAAATATAGATATATCCTATATATTATATTATTATATATATATAGATCTAGATAGATATAATATATATATATTGTATATATATAGATAGTATTATATATATATATTATATATATATAATATATTATCTATATATATATATACTATATCTTATATATATAGAATATATATATATATATATATATATATATATATATTTCTATATATATATATCTATATATATATATATAGATATATATAAAAAAAAATAAAAATATATTATATATATATATATATATATATATATATATATAGAGAGAGAGAGAAGAGAGAGAGAGAGAGAGAGAGAGAGAGAGAGAGGCAATATCTCCGGAAAACACTGGTCACACGTCTAAGGCATGATCACTGAGCAGGGTTTTTACGGTTTTTAAAAACAAAAAAAGTTCATCTTGGAATTGAAAGCTAAATATAAGCATTTTGCATCAGCTCAAATTCAGAAACAACAAAATATATGTGTGTATATCTTAATTCAAGTTCGCCTCAATAATTTCCCATATCAGATTTAATTAAACCTCTTTTTACTGAATTGAAAAATTCTTGCAATGTCCTTCAGGATATTCTTCATAGTAAAATAGATAAGAACTAAACACTCAGTAGTTTGCACAAGTCCTTATATTTGTAATTACTAAAATTGTTTTTAAAAAAAATATAGTATACATAACACTTTGGCTCAATTGCCTTGCCACACCACTTGTTAAATAAACAAAAAAACTGTATAGGATGCTTTTATGCATGAGAAACTAACAATTGCACAATGAAAGCAAAATTCTTTTGCAGATAAACACATGGTTGCTATCCAAAGCCTCTTATTTCATCCTTATATCAATGTTATTGGTGTAAAAACCCCTACAAGAAATGAAATTTATAGTGACATTCTACTTTGAAATTTATAATTGTAAGAAAAGTGAAGCAAAACCAAAGTAAATGACCTGAGCGCTTCAACTTTCATGGAACTGAGCACTTTACAAGATAAGAATTCCGTAAATTCATCCGTCATAAAAATCATTGCCGTTACAAAGCGAGCGTCACTGAAGCCTTGCTTCAAAGTCCCGTTCTCCCTCCTGTTTCTTCTTCTTCTTTTCCGCGTTCTTAACTCTCAACTCGGGAAGGTTGGATGATACCCACATCTGTGCAAGGGCAGCACGTCTGTCGGGCTTCGTTGATGATGATGGTGGTTATGATGATTGTGGTGGTCTTGCCAGGTGGGGCACGGTTTGACCTTGAGCAGGGGCATTCGCAGCATGCGGTCTAGATTGATGGCGCAATTTCCCTGGAGCTTGTCCGCTTTGCTCGTGATGGGTTGCCCCAGGGACGAGAAGTAACATGGGCCTCCTGTTTTAAAAGTAAATAATAAGTTTCCTTCTGTAAACCAACCCCCTGATTATTTAGGAATATAAGTTCTCTATATAGTTTGCAGAACATGAGAGGATTACACCGAATATGGTAGTATTCCAAAATGACTGGAAAGCTGGGTATTTTATAGCTATGGTGACAGAATTCCATTTCAAAACTTTAATCATATAGGATCGAATATGATACCTAGAAAGCTCAACCGTTCGGTGCACTATGTTACGAAACCGCAGCTATGAAAGGCGACTTCGTCACTGAAAGAGAGAGGGGGCTGTTGTTTTTTTTTTGGGGGGGGGGGGGTGCGTGGGGGCTTGTGGTTGGGTGGTTAACTGCGAGGGGAAAATAAAAGGAGATTCAAAGTCCGGATGACGTCTCCCGTACTTAATGGACCTTGCTGAGGCTTATCCGTTTAAGCATTGCAACGAAGGAAAAGGAGCCGTTTCAGAAGGCAAATCCCGTCTATCAGTATTGCTACTACTACATACTACTTTATGCACCGAGGAGCTTCCGTAGGAAACGCACCGAACCGATTATTGGCTTTCTCTTCCGACAGGTAAACGTGCATGGGCCGGATCCAATTCAAGGTTAGTTCAAAGACGCGGCTTGACAATTTGTTATATATATGTTATTATATAGTAATATATATATATATATATATATATATATATATATATATATGTATATATATGTATATATATATATATAGAGATAAGATTATATATATATGTATATTAAAAATTTTAAAATATATATATATATATATATATATTATATATGATATTATAATATATATATATATTATATTATTATATATATATATATATATACTATCTATTATATATATATATATATATATATATATATATATATTATATATATATATATATATATATATATATATATATATATATATATAGTGTATATCATTATAATATATTTATTATATATATATATATATATATATATATATATACATATAATATCTATATATAATTATATATATATATTATATATATATTATTATAAATATATATATATATATCTTTTCCGTACTATAGTACTATATTTCATATTTTATCATTGTCATTAATAGGTTATTATGACATATTCACCTACATTTAAAAAGAAAAAAAAAGATCTTAAAGGATTCGGAAAAATCCTTCGTGAAAAAGGCTTCCTACGCCTCTATTTAAGAAACTGGATAATTGTTAGATACACAAAGCGATGAAAAAAGACAAGTTGTCTTATGCAGCTAAACTAACGAACAGTTTCCTAATTATTCCGAATCATGGAAAGACAAACAGGTCTATTTTGAAGAACTTGTGGCTGCTGCTTCGGTAACCGGCAATGCCTCGGCATAGAAATAGTAGGCCATCGCCACCAACAGTAAGTAAGGTTTTATTTTCCTCTCTTCTATCTTAAACCATCGTTTTACAAACGTCGGTTCATTTTGTATGGGTGATTGGTGCGAATAGTCCCATGCAAAATGATAGTTTGGATCTACAAAACCTAAAGGACTTTTGAAACTCTTTTGTCATAACAGTAACAGACTCATTAGTATATGACAAATCATAATTTGACTTCCCGTTGAGTCATAATATTTACAGAATAAGTGCTAATGAAAATTGACTAGTGATATCAGATTGTTTAGGTCACAGAATTTCAAATACAATTACAGTTTCTACGCTATTCTAAAATTTATTCCTCTTTATCTACGAAAAGATTTTCTCATTAGTAAATATAAGTCCAATGCCAAATTTTGTCAAGAAACTTTGACACTGAAAACAGTAGACTTTTGAAATACTTTCATATAGCAAAACATGCTAAGTTCATTATTTGCATTGTATGTATTCGTTATATTAACTTTTCAGTATATGAAATCAAGATAAAAGGCTATCTAGCTGATGAATGAGGGACAAAGAATGAATAACCAAATTTAACAACAATAGAAAACTAACGATTCACTTGGAAAAACATGATGATGGCGAATGCAATGATAACAAGGAGGATACAGGTAACATGGTAAGGAAAGAATCGGAGTAACACAAAGAACTTGCCTTCTCTGAGCTTTGAGCTTCTTGTCCTGCTGCTTATTTGATGTTCTGGGTCTTCTCACGACTTTATATAGGCAAGTAGCTCCTCCCTGCTGCAAAGAGGTGCAGGGGTATTGCTGTACCAGTGAGATGGAGCGAGAACATTGTGTTGCATATGGGGATTCCCAGACAAGGATATTTACCAGTTTGGGGATGATGCAAGGATTGTCTTTAGTGACGTCTCCGGCAGGGGGATACTTTTAGTTTTCTCCAAGGTAACTCTCGTAATGTACATGTCTGGAATGACTCGGTTAAAGATCTTTCAGGGTCCTGAGATCTTTATGCCCGTTCACGAGAAATGTTTTTTAATAATCACATTTGTTGTTCCATGATTCCCAATAAGAACTGTAATAGGGAATCATTCGTTATATCTATATCAAAAATATTGTTAAGGGAGAGAAGTGACTACACAGTTCACTGCTTCTGTTAATTTGCCTGCAAAAGGAAAAATGTTTGCTATCGATTTTGTATCTGATAGTAGCTACCCATGTCTGACAATCCATTCGCAGCTTTGTGTATTATGTTGATCGCGGAAACCTTATCGTTCATTATCTCATTTAAGGGCTTTGCGGGCATAATGTTTGCATGATTGGAAATGTCATTTTATTTATTTGTTAATTTATTTATTTGTTTCTTTTTAAAAGAAAATCGTTTTTCTTTACTTTTCAGATCTTAGATAAAGATCGTTTTTCTTTACTTTTCAGATCTTAGATAAAGAGTAAATTATAAGTTCTGGTCTTTTGAAATAACCCTGTACTGAATTATCTGTAGGAAGAAAATTCATATTTGGTCTGCGCTGTTCACATAAGTTCCTTAGTGCTTAGTGCTTCGTTGTCATGCCAAGTGGATAAGTCTCAGCAAGGGCCATTGAGTACGGTAGACTCTCTGAACCTTGTTCTCGACCTTGAACAAAAATAATGACTCCTTCATTTCCTGTCTTTTCTTGCAATGGAGCCCTCCCCACTCATTCACCTCTCTACTGCAGCGATGAAAGTTACCTTTCGTAGCTACAGCTTTGTACATATCATTGCAGCTAGGTTCTCTAAGCATAAATACCCAATTGTAGGTCATCAATCTTTTTAATAGAAGCTCTGTGTCACAAAACTATCAAATCATCTTGACTTTTGAATCTTTTTGGAGTACAGTCATTTTCTGTAATCTTTGCATGTTCACGTATGTTACTGAAAACCTCCCTGGCGGGATAATCATATAGTTGAGCAAAGGGAAAATTTACGATTTGCTATTCCAGCAGTAGCCTGTTTTACAATCGTCAAGTCAGTGCCAACCTTCGGAAAACTAACATCATCAACAGAAATTCCCGACAGGATTGCTACTCGTGCCCAGGTGTGAGCACCATTAGACCTCCCTAGGTCCAGGGTCAAAAATGCACAAAAATTAACGCACGGGAGTGGGAATCTGGTCAGTTACTCTAGTTACTTTGTGCAAACTTCTGCTAATTTGTGAAATGCCTGGAGCTACCATTGTAAGCACATTAATGTCCTTGCGAATGATTTACCTTAGTTTTTCCCCAAGTATTCATAAGATCTTGCATTCTTTAAGCCATAATAAAGCCTCTCATAACAGCATAAGTATAATGGAATGGAATACAAAATTTAGGCCAAAGGCCAAAGCGCTGACACCTGCGTAGTCATTCAATGCTGAAAAGGAAATTGATAGTAAAGAGATTTCAAAGGTGTTCTTTGTGGCAATGGATTTTACACAGGAATGCAACTCAAAATAATTCACAAATCTTTCCAGCATCAACGTTAACTCTGCCGTGACTCACACTTCCGGTTATAGTCGGGATCCGTCGTAACTCAGGGTTCGACTGAAAGCAGCAGTTGGCTGATTCGTACTCTGCTTCAAAGTCTCCTGAGTGACTCTTGACAGTCATCTCGGCATGTATAGTAGTAGTTTCCTTTCCGGAGATGTCACTGGACATCTTCATTTCGAACTAACCAATGACGAGAAAGTGGCCGATGTTATTCATTGGCATGATACGCTATTTATTTTCTTGGCGTGGCTTAACAAAGAATTCTTTAAAAATGACCAAATTACGAGTTCCCTAAAATCCTCTGAATATGTGAACATAAACATAACCTGAGAGAATTCCGAGCATCATGTATATAGAAAATATTTTAACTCTCGTACATGGTAACTTAACCATTTACTTCATGCATGAATAGTCTCTGGCACAGAACTCATCACATGACCTCATCAATGCAAGTTACAAATCACATCGTAGCCGGTTGCCCAAAAAGGAGCTTTTCTTTCCTGTGGCACAAATCTTTAGACAATATAGTGAATGGGATAGATTGCTGTGGCCACAAGTGTGGGTAGGGTACTCTAAGATCCTAATAATTGATGCTTATATGCCCCGGGAAAATAACAATAATTTTGATCCATACAATATGATCGTAGGTGAGTTACACAGCATGTGTGTATGTGTGTATATATACATAGATGGGTAGACTGCATAGCAAATTCCCTAAATCTACAAACCATTAATCTGAGGTATATGGACAATCTCTCCGTAAGCACTGGCCAAAGGAATGTCTATGACATAATCATTAGGCAGTGGTTTTACGAATGGAGTTCATCTTCGAATTGAGAGCTATATACGCATTTTACACCACCTCAAAATTCAGGAAACACAATATGGAGGTGTATCATGAAAAACTCAGTTTGAGTTTGTAATTTCTTCTCCTCAAGAATTCATTATCAAATTTACACATCTTTTTGCTGGAGCAGAAAATTCCTTCTATATCTTTCAGGATGTTCTTCATAGTAAATAAATAAGAACTTCTCTCTGATTGGGAAAAGTATTAACTAAACACTACAGTAGTTGCTCACGTCATTAATTTCTAAAGACTAAAATTGTTTCCAAAAATATACTCTTAGGCTCACTTACCTTGTCGCACTACTTGTTAAATGAAACAAAAAGCTTGCATAGGATGCTTTTATTGCATGAGAACTGACAGTGCACAAGGAAAACCAAAATTTGTTACAAATCATCATATCTTGTCGTGCCACAACTGGATCCATCGCTTGGCCGTTTCATTGGTGTTCAGGAGGTCTTGATCTGTGCAGGTGGTTACTATCGAAAGCCTTTTAATTCATTCTTATATCAATGTTTTTTTGTGTATACTGCAAGAAATAATGTATAGTACTTTTTCTACTTTTTGAAATTCATAGAAGAAAGTTGAGGCAATTCAAGCTAATGATTTAGGTTGCTTCAAAATGCATAAAGCGGGACACCTTACAGGATAAGAATTTCGTAAGTTCTTCCGTCATAAAAATCATTGAGTTACAAGAGCGAGCGTCACAAAAGCCATAGAGCAAAGACCCTTTCTGCCGAGCGTTCTTCTTCTTCCCGCGTTCTTAACTCTCAACTCGCTAAGGCTTGGGGGTGCCCACATCTGGGCAAGGGCAGCACTCCTGCTGGGCAGTGCGAAAGCTTATGGAGACAGTGCAATGAACTGAGATTCCGAGCCTGTTTAGAGCACTAGAGCACTTTGCAGCATCGGTTTGGATCGATGTAATTTTCGTTGAAGCTGGGTCGGCCACGGACGAGGGCACTTTGGCTACCTGTTGGCAAACTAAATTGTAAGTTTTCCTTTTGGTAAAACACATGATTATTTAGAAATATGTTTTTACATAGCTTACAAGAACATGAGAGGATTATCGAATGTGGTAGCATTAAAAAAAACTATGTGCGTATTTTATAGCTATGGTGACACAGAGTTCCAGTTTAAAACTTTAACCATTTAGAGTAGAATATAAATGCCTAGAAAGCTTAACGATTGGTGTAATATTTCGTATAACCGTAGCTACGAAAAGCGGCTACTGTCACTAGAGGAGATCGGGGCTTGTTTTTTTTTTTTGGTGGGGGGGCGGGGGGGCAATTGCAATGGGGGCAAAAATACGAAAAGTAGAGGAGATTCATGGTCCGGACAGTCTCCCGTACTGAATGGACTCACGCGATTAACATAGCACCGAAGTCCAATGGAGCCGTTTCAAAGACAAATGCCATCTTCTACTACTACTACTTTTTACGCAATGAGGAGCTTTCGTGAAAGGCACACAGATTAAATACAAGCTCCCAACAGATATCCCTGTATAGGCCTAACTCCATTTAAGGTTTGTTCAAAAGACATGACATAGGCATTTGTGTTTTGATTGCAAACTGCAGGAGCTTTAGCAAAACAAAATGCAATTATCCAAATTACTCTATTTGTATTGAATTTCAAATTATATTTTTACCATTATTAGGCTATTCATTCTGCGCACACATCGTTAAACAACATACCAAGAATTCATTGGCTTTATTAGAAAACTTGAAAAAATAGAGCAGCTATGCATAAGAGAAAAAATTAGATGAAATCTACCATAGCTAAATTGATAGATAGCATTCTGAAAATAACCAAGAGAAGTGACCGTGTCGCCATCACACGTAGCTGTTAATAAATACTGATACCGATTTTATTTATTAGTTTTCTTTTTTTGTTTTTTTTGGCCTGCTTAGATCAATAATTCTTCTTTTGTTCGGTCCGACTTACATTTATTTTCCAGATTTCTACGAACTTCCCATCCTTGAAGTGACAGGCCTCTGTTTATTAGGCTGTTGCGTCATGTCGACATTTTTATGAAAATCAATGGGGTAAATAAATTACGGGGAAGTTGTCTTAGTAAATTAAAGAAATAAAACTATAAATAAATATATAAATAGACAGATATGTTACCAGTCACGCTTACGTTACTCCTACAAACGCTCTTGCAAATGAATTGAAGATAAATCGCTTCGTGGACAATAAGGTTTTCGGTTCTCTATTCACGAAACTCTGCCTGGATTATTAGAGCAGCAACGCGACTACAAACATTTTCCCAGTGCAGGTAAACTAACCGAAGCAGTGATCTCTACACTTCCTTTATCTCATCAACATTATTATTATCAATAAAACGAACAGTATCTTACTTAAGTCCTTATTCCGAATCATGGTAAGACAAATGAGTCTATTTTTGAGAACTTACGTCTGCTGGTTCGGGAGATGGCAATGCCTCGGCGTGGAAATAGCAGGCTACCGCCACCAACAGAAGAGACAAGAAGTAGATCTTCATTGCTGATAAGACTTTTTTTTTTTCACTGATTTAGGCTGAAGCAAGAAAACCTAAAAAAAGAAAAAAAAATTAGACGTAGCAGTGTTTTATTTTACTTGAGAAATTTTTTTTTCTCTTCCTGAACCAAATTTAGGCCTTATTAAGTCTGGACACTCACTAGATAAAACAAAATGGTTTTGAAGGCAGTATGGTGAAAAGGTTTTGTAAATTTAATAAGTTTCATAAAAAGAAGTAACTAATGAAATCACATATGATGCCTTAATCATGCTTTGCTTAAACTTCTCTTGTAAAGACATGAATGAAAAAACAAAATCGATAATAGGATTCAAATCTTCATCTACGATAATAACAGCCATGACAATGATGATAATGAAGATGATATTAGTTCCGCATCTTTCAGACGACTCTTGAGGTAATTGGAGTAAATAATAAACCAATCAGTAATGAGGTATCCTCCGTCGTCAAATAATGAAGGTATAAAACGGTGAATCATTTATGTGATGAAAAATGTGACTAGGTTAAATAGAGATTAATTGCACCTTCTATATTACTGAAGTAAATCACACATGTTTCCAAAAGCTTATAACAAGAATAAGATTCAATATAAATTCAAAAAAATATTTGTTAAATTTCTTATACTCCGAAAAAAAACTAGTATAAACTGAACAGAAAGTCATCCATATAAGGAACTGTTATGATCTTTGAATAACTTACTAGACTCAACAAAGTAATTTAAGCCAACAGTGTGATACTGACGTACAATTCCATATACGTAAATATATATATATATATATATATATATATATATATATATATTATATATATATATATATATATATATATATATATATATATATATATATATATATATATATCGTATATGGAATTGTACGTCAGTATCACACTTTTGGTTTACAATTTCACATAAAAGAAATACTAAACAAGGATTAACAACACGGAAAATCTATTTATTATGCTGTCAATTTTTCAGTATATAAAATCAAGAGAAGAAAGTATCTAGCTAGCATTCTAGCTGATGAATGAAGACAAAAGAAAAAATATGTAAGTATTAACAACAATAGAACACTAACGATTCACTTACAAAAGTATGATGATAACGAACAGAATGATAACAGAAACGATACAGGTAACAATGGTAAGAAAAGCATCGGAGTAAAACCAAGAACTTGCCTTCTCTGAGCTGTGAGCTTCTTGTCCTGTTGCTTACTTGATGTTCTGGGTCTTCTTTCCACTTTATATAGGGAAGTAGCTCCTCCCCATTGCATGGAGGGGCTGGAGTACTGCTGTACATCAATGTCCTTGCTACTCATTTGCTTTGCCACCCCCCCCCCCCTACTCCCCCAAGTCTTCATGAAATTTTACATTCTTTAAGTCATAATTAAGCCTCTCATAACAACATAAATATAGTGGAATGGACTACAAAATGAAGGCCCAAAGGACAAATGCCTAGAACCCTTATGTTGGTCAATTGAGCACTGAAAGGGAATTTGATAGTAAACAGATTTCAAAGATCTAACAAAAGAGACGAAGCTGTTGCAATATGAGTTAATTGTTGGGAGAGGACGGAAAAGTAACTGGGATGAAAGTGAATACTTTTCACCGACACAGACGACTTCTTTTACATACAAAGAAGATCATATAAAAGGCAGTAAAGACATTTCTAGAGGCGTAAATTTGTTAACTAGTTTTCGAGAAGAACCGATACTATTGGTCTCCATTTTCAGTCTCCCCAATTTCCAGGCGATGTAAGATGTATCTATTGGCTCTCACTTCAAAGATGAACTCTGTTCGTAAAGCCTCTGCGTAGTAGTTATTCCACGAACGGTCCTTTGACCAATGTTTTTGGGAGTGTTTGTCTGTACACATCAGAGTAATACTTCTGGGAGAATTCAACAGCCAGTCAACCCTATTATATATATATATATATATATATATATATATATATATATATATATATATATATATATATATATATATATATTATATATATTGAGGTATATACTTCGAGAGAGTTCAACAGCCAGTCAACCCTAATATATATATATATATATATATAGATATATATATATATATATATATATATATATATATATGTATGTATAATGTAAATATATATATATATATTATATATATATATATATATATATATATATATATATATATATATATATACATATGTTTATATTTATAAGAATATACATACATATATATATATTTATATATGTATATATATATATATATATATATATATATATATATATATATATATATATATATATATATATATGATTTATGTACACACACACACATATATATGTATATGCGTATATATATATATATATATATATATATATATATATATATATATATATATGTATGTATATATATATATATATATAGGATATATATATATATATATATATATATATATATATATATATATATGGAGATATAATCCACAAATTAGGTAAAATCTTTATGTAGTTATATAAAATATATATTTCTTGTACAATAAATTACAGCTTTCGACCTTCAGCTGTGTTCTTGTTCACTAAAATGTGGTATATTGTCTACAGAACTGACATGTAGGAGCAGAAAAAAAAACTTTTTTCATAGTAGCATTTCAAACAACATAGATTTGGTAACAAACAAGCTAAATATCTATTATGTATGAACAGGTGGTTGAGCCCTTGTCCCTTCCAGAGTATGCTTACATGTATGCATGTATGTATGGTTATATATGCATATATGTAGTATATAATATATATACATATGTATATATACATATATGGCATATATGTATACATTCATACGTATTAATTTGTTTTGGCGGAAATCTGCTTTCTCTCTCTCTTTCAGTACGACAGAATCAAAATGCAAAATATGAAAGATGATTTTGAAAAGAATTATTGTCTAGTTTCTAGTGAGTTTCACTTTTGTCATAGTGATATTGTAAATGTTCAAAAGGTTTGTTTTATGTTTTGAACCAAAGAGTTTTCTCTTTACAGTAATGAGCAGCATAAAGAATGTGATTTTTCCTTGTAGTGATAGTGAAATAACGATATATATATATATATATATATATATATATATATATATATATATATATATATATATATATATATATATATATATATAGTATACATACATATATATATGTATATATATATATATATATATATATATATATATATATATATATATATATATATGTATATATATATATTTATATATATATATATATATATACATATATATATATATATATACACATATATATATGGCAACTTTTTTTTATTACATGTACCATAATTGATCTGTAACAATTTTTCATGTAATAGTCCTTTTTCTTTAAAACTTGTATATGTATGTTTAGATTATAGGTATGGAAACAGTAGTCACACATGAAATCTGAGTGCTACATATATGATATTTCTCTGTTATTTTTGGTAAAAACCTTATTAGGCTTTTGAAGTTTTTTTTTTTTGTGTCTAGTCTAGGCTACTGGGAGTTTTATACACTGCACCTGAGTATTTCGAAGTTGTATGTTGTTATGTAATCTTCTGAAATTAATCTATATACCTAACGACAGAATTTAACTTCAAAATGGATTAAACCGCTTGGAAAAAATGTACACCGTATTTTTTTTTTTTTTTTTTTGGCAAAGTTTAATGCTTAACCATCACTAAAAAGTAATGTGTAAATTTTTTACGCGGAAAAAATACTTAGTGATATATGCTCCCACAACATTGAATCTTTTCCCAGCTTGTTCCAGGTAAACCTTCAGTCCATTAATAAACTTTGCCTTGTTCTTTCCATTTGTCAAGAATCTGTCATGTCTCATAGTGCTAGGCATCTCATCAGTGAAAAGTATTTATGTAGACTGGACCTTCTTTGCTCTTTGACTCTGCTCTACATTCTTTGCGCTAGGACCATCACTGTAACCATGAAAGACGACATATCAGTTTCTCTGGAGGTGCATCTCCACATAAGACAAATATGCCATATATACATCGTTGTATGTGCCATGTTGTGGCCACACCACACGCCTCAATAAATAACCAATTTCATAAACCAAAGAAAGGGGTCGTAGGGCTAACTTATACTCAAGGTATGAAGTTAAAACCAAAACCCTCCCCATCTACTTTTATCTCACAGATAATCCTGTTGAACATTTGCATTGTGCTGACTAGTATGATCTCCTCACTTATTTCACAGAATTACTGACAATCAATAGAGGAAGGACCTTAATTTTACGATACAACTTAGCCTCTCCAAATGTCTTATCTGTCGGTTTCTTCATAGTCTCTGTGCCAATCTCTACGGCAGCATCACAGTTAAAGGTATCAATCCACCTAACACTCCTGTGGCATTTGAACATTCAGTTCAGTAGACTCTGGAATAGGGGAATGACTTCTCAGACATTCGGTCAGTTTTTCGATGTCTTGATTATCCTTTAACTGACGAGAGTTCCTCAGCTCAATATGTTGTTCTGATATAGTGAAACTATTTCAAAAGAATTTTTCAAACTCATGGAAGAGTTCAGCACAGCCAGGCTTACCTAGGATCCATCGATTCTAAACACTATCTTTCATACCCAGATGATGAATAAGGCCTCCAGCTGTTTTCATTGGTCGGGTTAAAACCTGTTTTACGGCCATTCTCTCCAGACACCTACCCACATTTTGTCACTGCATATGATTGTGAAGTTGCTTTTGGAATTTAATCTTTCAAACTCAGATGGGACATCGTTGTTTCCCACTGGGACATCTACTGGAGAAACAGGTGTGAATATTTGGCGTATGATAAATGACAAGTGTCCTGCTGCATTGAAATGGGGGATATTATCACATATAGTTCTGAGGTGCAGATCCATATTACCAGATCTCTCAGAACATACATATTCTCGCATCAATGTTACTTGGTCAAAATATTGTACCCAAAGTTTGGTAGTTCGACTGTTACATGGTGCTTCCAACTTGAAAGTCTTCTTCTTTTTCCATTACGTGGTGAGGATGGTATTTTAGGTTAAATCTTCCAGAGATCCTGTCTGATTTATGCAGAAATTTCAAGTTTTGTAAGAATGGTTTCACCCACCCAGCTGAATCTCATTTGGTATTTGCATATATATATATATATATATATATATATATATATATATATATATATATACATATATATATATATATATTTATATATATATATATATATATATATATATGTATATATATGTATATATATATATATATATATATATATATATATATATATATATATATATATATATATATATATATATCATATACCATATATACTATATACATATATATATATGTATATAGATATTATATATATATATATATATATATATATATATATATATATATATATATATTATATATATAAACGTGCGCTTATGTGTGATTGAAATAGATGAAAGATCAAAATATTCAAACAAGGACACATCGATGAGATCTTTGATGAAGTTATGAATCTGAGAGTTCATCTGCTTAAGAACAGTATTCATGGTATACTCTCAATCTACAGAACACACCTGAATTCGCTTTGAAATTGGTTCTCAAAATTGGTAGATCGCACGATGCAGAGCGCAAAATACTATATAAGTCCAGTGAACTATACATTTTCATTATAAGCTTAAACCATCATTGTACAAACGCCGGTTCATTTTTTCTGGGTAATTGGTGCGAATAGGCACATGCAAAGTGATAGTTCTGATCTAAAACTTAAAATGAAAGAACATACTGTCATTAGAATATGACAAATCATAATTTGACTTCTATTTGAGCCGTAATATTTACAGAATCAGTGCTAGTGAATATTTACAATTAGTGATAACAAAAAGATTGTTAAGCTTACAAAATGTCAAATACAAGTACAGTTTCTACGCCATCCTGACGGTTATTCCTTTTAATATACAATAAAGATTATCTTCTTCATAAACCTATGTGTTCGACACCAAATTTGGTTAAGAAACTCTGGCCCTGAAAACAATAGACTTTTAAACACTTTCTTATAGCAAAAAAAATGCAAAGTTCGTTATTTGCATTATAGGTATATATTATGCTATTAACTTTTCAGTACCTAAAATTAAGAAAAAAGTTATCTAGTTTATAAATAAGGGACACGGAAAGAGGAAACAAGAATGTACCGCATGAGAAAGCTATCGAATCATTTGGAAAATACAATATTAAAGATAACAATAAAAACAAGAACAATACAGGAAACACTGGTAAGAAAAGTAGTGAAGTGAAACCAAGAACTTGCCTTTTCTGAGCTTCTTGTCCTGTTGATTACTTGATGTTCTGGATCTTCTCTCGACTTTATGTAGGTAAGTAGCTCCTCCCTGCTGCATGGGGGCCAGGGCAATTGCTGTACGTATCCAGTTTGTCACTTAACAAATCAAGTTTCATGAGCAAGAATTCAAATATGCAAAATTGTTCATAAAGCACGTCTTTGAATCCATTTTGAAAAGTACACACAAAAAGGAAGAAAACCTTTGTGGTCTGTAAAACCGTAACAGACGACACGTAAACTCCTTGGATAAAAAAAGGTAATTATATGCTCAGTCCCCATAATGAACGGCATTTAAAGGACAGTGAGCCAGAATATTCAGGTTCTGGAACTCATTAAGAAAATCATTAGGGGAGAGAATAACGTCATGTCTAGAGATGTATGAACTGACATTTACGTAAGAATTATACGATATTTTGATTCAAGAACATCTGATATCGTTTTAAATTAAGAGACGGGGAATTGATGTGGTTAATAAATTGAGAAGAATGTAACCAAGGTTAAAAGTTTGCTCTTTGGCTTAAGCACATAGAGTACTGGCGATAATAGGCGGACAAGAAAAGAAAAACGTAACTGGTCGATTCACTAAGTTGTGTAAATTCAAGTTATAACACCTATGAATAATGTTGCCAGAAATATAAGGTTTGACTTGTTTACTTTTTTCTTTAGTCCATGCCTACATACAAATATTTCCACGCCTTACAGGCAGAAAATTACATTTAAGTCTTGTAAAAACTTTCGATAGAAAATTATATTTTTGGAAGACCAGAATCCTCATCAAAGCAAGAGCCATCTCGATGTGAGCAGCAGATAAGCGGTAATTACCCTCCACATCTTGGCACTCACAGAGGAAATATGAAGATACAGGCAAAATATAATGCCAAGAAGGACCGTAGATACCGGGAAAAGTTTATTCAAGTGTAATTTGGACTCTGAGCAAAGAGTACACCAGTAAGTAATCATTAACCTAATAATGAGGAAGTAAACGCACAGTGGCTGGAATATTGTCATTTGTGGTTGTAATAATAAGTGAAATCACAGTAATCGGAAATCTGCAAACAAAGATGAAATCACCTCGGGGAGATTTTTAACAAAATTGGAAGAAGAGTATAAGTGATTCAGAGAGACAAGGGTGCGGTATAATATCAACCTTGACGTAATAGTAGATGAGTAATTAAGAGAGATAAAGTTGCGGTATAATAAAGACAAGGTTACATGTACTATTGAGCTTGACATAATAGGATGATTGATTCAAGGTTGCGGTATAATATTGAGCTTGACGTAATAGCAGATGATACCGATTGTGAAAAATGTATAGTTGCCTTAACAGCCTTTGGCTGTTAGCAATATCACGGTTTTATTCTTCATCAGGTATATAAATGAAGGACACATCTTTCAAAATTTCCTCTCTATAATTAGAGCAGTAAATCGGGCAAAACTCAAGGAAATTTACCCTTTGTCTTCGGCGACCGAACACTTTAACGTCAATCATACCTTTCGTAAATTTCACTGTATAGCAAAAATACATAAATTTCAAGAAAGACGGAAATAATGGTATACGCAAAAAGAGTCTCTCTCTCTCTCTCTCTCTCTCTCTCTCTCTCTCTCTCTCTCAATAATTATCGCAATAATTACGGTGCACGCGAATTTTTCGATACATTTGTGGTCGCAGGTTTTTCGAAATAACAGGAAACGCCAAATGTCATTTTGTCCATATCTCTCTCTCTCTCTCTCTCTCTCTGTCTCTCTATCTCTCGTAGAAGAAAATTTCTTGTCCATCTTTCTACAAATGCAAATGGCCATGAGATTTGCTTAAGCTTTTTTGGCATACAAACAACTCTCTCTCTCTCTCTCTCTCTCTCTCTCTCTCTCTCTGCATGTCTGTCTCTTATTCCAGAGATATAAAAGAGATTTAGCCCCTTTACTTCTGTTATAGGTGACCGACTGATGGGGTATCAACCTCATCCATAAATGCTTTGTGAGTGCCGGAAACTAACGCCTATTGGAGGCCGTTGAAAACCCCACGGAGATAACCCCTTCTTATACCCAGGTGAAATAAGGCGGCAGGTGTGTCACCTGAGACAGGAAGTCCATTAACTCAGTAATATATGTATACATACATATGTGTATTACATACATATATGCATATAAAACATACATACATGCATACATGTAAGCAAATTCTGGAAGGGACGAGGGCTCAACCGCCTGTTCATACATAATACTTAATTAGCTTGTTTGTTACCGAATCTATATTGTTTGAAATGCTACCATGAGAAAATTTTTTTTTTTTTTGTGCTCCTACATGTCAGTTCTGTAGACAATATACCACATTTTAGTGAACAAGACCACAGCTGATGGTCGAAAGTTGTAATTTACTGTACAAGAAATATACATTTTATATAACTAAATAAAGATTTGACATCATTTGTGGATTTTATCTCCATATATATATATATATATATATATATATATATATATATATATATATATATATTTATATATATGTGTATATATATATATATATATATATATATACATATATATATATATATATATATATATATATATATATATATCATATATATATATATATATATATATGCAGAAGCCAGGTACTATGTCGTACCTCTAGTAAATGGGGATACAATCCACAATGAAGTAAAATCCTCTTGAAGTTTAAAATATATATATCTTGTACAGGATTAAAGCTTTCGACCATCAACTGTGGTCTTGTTCACTAAAATGGACATTTTAGTGAACTAGACCACAGTTGATGGTCGAAAGCTTTAATCCTGTACAAAATATAATATAATTGTTTTAAACTTCAAGAGGATTTTACTTCATTGTGGATTGTATCCCCATATATATATATATATATATATATATATATATATATATATATATTAATATATATATATATATATATATATATATATATATATATAAATATATATATATATATATATATATATATATATATATATATTATTCTATATATATGTATATTCTTATCAATTTATAAACATGTATAGTTATATTTATATAGATATATATATATAATATATATATATATTATATATATAATTTTTTATTTTAAATAAAAATTTAAAAAAATGAAACAATTATAAATATATATAAATTATAAATGCATTTATATACATTTATATACATATATAATATTTATATATCTGTATATATTATATATATATATATATAATATTATTAATATATATATAGTTATATATAATAGGGTTGACTGGCTGTTGAATTCTCCTCGAAGTACTTACTCTGATGTGTACAGACAAACACTCCCAAAACCCAAAAACATTGGTCAAAGGACCGTTCGTGGAATAACCAATACGAAGAGGCTTTACGAACAGAGTCCATCTTTGAAGTGAGAGCCAATAGATGCATCTTACATCGCCTAGAAATTGGGGAGACTAAAAATGGAGACCGATATCATCGGTTATTTTCGATAATTACTTAACGAATTTACGCCTCTAGAAATGTCTTTGCTGCCTTTTATTTGATCTTCTTTGTATTTAAAAGAAATCGTTTGTGGCGGTGAAAAGTATTCACTTTCATCCCAATTACTTTCCCGTCCTTTCCCAACAGTTAATTCATATTGTAACTGCGTCGTCTCTTTTGTTAGATCTTTGAAATCTCTTTACTATTAAATTCCCTTTCAGCGCTGAATGACCACATAGGTTCTAGCGCTTGTCCTTTGGCCTTCATTTTGTATTCCATTCCACTATGCTTATGTTGTTGTGAGAGGCTTAATTATGACTTAAAGAATGTAAAATCTCATAAAGATTTTGGGGGTGTGGGGGGGGAGGGGACCAAAGCAAATAAGTAGCAAGGACATTGATGTACAGCAGTAAGTCTCCAGCCTCTCCATCAGCAGGGAGGATCATACCTATATAATTTGGAGAGAAGACCCAGAACATCAAGTAAGCAACAGGACAAGAGCTCACAGCTCAGAGAAGGCAAGTTCTTGGTTTTACTCCGATGATTTTCTTACCATTGTTTGGCCTGTATCGTTTCTGTTATTCATTGTGGTTCGTTTATCATCATATTTTTCCAAGTGAATCGTTAGTGTTCTAATGTTTGTTAATTCTTATTTATTTGGTTTCTTTTGTCTTCATTCATCAGCTAGAATGCTAAGATATTCTTCCTTCTCTTGATTTTATATACTGAAAAATTAACAGCATAAAAAATAGTTTTTCTGTGTTGTTAATTCTTGTTTATTATTTCTTTTATGTGAAATTGTAAGCCACAGTGTGATACTGACGTACAACTTCCATATATATATATATATATATATATATATATATATATATATATATATATATATATATATATATATATATATATATATATATACATATATATATATATATATATATATATATATATACATACATATATATATATATATATATATATATATATATATATATATATATGGAGTTGTACTTCAGTACACACTGTTGGCTTACAATTTCTTTGTTGAATCTAGTAAGTTATTCAAAGATCATAACAAGTTCCTTATATGGTACTGACTTTCTGTTCAGTTCAGACTAGTTTTTTTTTCGGGAGCATAAGAAATTTTAACAAACATTTTTTGAATTTAGATTGAATATTATTCTTGTTATGAGCTTTTGGAAACATGTGTGATTTACTTCAGTAATATAGAAGGTGCAATTAATCTCTCTATTTAACCTAGTCGAATTTTTAATAGCATAAATGATTCACCGTTTTATACCTTCATTATTTGACGAAGGAGGATACCTCATTACTGATTGGTTTATTATTTACTCCAATTACCTCAAGAGTCGTCTGAAAGATGCGGAACTAATATCATCTTCATTATCATCATTGTCATGGTTGTTATTATCGTAGATGAAGATTTGAGTCCTATTATCTGATTTTGTTTTTTCATTCATGTCTTTACAAGAGAAGTTTAAGCAAAGCACGATTAAGGCATCATATGTGATTTCATTAGTTACTTTGTTTTATGAAACTTATTAAATTTACAAAAACATTTCCACCATACTGCCTTCAAAACCATTTTTTTTATCTCGTGAGTGTCCTGACTTAATTAATAAGGCCTACATTTGGTTTAGGAATAAAAAAAAATTGTTTTTTCTCAAGGAAAATAAAACACTGCTATGTCTAATTTTTTTTTATTTTTTTTAGGTTTTCTTGCTTCAGCCTAAATCAGTGAAAAAAGAAGTCTTTTCCGCAATGAAGATCTACTTCTTGTCTCTTCTGTTGGTGGCGGTAGCCTGCTATTTCCACGCCGAAGCATCGCCATCTCCCGAACCAGCAGACGTAAGTTCTCAAAAATAGACTCATTTGTCTTTCCATGATTCGGAATAAGGACTTGAGTAAGATACTGTTCGTTTTATAGATAATAATAATATTGATGAGAGAAAGGAAGTGTAGAGATCACTGCTTCGGTTAGTTTACCTGCACTGGGAAAATGTTTGTAGTCGCGTTGCTGCTCTAATAATCCAGTCAGAGTTTCGTAAATAGAGAGCCGGAAACCTTATTGTCCACGAAGCGATTTTATCTTTAATTCATTTAAGAGCGTTTGTAGGAGTAACGTAAGCGTGACTGTAACATATCTGTCTATTTATATATTTTTTTTTTAGTTTTATTTATTTTTTATTTTTTTATTTACTAAGACAATTCCTTCCCTGTAATTTATCTACCCATTGATTTTCATAAGAATGTATACATGGCGAACAGCCTAATAAAGCAAAGAGGCCTGTCACTTGAAGGATGGAAGTTTGTAGAAATCTGTGTAAAAGTAAGTCGGACCTAACAAAAGAAGAAAATATTGATCTAAGCCAGGCCAAAAAAAGAAAACTAATAAATAAAATCGTATTATTAACAGCTAAGTGTGATGGCGACACGGTCACTTCTCTTCGTTATTTTCAGAATGCTATCTATCAATTTAGCTATAGTAGATTTCATCTAATTTTTTCCCTTATGCATAGCTGCTCTATTTTTCAAGTTTCTAATAAAGCAATGAATTCTAGGTATGTTGTTTAACGATGTGTGCGCAGAATGAGTAGTCTAATAATGGTAAAAATATAATAGTGAATTCAATACGAATAGAGTAATTTGGATAATTGCATTTTGCTAAAGCTCCTGCAGTTTGCAATCAAAACACAAATTGCCTAGCCATGTCTTTTGAACAAACCTTGAATGGCATTAGGCCTATACAGGGATATCTGTTGGGAGCTGTATTCAATCTGTGTGCTTTCACGAAAGCTCCTCATTGCGTAAAAAGTAGTAAGTAGTAGAAGATGGCATTTGTCTTTAAAACGGCTCCATTGGACTTCGGTGCTATGTTAAACACGTGAGTCCATTCAGTACGGGAGACTGTCCGGACCATGAATCTCCTCGACTTTTTGTTTTTTTTCCCCCTTGCAATTAACCGCACCCCACCCAAACCCAAGCCCCGATCTCCTCTAGTGACAGTAGCCACTTTTCGTAGCTACGGTTATACGAAATATTACACCAATCGTTAAGCTTTCTAGGCATTTATATTCTACTCTAAATGGTAAAAGGCTTAAACTGGAACTCTGTGTCACCAAAGCTATAAAATACGCACTAGTTTTTTTTAATGCTATCACATTCGATAAACCTCTCATGTTCTTGTAAGCTTATATAAAAACTTATTTCTATATAATCATGTTTTACCGAAAGGAAAACTTACAATTTAATTTGCCATCAGGTAGCCAAAGTGCCCTCGTCCGTGGCCGACCCAGCTTTAACGAAAATTACCATCGATACAAACCGATGCTGCAAGTGCTCCAGTACTCTACACAGGTTCGGAATCTCAGGTCATTGTAGTATCGTCATAACCTTTCGCACTGTCAAGCAGCCATGCTGCCCTTGCATAGATGTGGGTACCTCCAAGCCTTAGCGAGCTGAGAGTTAAGAGCGCGGGAAGAAGAAGAACGCTAGGCAGAAAGGGTCTTTGTTCTATGGCTTTTGTGACGCTCGCTCTTGTAACTCAATGATTTTTATGACAGAAGAACTTACGAAATTCTTATCCTGTAAGGTGTCCCGCTTTATGCATTTTGAAGCACCTAAATCATTTAGCTTGAATTTGCCTCACTTTCTTCTATGAATTTCAAAGTAGAAAGTCAATATACATTCATTTCTTGTAGTATTACACAACAACATTGATATAAGGATGAATTAAAAGGCTTTCGATAGTAACCACCTGCACAGATCAAGACCTCCTGAACACCAATGAAGCGACCAAGCGATGGATCCAGTTGTGGCACGACAAGATATGATGATTTGTAACAAATTTTGGTTTTCCTTGTGCACTGTCAGTTCTCATGCAATAAAAGCATCCTATGCAAGTTTTTTGTTTCATTTAACAAGTAGTGCGACAAGGCAAGTGAGCCTAAGAGTATATTTTTGGAAACAATTTTAGTCTTTAGAAAAATTATGACGCGAGTAACTACTGGAGTGTTTAGCTAATACTTTTCCCAATCACTGAGAAGTTTTTATTTATTTATTATGAAGAACATCCTGAAAGATATTGAAGGAATTTTCTGCTCCAGCAAAAAGATGTGTAAATTTGAAGATGAATTCTTGAGGAGAAGAAATTACAAACTCAAACTGAGTTTTTCATGATACAACTCCATATTGTGTTTCCTGAATTTTGAGGTGGTGTAAAATGCGTATATAGCTCTCAATTCCAAGATGAACTCCATTCGTAAAACCACTGCCTAGTGATTATGTCATAGACATTCCTTTGGCCAGTGCTTACGGAGAGATTGTCCATACACCTCAGATTAATGGTTTGTAGATTTAGAGAATTTGCTGGGCAGTCTACCCATCTATGTATGTATACACACATACACACATGCTGTGTAACTCACCTACGATCATATTGTATCGATCAAAATTATTGTTATTTTCGCGGGGCATATAAGCATCAATTATTAGGATCTTAGAGTACCCTACAGTCACTTGTGGCCCCAGCAATCTATCACATTCACTATATTGTCTAAAGATTTGTGCCACAGGAAAGAAAAGCTCCTTTTTGGGCAACTGGCTACGATGTGATTTGTAACTTGCATTGATGAGGTCATGTGATGAATTCTGTGCCAGTGACTATTCATACATGAAGCAAATGGTTAAGGTACCAAGTACGAGAGTTAAAATATTTTCTATATACAAGATGCTCGGAATTCTCTCAGGTTATGTTTATGTTCACATATTCATAATAAGTTAGGGAACTCGTAATTTGGTCATTTTTAAAGAATTCTTTGTAAAGCCACTCCAAGTAAATAAATAGCGTATCATGCCAATGAATAACATTGGCCACTTTCTCGTCATTGGTTAGTTCGAAATGAAGATGTCCAGAGACATCTCCGGAAAGGAAACTGCTACTATACATGCCGAGATGACTGTCAAGAGTCACTCAGGAGACTTTGAAGCAGAATACGAATCAGCCAACTGCTGCTTCCAGTCGAACCCTGAGTTACAACGGATCCCGACGATAACTGGGAAGTGTGAGTCCCGGCAGAGTTAACGTTGATGCTGGAAAGATTTGTGAATTATTTTGAGTTGCATTCCTGAGTAAAATCTATTGCCACAAAGAACGTCTTTGAAATCTCTATATTATCAATATCCTTTTCAGCCTTGAATAACCACACAGGTGTCAGCGCTTGGCCTTTGGCCTAGATTTTGTATTCCATTCCACTATACTTATGCTGTTATGAGAGGCTTTATTATGACTTAAAGAATGCAAGATCTTATGAAGACTTGGGGAAAAACTAAGGTAAATCCTTCGCAAGGACATTAATGTGCTTAAAATGGCAGCTCCAGGCATTTCACAAATTAGCAGAAGTTTGCACAAAGTAACTAGAGTAACTGACCAGATTCCCACTCCCGCACGTTGATTTTTTGTGCATTTTTGAACCTGAAACTAGAAAGGTCTCATGGTGCTTATACCTGGGCACGAGTAGCAATCCTGTCGGGAATTTCTGTTGATGATGTTAGTTTTCCGAAGGTTGGCACTGACTTGACGATTGTTAAATAGGCTACAGCTGGAATAGCAAATCGTAAATTTTCCCTTTGCTCAACTATATGATTATCCGCCAGGGAGGTTTTCGGTAACATACGTGAACATGCAAGGATTACAGGAAATGACTGTACTCCAAAAAGATTCAAAAGTCAAGATGATTTGATAGTTTTTGTGACACAGAGCTCTTATTAAAAAGATTGATGACCTACAATTGGGTATTTATGCTTAGAGAACCTAGCTGCAATGATATGTACGAAGCTGTAGCTACGAAAGGTAACTTTCGTCGCTGCAGTAGAGAGGTGAATGAGTGGGGAGGGCTCCATTGCAAGAAAAGACAGGAAATGAAGGAGTCATTATTTTTGTTCAAGGTCGAGAACAAGGTTCAGAGAGTCTACCGTACGCAATGGCCCTTGCTGAGACTTATCCACTTGGCATGACAACGAAGCACTAAGCACTAAGGAACTTATGTGAACAGCGCAGACCAAATATGAATTTTCTTCCTCCAGATAATTCAGTACAGGGTTATTTCAAAAGACAAGAATTCATAATTTGCTCTTTATCTAAGATCTGAAAACTAAAGAAAAACGATCTTTATCTAAGATCTGAAAACTAAAGAAAAACGATTTTCTTTTAAAAACAAACAAACAAAGAAATAAATAAATAAATTAACAAATAAATAAAATGACATTTCCAGTCACGCAAACATTACGCCCGCAAAGCCCCTTAAATGAGATAATAAACGATAAGGCTTCCACGATCTACATAATACACAAAGCTGTGAATGGATTGTCAGACATGGGTAGCTACTATCAGAGACAAAATCGATAGCAAACAATTTTCCTTCTGCAGGCAATTACAGAAGCAGTGACTGTGTAGTCACTTCTCTCCCTTAACAATATTTTTGATATTGGTATAACTAACGATTCTCTATTACAGTTCTTATTGGGAGTCATGGAACAACAAATGTGATTATTAAAAAACATTTCTCGTGAATGGGCATAAAGATCTCAGGACCCTGAAAGATCTTTAACCGAGTCATTCCAGCCATGTACATTACGAGAGTTGCCTTGGCGAAAACTAAAAGTATCCCCCTGCCGGAGCTACCTTAGCGGACATTATATTCGAAGAGAATATAATGTCTGCATTTAGGGTTGGTGCCAAGTAAGGCGTCTGTCGTTTGAACTATTGACCGCAACTTGTTTTCCACGGTCACCCTAAAGGATCTGGTTTTTTGGATGTTTATAAAATACCAGTCAACAGCAGGTAGGAGATCAGTTAGGCCTAAGGGTTTCACGGTAGGGAGGGATGGTGTATTGAATAACACCTGTAAAAATATGTGATTGTAACTTGTTGCAAAATCGTAGTGAATGGTGCAGGTCACAACTGAATCATGAAGTTGTGGAGACGTGACGTAGTGGTCCAGCTGGGACTTTGTAATTATGTCCGTTCTATTTTGTACATAGATATAGGAAGAAGGAAGGGGAGTATTATTTAGCTGATTTGGAGAGCGGGATTTTGACGGAAGCGAGTAAGTTCGTTATAAAATTGTTTAATGGGATGAGAAAATCCCCAATTACACAAACATGATCAGCAGTAGAGTCAAGAACAATGCTGCGTAACTCACATAGGATCACAATGTATTGATCAAAATTATTGTTATTTTCCCGGGGCATATAAGCATTAATTATTAGGATCTTAAGGACCCTATGCACTGATCAATTGTATGAACGATTGTCTGCAAGGGGGACGAATTGCTCGTTACGAAAAACAAATGCACATACTATTCATATTTCAATCGGAACAACATGATTTTGTCTCGGGAGGGAAGACCATTGGTATCGTCTCTAGAACGACGCGTGCGATATCTATATATTGGCAGACAAACCCATACATCGAACGACCTGTGTATGACAGACACAAGTCGCAGGACAGCAACCTGGTCGTGACAGCTTCCCGCTTAGATCGTTCAGACCACGAAACTCCGCCCATTTTTCCATTCAGACAAGCCCATACACAGTGTTTTTGTGAACGATACAGACAATCGTTCAGACAATTGTGCATACTATCGTTCAGTTAGAGTGCCCAACTGTCACTTGAAGCCCCAGCAATCTATCTCATTCACTATATTGTCTAAAGGATTTGTGCCACAGAAAGAAAGTCCCCCTCTTGAGGTCAACCTGCTACCTACGACGTGATTTGTAACTTTGATCGATGAGTCCGAGAAAATCTTGTCGTTTGAAATAACCTGAACCGAATTACGCATGTTTATCCGTAGGAAGGTGTAAACTTGCTAGTTCACGAGCTGGGATTGCCTCAGCGTAGAGACAGCAGACCATCGCTACTAACAGACGAGACAAGATGCAGGTCTTCATTGCGATTAAGAGTTTCATTTTTCACCCAATTAGGCTGAAACAAGAAAATCTGAATAAATAGAATCTTTTTATGAAGAGAGCAAACATTTTCCTGAACAAACGTAACAACACAAAAAGAACAATTTTTAATGAAAGAAATCTGGTAGATTTCTAATGCAAATTCACGGAAGGCTAATAAAAGATAGCTAATACATGGCATATGTAAAACGTGACTCCTTTTACTTAAATTTCGTGTGTGAAAAAAGTGAAAGAACAACAAAAAAGAAGTATTATTGGACCCATATTTTCAAATATGGTAATAACAGCAACGTTAATGAAAGTGATGGCAATACTAATGATAATCTGACGTCCATAGACGACTCTGAATAAAAATAACTTGTCAAACAAGGATACGTGGAGAATATAAACAACACGGTAATGAGGTGTCATCTGTCGGCAAATATCTCGCTCATGTCTTCAGAGATTGGAGTTATAACAGGTGAATCGTTAAATGTTTTGGATAAAAGTCCAAGTTGAATAGTGAGGTTAATTGCACCTTCAACGTTACTGAACTAAATCACTGATGTTTACAAAGATTGATACTAAAAATATGATCCAATTTACATTCAGCAAATTATGGCTGAATTACATCTGTTCTCAAAAATACTACTACTATGAATACCCTTCAATATGGCGACCTAGCATAATTACCTCTTTAATCCTAGAAGTTGTTTAAATAGCATTTGTTATGCTTTTACAAAACACAAAGGTTTTCTGTATTTTTCAACATAGATACTAAGACGTACTTTCTGAAAAAAGTTGCATACCTAAATTTCTGCACTGGACCTTGATGTGGGAAGTGACAAACATTATTCTTATCATTTCTTTCTTAGATTTTTTTAAATTTCTTTACAGACATTGTGTTAAGCAAATAAGCTTCGGAGACGTCACTAAAGACAATCCTTGCATCATCCCCAAACTGGTAAATATCCTTGTCTGGGAATCCCCATATGCAACACAATGTTCTCGCTCCATCTCACTGGTACAGCAATACCCCTGCACCTCTTTGCAGCAGGGAGGAGCTACTTGCTTATATAAAGTCGTGAGAAGACCCAGAACATCAAATAAGCAGCAGGACAAGAAGCTCAAAGCTCAGAGAAGGCAAGTTCTTGGTGTTACTCCGATTCTTTCCTTACCATGTTACCTGTATCCTCCTTGTTATCATTGCATTCGCCATCATCATGTTTTTCCAAGTGAATCGTTAGTTTTCTATTGTTGTTAAATTTGGTTATTCATTCTTTGTCCCTCATTCATCAGCTAGATAGCCTTTTATCTTGATTTCATATACTGAAAAGTTAATATAACGAATACATACAATGCAAATAATGAACTTAGCATGTTTTGCTATATGAAAGTATTTCAAAAGTCTACTGTTTTCAGGGTCAAAGTTTCTTGACAAAATTTGGCATTGAAATTATATTTACTAATGAGAAAATCTTTTCGTAGATAAAGAGGAATAAATTTTAGAATAGCGTAGAA
>NC_061110.1:85930505-85953005 GCF_015104395.2 Macrobrachium nipponense | reverse complement strand
TTTTATTGCATGAGAACTGACAGTGCACAAGGAAAACCAAAATTTGTTACAAATCATCATGTCTTGTCGTGCCACAACTGGATCCATCGCTTGGCCGTTTCATTGGTGTTCAGGAGGTCTTGATCTGTGCAGGTGGTTACTATCGAAAGCCTTTTAATTCATTCTTATATCAATGTTTTTGTGTAATACTGCAAGAAATGAATGTATAGTGACTTTCTACTTTGAAATTCATAGAAGAAAGTGAGGCAAATTCAAGCTAAATGATTTAGGTGCTTCAAAATGCATAAAGCGGGACACCTTACAGGATAAGAATTTCGTAAGTTCTTCCGTCATAAAAATCATTGAGTTACAAGAGCGAGCGTCACAAAAGCCATAGAACAAAGACCCTTACTGCCTAGCGTTCTTCTTCTTCCCGCGCTCTTAACTCTCAACTCGCTAAGGCTTGGGGGGTGCCCACATCTGGGCAAGGGCAGCACTCCCGCTGGGCAGTGCGAAAGCTTATGGAGACAGTGCAATGAACTGAGATTCCGAGCCTGTTTAGAGCACTAGAGCACTTGCAGCATCGGTTTGGATCGATGGTAATTTTCGTTGAAGCTGGGTCGGCCACGGACGAGGGCACTTTGGCTACCTGTTGGCAAACTAAATTGTAAGTTTTCCTTTTGGTAAAACACATGATTATTTAGAAATATGTTTTTACATAGCTTACAAGAACACGAGAGGATTATCGAATGTGATAGCATTAAAAAAAACTATGTGCGTATTTTATAGCTATGGTGACACAGAGTTCCAGTTTAAAACTTTAACCATTTAGAGTAGAATATAAATGCCTGGAAAGCTTAACGATTGGTGTAATATTTCGTATAACCGTAGCTACGAAAAGCGGCTACTGTCACTAGAGGAGATCGGGCTTGTTTTTTTTTTTTGGTGGGGGGCGGGGGGGCTGGGGGGCAATTGCAGGGGGAAAAATACGAAAAGTAGAGGAGATTCATGGTCCGGACAGTCTCCGTACTGATGGACTCACGCGATTAACATAGCACCGAAGTCCAATGGAGCCGTTTTTAAAGACAAATGCCATCTTCTACTACTACTACTTTTTACGAAAAGAGGAGCCTTCGTGAAAGCACACAGATTAAATACAGCACCCAACAGATATCCCTGTATAGGCCTAACTCCATTCAAGGTTTGTTCAAAAGACATGGCTAGGCAATTTGTGTTTTTGATTGCAAACTGCAGGAGCTTTAGCAAAATGCAATTATCGAAAAATTACTCTATTCGTATTGAATTTCAAATTATATTTTTTAACCATTATTAGGCTACTCATTCTGCGCACACATCGTTAAACAACATACCAAGAATTCATTGGCTTTATTAGAAAACTTCAAAAAATAGAACAGCTTTGCATAAGGGAAAAAATTAGATGAAATTTACTATAGCTAAATTGATAAATAGCATTCTGAAAATAACCAAGAGAAGTGACCGTGTCCCCATCACACTTAGCTGTTAATAAATACCGATACCGATTTTATTTATTAGTTTTCTTTTTTTGGCCTGCTTAGATCAATAATTCTTTTGTTCGGTCCGACTTACATTTTTCCAGATTTCTACAAACTTTCATAATTCAAGTGACAGGCCTCTGTTTATTAGGCTGTTCGTCATGTCGACATTCTTATGAAAATCAATGGGTAAATAAAATTACGGGGAAGTTTTGTATTAGTAAATTAAAAAAAAATAAAACTATAAATAAATATATAAATAGACAGATATGTTTACAGTCACGCATACGTTACTCCTACAAACGCTCTTAAATAAATGGATTAAAGATAAAATCTGCTTCGTGGGGACAATAAGGTTTACGGCATCTATTTACGAAACTCTGACTGGATTATTAGAGCAGCAACGCGACTACAAAACATTTTCCCTAGTGCAGGCAAAAAACCTAACCGAAGCAGTGATCTCTAGACTTCCTTTATTCATCAACATTTAACATTATTTTATTTTATAAAACGAACAGATATCTTACTTAAGTCCTTATTCCGAATCATGGTAAGACAAATGAGTCCATTTTTGAGAACTTACGTCTGCTGGTTCGGGAGATGGCAATGCCTCGGCGTGGAAATAGCAGGCTACCGCCACCAACAGAAGAGACAAGAAGTAGATCTTCATTGCGGATAAGACTTCTTTTTTCACTGATTTAGGCTGAAGCAAGAAAACCTAAAAAAAGAAAAAAAAATGAGACGTAGCAGTGTTTTATTTTCCTTGAGAAAAAACAATTTTTTTTCTATTCCTGAACCAAATGTAGGCCTTAATAAGTCGGGACACTCACTAGATAAAAAAAAATGGTTTTGAAGGCAGTATGGTGGAAAAGGCTTTTGGTTTTGTAAATTTAATAAGTTTCATAAAAAAAAAGTAACTAATGAAATCACATATGATGCCTTATCATGCTTTGCTTAAACTTCTCTTGTAAAGACATGAATGAAAAAACAAAATCAGATAATAGGACTCAAATCTTGCTTCTACGATAATAACAAACATGACAATGCGGATAATGGAAGATGATATTAGTCCGCCCATCTTTCAGACGACTCTTTAAGGTAATTGGAGTAAATAATAAACCAATCAGTAATGAGGTATCCTCCGTCGTCAAATAATGAAGGTATAAAACGGACAATCATTTATGTTATAAAAATTCGACTAGGTTAAATAGAGAGATTAATTGCACCTTCTATATTACTGAAGTAAATCACACATGTTTCCAAAAGCTCATAACAAGAATTAGATTCAATGTAAATTCAAAAAATGTTTGTTAAATTTCTTATGCTCCGAAAAATCTAGTCTAAACTGAACAGAAAGTCATCCATATACGGAACTGTTATGATCTTTGAATAACATACTAGACTCAACAAAGAAATTGTAAGCCAAAAGTGTGATATTGACGTACAACTCCATATGTATATATATATATATATATATACTATATATATATATACATATATATATATATATATATATATATATATATATATATATATATATATATATATATATATATATTATATATATATATATATATACATATGGAGTTGTACGTCAGTATCACAGTGTTGGCTTACAATTTCACATAAAAGAAATAATAAACAAGAATAATGGAAAAACTATTTATTATGCTGTTAATTTTTCAGTATATAAAATCAAGAGAAGAAAGTATCTAGTATTCTAGCTGATGAATGAAGAAAAAAGAAAAAAATTAGTAAGAATTAACAACAATAGAACACTAACGATTCACTTAGAAAAATATGGTGATAACGAACACAATGATAATAGAAACGATACAGGTAACAATGGTAAGAAAAGCATCGGAGTAAAACCAAGAACTTGCCTTCTCTGAGCTGTGAGCTTCTTGTCCTGTTGCTCTCTTGATGTTCTGGATCTTCTCTCCACTTTATATAGGGAAGTAGCTCCTCCCCATCGCATGGAGGGGTTGGAGTACTGCTGTACATCAATGTCCTTGCTACTCATTTGCATTTGGCCGCCCCCCCCCCCCCCCCCCCCCGCCCCCAACCCCCCCCCCCCCGAAACTTCTTCATGAGATTTTACATTCTTTAAGTCATAATTATTAAGTCTCTCTTAACAACATAAGTATAGTGGAATGGAATACAAAATGAAGGCCAAAGGACAAGTGCTAGAACCTATGTGGTCATTCAGCGCTGAAAGGGAACTTAATAGTGAAGAGATTTCAAAGATGTAACAAAAGAGACGAAGTAGTTACAATATGAGATAATTGTTGGGAGAGGACGGAAAAGTAACTGGGATGAAAGTCAATACTTTTCATTGCCACAAACGATTTCTTTTACTTACAAAGAAGATGAAATAAAAGGCAGTAAAGACATTTCTAGAGGCGTAAATTTGTTAAGTAATTGTCGAGAAGAAGCGATGATATGGGTCTCCATTTTTAGTCTCCCCAATTTCTAGGCGATGTAAGATGCATCTATTGGCTCTCACTTCAAAGATGAACTCTGTTCGTAAATCCACTGCGTATTGGTTATTCCACGAACGGTCCTTTGACCAATGTTTTTGGGAGTGTTTGTCTGTACACATCAGAGTAATACTTCCATAATATATATATATATATATATATATATATATATATATATATATATATATATATATATATATATGGATATATATATATATATATATATATATATATATATATATATATATATATATATATAGGAGATATAACCACATATGATGTTTTTATTTTTTTTTTTTGTGCTCCTACATGTCAGTTCCGTAGGCAATATAACCACATTTTAGTGAACACGACCATAGCTGAAGGTCGAAAGCTGTAATTTACTGTACAAGAAATATATATATTTTATATAACTACATAAAGATTTTACATCATATGTGGATTATATCTCCATATATATATATATATATATATATATATATATATTATATATATATAATATCCATATATTTATATATATATTTTTTTTATATTATATATATATATAGATATATATATATATATATATATATATATATAATATATATATATATATGGAGATATAATCCACATATGATGTAAAATCTTTATGTAGTTATATAAATATATTATATTTCTTGTACAGTAAATTACAGCTTTCGACCTTCAGCTATGGTCGTGTTCACTAAAATGTGGTATATTGCCTACGGAAACTGACATGTAGGAGCACAAAAAAAAAAATAAAACTAAAGACTTTTCTTATGGTAGCATTTCAAACAATATAGATTCGGTAACAAACAACCTAAATATCTATTGTGTATGACAGGTGGTTGAGCCCTTGTCCCTTCGAGAATATCTTACATGTATGCATGTGTATGTTTATATGCATATATGAGTATATAATATGCATATGCATGTATACACATATGGCATATATGTATAAATACATACGTATTAATGGATGTTTTTGAGTGAAATCCTGACTTCTCTCTCTCTCTCTCTCTCCTCTCAGTACGACAGGATCAAAATGCAAAATATGAAGATTATTGAAAAGAATTATGTCAGTTTTCTAGTGAGTTTTCACTTTGTCTTAGTGATATTGTACATGTTCAAAATGTTTATTTTTGATGCCTTTGAACCAAAGAGCTTTCTGTTTGTAGTAATGAGCAGCATAAAGAGCGTGATTGTTCCTTGTAGTGATAGTGAAATAACGATATATATATATATTTTATATATATATATATATATATATATATATATATATATATATATGGTAACTTATTTTTATTACATGTATCATAATTCATCTGTAACAATTTTGCATGTAATAGCCCTTTGCTTTAAAACTTGTATACGTACGTTTAGATTATAGGGATGGAAACAGTAGTCACACATGAGATCTGAGTGCTCATATATGATATATTTCTCTGTTATTTTGGTAAAACCTTATTAGGCTTTTGAATATTTTTTTTTTTGTCTACTCTAGGCTACTGTGAGTTTATATACTGTACTGAGTATTTCGTAGTTCTATGTTGTTATGTAATCTTCTGAAATTAATCTATATACCTAGAGACCCAATTTTACTTTAAAATGGATTAAACTGCTTGGAAAAATGTACGCCATTTTTTTCTTTTTTTTTGCAAAGTTTAATGGTTAACCATCACTAAAAGTAAGGTGTAAACTTTTTTACGCGGAAAAAATACTCAGTGACATATGCTCCCACAACATTGATCTTTTCCCAGCTTGTTCCATTGGTGGAACCTTCAGTCATTAATCAACCTTGCCTTGTTCTTTCCATTTGTCAAGAATCTGTCATGTCTCATAGTGCTAGTCATCTCATCAGTGAAAAGTATTTATGTAGACTGGACCTTCTTTGCTCTTTGACTCTACTCTACATTCTTTGTGCTAGGACCATCACTGTAACCATCAAAGACGACATAGCAGTTTCTCTGGAGGTGCATCTCCACATAAGACAAATAGGTCTCATATACATCGTTGTATGTGCCATGTTGTGGCCACACCACACGCCGATAAATAACCAATATCTACTAAATATGTCTTCTGTAGAATGTTTGTGCACAATTATAAGAAGCTTCTATTGCTGAAAATATGGTAGATTTATCAGTCTTCCTCATTGTAATTTCATAAAAGAAAGAAAGGGGTATGAAGGTATGAAGTAAACTAATTTAATCTTATCACACAGATAATCCTGTTGAACATTTGCATTGTGCTGATTGGTATGATCTCCTCACGTATCTTCACAAAATTACTGACAATCAATAGAGGAAGGACCTTACTTTTACGATGCAACTTAGCCTCTCCAAATGTCTTATCTGTCGGTTTCTTCATAGTCTCTGTGCCAATCTCTACGGCAGCATCACAGTTAATGGTATCATCACCTAACACTCCTGTGGCATTTGACATCAGTTCAGTAGACTCTGGAATAAGGGAATGACTTCTCAGACATTCGGTCAGTTTTTCGATGTCTTGATTACCCTTCATCTGACGAGAGTTCCTCAGCTCAATATGTTGTTCTGCTATAGTGAAACTATTTCCAAAGAATTTTTCAAACTCATGGAAGAGTTCAGCACAGCCAGGCTTACCTAGGACCCGTCGATTCTAAACACTATCTTTCATACCCAGATGATGAATAAGGACTCCAGCTGTTTTCATTGTTTGCATTAAAACCTGTTTTACGGCCATTCTCTCCAGACACCTACCCACATTTTGTCACTGCATATGATTGTGAAGTTGTTTTTGGAATTAAATCTTTCAAACTCAGATGGGATATCGTTGTTTCCAACTGGGACATCTACTGGAGAAACAGGTGGTGAATATTTGTGTATGATAAGTGCCTGCTGCATTGAAATGGGGGATATTATCACATATAGTTTTGAGGTGCAGATCCATATTACCAGATCTCTCAGAACATATAAATTCTCGCATCAATGCTACTTGGTCAAAATATTGTACCCAAAGTTTGGTAGTTCGACTGTTACATGGTGCTTCCAACTTGAAAGTCTTCTTCTTTTCCATTACGTGGTGAGGATGGTACTTTAGTTTAAATCTTTCAGAGATCCTGTCTGATTTATGCAGAAATTTCAAGTTCTGTAAGAATGGTTTCACCCAGCCAACTGAATCTCATTTGGTATTTGCATATATATATATATATATATATATATATATATATATATATATATATATATATATATATATATATATATATATATATATCATAAATATATATATATATATATATATATATATATATATATATATATAAGTCTATCACATTACCGTGATTCATATACATATATCGAACTACAAATGTCCTTTAATATCTAATTCGCTCTACCTCTGAATTAATATATTTTCATATATGCTTAAACCGAGGGGGAATTTATTAAGCGATAATAGAATTGGCGATCGACAGGCGCGAACCAGCGACCTCTCAATTCCAGGACTGGCAGTGAAGCCTTAAACCACCCGACACCGGTGTCGTGGTGGTTTAAGGCTTCACTGCCAGTCCTGGAATTGGGAGGTCGCTGGTTCGCGCCTGTCGATCGCCAATTCTATTATCGCTAAATAAATTACCCCCTCGGTTAAGCATATATGAAAATATATTAATTCAGAGGTAGAGCGAATTAGATATTAAAGGACATTTGTAGTTCGATATATATATATATATATATATATATATATATATATATATTATATATATATATATATATATATCTAAACATGTGCTTGTGTGTGATTGAAATAGATGAAAGATAAAAATATTCAAACAAGGACACATCGATGAGATCTTTGATGAAGTTATGAACCTGAGAATTCATCTACTTAAGAACAGCATTCATGGTATACTCTCAATCTACAGAACACACCTGAATTCGCCTTGAAATTGGTTCTCAAAATTGGTAGATCGCACGATGCAGAGGGCAAAATACTATATAAGTCCAGTGAACTATACATTTTCATTATAAGCTTAAACCATCATTGTACAAACGCCGGTTCATTTTGTCTGGGTGATTGTTGCGAATAGGCACATTCAAAGTAATAGCTTTGATCTAAAACTTAAAATGAAAGTAACATACTGTCATTAGAATATGACAAATCATAATTTGACTTCCATTTAAGCCGTAATATTTACAGAATCAGTGCTAGTGAATATTTACAACTAGTGATGACAAACAGATTGTTAAGCTTACAAAATGTCGAATACAAGTACATTTTCTACGCCATCCTGACGGTTATTCCTTTTAATATACAATAAAGATTATCTTCTTCATAAACCTATGTGTTCGACTCCAAATTTTGTCAAGAAAATCTGGCCCTGAAAACAATAGACTCTTAAACACTTTCTTATAGCAAAATAATGCTAAGTTTGTTATTTGCATTATAGGTATATATTATGCTATTAACTTTTCAGTACCTAAGATTAAGAATAAAGTTTTCTAGCTTATAAATAAGGTCACGGAAAGAGGAAACAAGAATGTATCGCATGATAAAGCTATCGAATCACTTGAAAAAAACAATATTAAAGATAACAATAAAAACAAGAACAATACAGGTAACACTGGTAAGAAGAGTATTGTAGTAAAACCAAGAACTTGCCTTTTCTGAGCTTCTTGTCCTGTTGATTACTTGATGTTTTGGATCTTCTCTCGACTTAATATAGGTAAGTAGTTAATCCCTGCTGCATGGAGGGGCAGGGGTATTGCTGTACGTATCCAGTTTGTCACTTACCAAATCAAGGTTCATGAGCAAGAATTCAAATATACAAAATTCATAAAGCACGTCTTAGAATCCATTTTAAAAAATACACAGAAAAAAGAAGAAAACCTTTTTGGTCTGTAAAACCGTAACAGATGGCACGTAAACTCCTTAGATAAATAAGGTTATTATATGCTCAGTCCCCATAATGAACGGCATTTAAAGGACAGTGAGCCAGAATATTCAGGTTCTGGAACTCATTAAGAAAATCATTAAGGGAGAGAATAACGTCATGTCTAGAGATGTATGAACTGACATTTACGTTAGAATTATACGATATTTTGATTCAAGAACATCTGATATCGTTTTAAGTTAAGAGACAGGGAATTGATGTGGTTAAGACATTGAGAAGAATGTAACCAAGGTTAAAAGTTTGCTCTTTGGCTTAAGCACGTCGAGTACTGGCGTTAATAGGCGGACACGAAAAGAAAAAAACGTAACTGGTCAATTCACTAAGTTGTGTAAATTCAATATAACACCTATTGAATAATGTTGCCAGAAATATAAGGTTTGACTTGTTTACTTTTTTCTAACAAAATGGACGTTTACTCCATGCCTACATACAAATATTTCCACGTCTTACAGGCAGAAAATGTCATTTAAGTCTTGTAAAAACTTTCGATAGAAAATTATATTTTTGGAAGACCAGAATCCTCATCAAAGCAAGAGCCATCTCGATGTGAGCAGCAGATAAGCGGTAATTATCCTCCACATCCTGGCACTCACAGAGGAAATATGAAGATACAGGCAAAATATAATCCAAAGAGGACCGTAGATACCAGGAAAAGTTTATTCAAGTGTAATTTGGACTCTGAGCAAAGAGCACACCAGTAAGTAATCAGCTTAGATATTTGTCGAGCTTATTCTTAAACACATCTACGTTCACTCCTGATATATTCCTCAGATGAGCTGGCAACGCATTGAATAGATGCTGCATTGTCTTTGCTGGTGCGTAGTGGATTAATGTCTTGTGTGCTGTCCTTATTTTTCCTCCTGGTATAGTTTTGGGGCACTATTAATCTACTTCGGCTTGCTTTTTCTGATATTTTAGCTCCATAATGTTTCCATGCCTGAATTATCATGTGCGTTCTCTTCTCCTTTCTAGACTATATAATTTTAAAAATTGTAGTCTTTCCCAGACCTTTCCGTGACCTTATTTATAAGCTAGAAAACTTTATTCTTAATCTTAGGTACTGAAAAGTTAATAGCATAATATATACCTATAAGCAAATAACAAACTTAGCATTATTTTGCTATAAGAAAGTGTTTAAGAGTCTATTGTTTTCAGGGCCAGATTTTCTTGACAAAATTTGGAGTCGAACACATAGGTTTATGAAGAAGATAATCTTTATTGTATATTAAAAGGAATAACCGTCAGGATGGCGTAGAAAATGTACTTGTATTCGACATTTTGTAAGCTTAACAATCTGTTTGTCATCACTAGTTGTAAATATTCACTAGCACTGATTCTGTAAATATTACGGCTTAAATGGAAGTCAAATTATGATTTGTCATATTCTAATGACAGTATGTTACTTTGCATTTTAAGTTTTAGATCAAAGCTATTACTTTGAATGTGCCTATTCGCACCAATCACCCAGACAAAATGAACAGGCGTTTGTACAATGATGGTTTAAGCTTATAATGAAAATGTATAGTTCACTGGACTTATATAGTATTTTGCCCTCTGCATCGTGCGATCTACCAATTTTGAGAACCAATTTCAAGGCGAATTCAGGTGTGTTCTGTAGATTGAGAGTATACCATGAATGCTGTTCTTAAGTAGATGAATTCTCAGTTCATACTTCATCAAAGATCTATCGATGTGTCCTTGTTTGAATATTTTTATCTTTCATCTATTTCAATCACACAACAAGCACATGTTTATATATATATATATATATATATATATATATATATATATATATATATCGAACTACAAATGTCCTTTAATATCTAATTCGCTCTACCTCTGAATATATATTTTCATATATGCTTAACCGAGGGGGAATTTATTTATTTAGCGATATAGAATTGGCGATCGACAGGCGCGAACCAGCGACCTCCCAATTCCAGGACTGGCAGTGAAGCCTTAAACCACCACGACACCGGTGTCGGGGTGGTTTAAGGCTTCACTGCCAGTCCTGGAATTGAGAGGTCGCTGGTTTCGCGCCTGTCGATCGCCAATTCTATTATCGCTTAATAATTCCCCCTCGGTTAAGCATATATGAAAATATATTAATTCAGAGGTAGAGCGAATTAGATATTAAAGGACATTTGTAGTTCGATATATGTATATGAATCACGGTAAGTGATAGACTTATATATATATATATATATATATATATATATATATATATATATATATATATATATATATATATATATATATATATATATATATATATATATATATATATATATATATATATTATATGCAAATACCAAATGAGATTCATTGGCTGGGTGAAACCATTCTTACAGAACTTGAAATTTCTGCATAATCTGACAGGATCTCAGAAAGATTTAAACTAAAGTACCATCCTCACCACGTTCAATGGAAAAAGAAGAAGACTTTCAAGTTGGAAGCACCATTGTAACAGTCGAACTACCAAACTTTGGGTACAATATTTTGACCAAGTAGCATTGATGCGAGAATTTGTATGTTCTGAGAGATCTGGTAATATGGATCTGCACCTCAAAACTATATGTGATAATATCCCCCATTTCAATGCAGCAGGACACTTATCATACGCCAAATATTCACACCTGTTTCTCCAGTAGATGTCCCAGTTGGAAACAACGATATCCCATCTGAGTTTGAAAGATTTAATTCCAAAAACAACTTCACAATCATATGCAGTGACAAAATGTGGGTAGGTGTCTGGAGAGAATGGCCGTAAAACAGGTTTTAATGCAAACAATGAAAACAGCTGGAGTCCTTATTCATCATCTGGGTATGAAAGATAGTGTTTAGAATCGACGGGTCCTAGGTAAGCCTGGCTGTGCTGAACTCTTCCATGAGTTTGAAAAATTCTTTGGAAATAGTTTCACTATAGCAGAACAACATATTGAGCTGAGGAACTCTCGTCAGATGAAGGGTAATCAAGACATCGAAAAACTGACCGAATGTCTGAGAAGTCATTCCCTTATTCCAGAGTCTACTGAACTGATGTCAAATGCCACAGGAGTGTTAGGTGATGATACCATTAACTGTGATGCTGCCGTAGAGATTGGCACAGAGACTATGAAGAAACCGACAGATAAGACATTTGGAGAGGCTAAGTTGCATCGTAAAAGTAAGGTCCTTCCTCTATTGATTGTCAGTAATTTTGTGAAGATACGTGAGGAGATCATACCAATCAGCACAATGCAAATGTTCAACAGGAATATCTGTGTGATAAGATTAAATGAGGATTTTACTTCATACCTTCATACCCCTTTCTTTCTTTTATGAAATTACAATGAGGAAGACTGATAAATCTACCATATTTTCAGCAATAGAAGCTTCTTATAATTGTGCACAAACATTCTACAGAAGACATATTTGTAGTAGATATTGGTTATTTATCGGCGTGTGGTGTGGCCACAACATGGCACATACAACGATGTATATGAGGCCTATTTGTCTTATGTGGAGATGCACCTCCAGAGAAACTGCTATGTCGTCTTTGATGGTTACAGTGATGGTCCTAGCACAAAGAATGTAGAGTAGAGTCAAAGAGCAAAGAAGGTCCAGTCTACATAAATACTTTTCACTGATGAGATGACTAGCACTATGAGACATGACAGATTCTTGACAAATGGAAAGAACAAGGCAAGGTTGATTAATGGACTGAAGGTCCACCTGGAACAAGCTGGGAAAAGATTCAATGTTGTGGGAGCATATGTCACTGAGTATTTTTTCCGCGTAAAAAATTTACACCTTACTTTTTAGTGATGGTTAACCATTAAACTTTGCAAAAAAAAAAAAAAAAAATGGTGTACATTTTTTCCAAGCAGTTTAATCCATTTTAAAGTAAAATTGGGTCTCTAGGTATATAGATTAATTTCAGAAGATTACATAACAACATAGAACTTCGAAATACTCAGTACAGTATATAAACTCACAGTAGCCTAGAGTAGACAAAAAAAAAAATTCAAAAGCCTAATAAGGTTTTATACCAAAATAACAGAGAAATATATCTTATATGAGCACTCAGATCTCATGTGTGACTACTGTTTCCATCCCTATAATCTAAACGTACGTATACAAGTTTTAAAGCAAAGGGCTATTACATGCAAAATTGTTACAGATGAATTATGATACATGTAATAAAAATAAGTTACCATATATATATATACTATATATATATACTATATATATATATATATATATATATTATATACTACATATATGCATATATAACATACATACATGCATACATGTAAGCATATCGAAGGGACAAGGGCTCAACCACCTGTTCACACACAATAGATATTTAGGTTGTTTGTTACCGAATCTATATTGTTTGAAATGCTACCATAAGAAAAGTTTTTATTTTTTTTTTGTGCTCCTACATGTCAGTTCCGTAGGCAATATACCACATTTTAGTGAACAAGACCATAGCTTGAAGGTCGAAAGCTGTAATTTACTGTACAAGAAATATATATATTTTATATAACTACATAAAGATTTTACATCATATGTGGATTATATCTCCATATATATATATATATATATATATATATATATATATATATATATATATATGTATATCATATATATAATATATATATATATATATATATATATATATATATATTATATATATATATGGAAGTATTACTCTGATGTGTACAGACACTCCCAAAAACATTGGTCAAAGGACCGTTCGTGGAATAACCAATACGCAGTGGATTTACGAACAGAGTTCATCTTTGAAAGTGAGAGCCAATAGATGCATCTTACATCGCCTAGAAATTGGGGAGACTAAAAATGGAGACCCATATCATCGCTTCTTCTCGACAATTACTTAACAAATTTACGCCTTTAGAAATGTCTTTACTGCCTTTTATTTCATCTTCTTTGTAGTAAAAGAAATCGTTTGTGGCAATGAAAAGTATTGACTTTCATCCAGTTACTTTTCCGTCCTCTCCCAACAATTATCTCATATTGTAAACTACTTCGTCTCTTTTGTTACATCTTTGAAATCTCTTCACTATTAAGTTCCTTTCAGCGCTGAATGGACCACATAGGTTCTAGCACTTGTCCTTTGGCCTTCATTTTGTATTCCATTCCACTATACTTATGTTGTTAAGAGAGACGAATAATTATGACTTAAAGAATGTAAAATCTCATGAAGACTTGCTGCAAAGATGGGGGGAATGGGGGGAGGGGGGGGGGGGGGGGCAAAGATAATGAGTAGCAAGGACATTGATGTACAGCAGTACTCCCAACCCCTCCATGCAATGGGGAGGAGCTACTTCCCTATATAAAGTGGAGAGAAGATCCAGAACATCAAGAGAGCAACAGGACAAGAAGCTCACAGCTCAGAGAAGGCAAGTTCTTGGTTTTACTCCGATGCTTTTCTTACCATTGTTACCTGTATCGTTTCTATTATCATTGTGTTCGTTATCACCATATTTTTTCTAAGTGAATCGTTAGTGTCTATTGTTGTTAATTCTTACTAATTTTTTTTCTTTTTTCTTCATTCATCAGCTAGAATACTAGATACTTTCTTCTCTTGATTGTATATACTGGATTAACAGCATAATAAATAGTTTTTCATTATTCTTGTTTATTATTTCTTTTATGTGAAATTGATAAGTCAACACTGTGATACTGACGTACAACGCCATATGTATATATATATATAATATATATATATATATATATACATATATATATATATATATATATATACATATGGAGTTGTACGTCAATATCACACTTTTGGCTTACAATTTCTTTGTTGAGTCTAGTATGTTATTCAAAGATCATAACAGTTCCGTATATGGATGACTTTCTGTTCAGTTTAGTAGACTAGATTTTTCGGAGCATAAGAAATTTAACAAACATTTTTTTGAATTTACATTGAATCTAATTCTTGTTATGAGCTTTTGGAAACATGTGTGATTTACTTCAGTAATATAGAAGGTGCAATTAATCTCTCTATTTAACCTAGTCGAATTTTTATAACATAAATGATTGTCCGTTTTATACCTTCATTATTTGACGACGGAGGATACCTCATTACTGATTGGTTTATTATTTACTCCAATTACCTTAAGAGTCCTCTGAAAGATGGCGGACTAATATCATCTTCATTATCCGCATTGTCATGTTTGTTATTATCGTAGAAGAAGATTTGAGTCCTATTATCTGATTTTGTTTTTTCATTCATGTCTTTACAAGAGAAGTTTAAGCAAAGCATGATTAAGGCATCATATGTGATTTCATTAGTTACTTTTTTTTATGAAACTTATTAAATTTACAAAAGCTTTTCCACCATACTGCCTTCAAAACCATTTTTTTTTATCTAGTGAGTGTCCCGACTTATTAAGGCCTACATTTGGTTCAGGAATAGAAAAAAAATTGTTTTTTCTCAAGGAAAATAAAACACTGCTACGTCTCATTTTTTTTTCTTTTTTTAGGTTTTCTTGCTTCAGCCTAAATCAGTGAAAAAAGAAGTCTTATCCGCAATGAAGATCTACTTCTTGTCTCTTCTGTTGGTGGCGGTAGCCTGCTATTTCCACGCCGAGGCATTGCCATCTCCCGAACCAGCAGACGTAAGTTCTCAAAAATGGACTCATTTGTCTTACCATGATTCGGAATAAGGACTTAAGTAAGATACTGTTCGTTTTATAAATAATAATAATGTTGATGAGTAAAGGAAGTCTAGAGATCACTGCTTCGGTTAGTTTGCCTGCACTGGGAAAATGTTTGTAGTCGCGTTGCTGCTCTAATAATCCAGTCAGAGTTTCGTAAATAGATAGCCGTAAACCTTATTGTCCACGAAGCGATTTTATCTTTAATCCATTTAAGAGCGTTTGTAGGAGTAACGTATGCGTGACTGTAACATATCTGTCTATTTATATATTTATTTATAGTTTTATTTTTTTTAATTTACTAATACAACTTCCCCGTAATTTATTTACCCATTGATTTTCATAAGAATGTCGACATGACGAACAGCCTAATAAACAGAGGCCTGTCACTTGAATTATGAAAGTTTGTAGAAATCTGGAAAAATGTAAGTCGGACCGAACAAAAGAATTATTGATCTAAGCAGGCCAAAAAAAGAAAACTAATAAATAAAATCGGTATCGGTATTTATTAACAGCTAAGTGTGATGGGGACACGGTCACTTCTCTTGGTTATTTTCAGAATGCTATCTATCAATTTAGCTATAGTAAATTTCATCTAATTTTTTTTTTCCCTTATGCAAGCTGTTCTATTTTTTTGAAGTTTTCTAATAAGCCAATGAATTCTTGGTATGTTGTTTAACGATGTGTGCGCAGAATGAGTAGCCTAATAATGGTAAAAATATAATTTGAAATTCAATACGAATAGAGAAATTTCGATAATTGCATTTTGCTAAAGCTCCTGCAGTTTGCAATCAAAACACAAATTGCCTAGCCATGTCTTTTGAACAAACCTTGAATGGAGTTAGGCCTATACAGGGATATCTGTTGGGAGCTGTATTTAATCTGTGTGCTTTCACGAAGGCTCCTCTTTTCGTAAAAAGTAGCAGTAGTAGAAGATGGCATTTGTCTTTAAAACGGCTCCATTGGACTTCGGTGCTATGTTAATCGCGTGAGTCCATTCAGTACGGTAGACTGTCCGGACCATGAATCTCCTCTACTTTTCGTATTTTTCCCCCTTGCAATTGCCCCCCCGCCCCCCCACCAAAAAAAAAAACAAGCCCCGATCTCCTCTAGTGACAGTAGCCGCTTTTCGTAGCTACGGTTATACGAAATATTACACCAATCGTTAAGCTTTCCAGGCATTTATATTCTACTCTAAATGGTTAAAGTTTTAAACTGGAACTCTGTGTCACCATAGCTATAAAATACGCACATAGTTTTTTTTAATGCTATCACATTCGATAATCCTCTCGTGTTCTTGTAAGCTATGTAAAAACATATTTCTAAATAATCATGTGTTTTACCAAAAGGAAAACTACAATTTAGTTTGCCAACAGGTAGCCAAAGTGCCCTCGTCCGCCTTGCCGACCCAGCTTCAACGAAAGAAAATTACATCGATCCAAACCGATGCTGCAAGTGCTCTAGTGCTCTAAACAGGCTCGGAATCTCAGTTCATTGCACTGTCTCCATAAGCTTTCGCACTGCCCAGCGGGAGTGCTGCCCTTGCCCAGATGTGGGCACCCCCAAGCCTTAGCGAGTTGAGAGTTAAGATTTAAGAGCGCGGGAAGAAGAGAACGCTAGGCAGTAAGGGTCTTTGCTCTATGGCTTTTGTGACGCTCGCTCTTGTAACTCATTGATTTTTATGACGGAAGAACTTACGAAATTCTTATCCTGTAAGGTGTCCCGCTATTTATGCATTTTTGAAAGCACCTAAATCATTTAGCTTGAATTTGCCTCACTTTCTTCTATGAATTTCAAAGTAGAAAGTCACTATACATTCATTTCTTGCAGTATTACACAATAACATTGATATAAGAATGAATTAAAAGGCTTTCGATAGTAACCACCTGCACAGATCAAGACCTCCTGAACACCAATGAAACGGCCAAGCGATGGATCCAGTTGTGGCACGTACAACGATGATTTGTAACAAATTTGGTTTTTCTTGTGCACTGTCAGTTCTCATGCAATATAAAAGCATCCTATGCAAGCTTTTGTTTCATTTAACAAGTAGTGCGGACAAGGTAAGTGAGCCTAACAGTATATTTTTTGTAAACAATTTTAGTCTTTAGAAATTTAATGACGTGAGCAACTACTGTAGTGGTTTAGTTTAATACTTATTTTCCCAATCAGAGAGAAGTTCTTATTTATTTACTATTGAAGAACATCCTGAAAGATATAGAAGGAATTTTCTGCTCCAGCAAAAGATTGTGTAAATTTGATAATGAATTCTTGAGGAGAAGAATTACAAACTCCAAACTGAGTTTTTTCATGATACACCTCCATATTGTGTTTCCTGAATTTTGAGGTGGTGTAAAATGCGTATATAACTCTCAATTCGAAGATGAACTCCATTCGTAAAACCACTGCCTAATGATTATGTCATAGACATTCCTTTGGCCAGTGCTTACGGAGAGATTGTCCATATACCTCAGATGAATGGTTTGTAGATTTAGGGAATTTGCTATGCAGTCTACCCATCTATGTATATATACACACATACACATGCTGTGTAACTCAACCTACGATCATATTGTATGGATCAAAATTATTGTTATTTTCCCGGGGCATATAAGCATCAATTATTAGGATCTTAGAGTACCCTACCCACACTTGTGGCCACAGCAATCTATCCCATTCACTATATTGTCTAAAGATTTGTGCCACAGGAAAGAAAAGCTCCTTTTTGGGCAACCGGCTACGATGTGATTTGTAACTTGCATTGATGAGGTCATGTGATGAGTTCTGTGCCAGAGACTATTCATACATGAAGCAATTGGTTAAGGTACCAAGTACGAGAGTTAAAATATTTTCTATATACTTGATGCTCGGAATTCTCTCAGGTTATGTTCATGTTCACATATTCAGAGGATTTTAGGGAACTCGTAATTTGGTCATTTTTAAAGAATTCTTTGTTAAGCCACGCCAAGAAAATAAAAATAAATAGCGTATCATGCCAATGAATAACATCGGCCACTTTCTCGTCATTGGTTAGTTCGAAATGAAGATGTCCAGTGACATCTCCGGAAAGGAAACTACTACTATACATGCCGAGATGACTGTCAAGAGTCACTCAGGAGACTTTGAAGCAGAGTACGAATCAGCCAACTGCTGCTTTCAGTCGAACCCTGAGTTACGACGGATCCCGACATAAACCGGAAGTGTGAGTCACGGCAGAGTTAACGTTGATGCTGGAAAGATTTGTGAATTATTTTGAGTTGCATTCCTGTGTAAAATCCATTGCCACAAAGAACACCTTTGAAATCTCTTTACTATCAATTTCCTTTTCAGCATTGAATGACTACGCAGGTGTCAGCGCTTTGGCCTTTGGCCTAAATTTTGTATTCCATTCCATTATACTTATGCTGTTATGAGAGGCTTTATTATGGCTTAAAGAATGCAAGATCTTATGAAGACTTGGGGAAAAACTAAGGTAAATCATTCGCAAGGACATTAATGTGCTTAAAATGGTAGCTCCAGGCATTTCACAAATTAGCAGAAGTTTGCACAAAGTAACTAGAGTAACTGACCAGATTCCCACTCCCGTGCGTTAATTTTTGTGCATTTTTGACCCTGGACCTAGGGAGGTCTAATGGTGCTCACACCTGGGCACGAGTAGCAATCCTGTCGGGAATTTCTGTTTATGAGTTAGTTTTCCGAAGGTTTGGCACTGACTTTGACGATTGTAAAACAGCTACTGCTGGAATAGCAAATCGTAAATTTTCCTTTGCTCAACTATATGATTATCCCGCCAGGGAGGTTTTCAGTAACATACGTGAACATGCAAAGATTACAGAAAATGACTGTACTCCAAAAAGATTCAAAAGTCAAGATGATTTGATAGTTTTTGTGACACAGAGCTCTTATTAAAAAGATTGATGACCTACAATTGGGTATTTATGCTTAGAGAACCTAGCTGCAATGATATGTACAAAGCTGTAGCTACGAAAGGTAACTTTCATCGCTGCAGTAGAGAGGTGAATGAGTGGGGAGGGCTCCATTGCAAGAAAAGACAGGAAATGAAGGAGTCATTATTTTTGTTCAAGGTCGAGAACAAGGTTCAGAGAGTCTACCGTACTCAATGGCCCTTGCTGAGACTTATCCACTTGGCATGACAACGAAGCACTAAGCACTAAGGAACTTATGTGAACAGCGCAGACCAAATATGAATTTTCTTCCTACAGATAATTCAGTACAGGGTTATTTCAAAACACCAGAACTTATAATTTACTCTTTATCTAAGATCTGAAAACTAAAGAAAAACAATCTTTATCTAAGATCTGAAAAGTAAAGAAAAACGATTTTCTTTTAAAAACAAACAAATAAATAAATTAACAAATAAATAAAATAACATTTCCAATCATGCAAACATTACGCCCGCAAAGCCCTTAAATGAGATAATGAACGATAAGGTTTCCGCGATCAACATAATACACAAAGCTGCGAATGGATTGTCAGACATGGGTAGCTACTATCAGATACAAAATCGATAGCAAACATTTTTCCTTTTGCAGGCAAATTAACAGAAGCAGTGAACTGTGTAGTCACTTCTCTACCTTAACAATATTTTTGATATTGATATAACGATGATTCCCCTATTACAGTTTTGTTCTTATTGGGAATCATGGAACAACAAATGTGATTATTAAAAAACAAAAAAACATTTCTCGTGAATGGGCATAAAGATCTCAGGACCCTGAAAGATCTTTAACCGAGTCATTCCAGCCATGTACATTACGAGAGTTACCTTGGAGAAAACTAAAAGTATCCCCCTGCCGGAGGCTACCTTAGCGGACATTATATTCGAATGAAACTCTTTCAGATCACTCCTGTGGTGGTCATTTCTGCATTTTGGGTTGGTGCCAAGTAAGGCGTCTGCCGTTTGAACTATTGACCGCAACTTGTTTTCCACGGTCACCCTAAAGGATCTGGTTTTTTGGTGGTTTTTAAAATACCAGTCAACAGCAGGTAGGAGATCGGTTAGGCCTAAGGGTTTCATGGTAGGGAGAGATGGTGTATTGAATGACACCTGTAAGAGGATGTGATTGTAACTTGTTGCAAGATCGGAGTTAATGGTGCAGGTCACAACTGAATCATGAAGTTATGGAGACGTGACTTAGTGGTCCAGCTGGGACTTTTTAATTATGTCCCTTCTATTTTGTACATAGATATAGGAAGAGGGAAGGGGAGTATTATTTAGCTAATTTGGAGAGCGTGATTTTGACGGAAGCGAGTAAGTTCGTTATAAAATTGTTTAATGGGATGAAAAAATCCCCAATTACACAAACATGATCAGCAGTAGAGTCAAGAACAATGCTGCGTAACTCACATAGGATCACAATGTATTGATCAAAATTATTGTTATTTTCCCGGGGCATATAAGCATTAATTATTAGGATCTTAAGGACCCTATGCACTGATCAATTGTATGAACGATTGTCTGGACGATTGTCGTTATCGACAAACGCACATACTATTCATATTTCAATCGGAACAAAGATTTTGTCTCGGGAAGACATGGTATCGTCTCTAGAACAGACGCGTGCGATATCTATATATTGGCAGACAAACCCATACATCGAACGACCTGTGTATGACAGACACAAGTTGCAGGACAGCAACCTGGTCGTGACAGCTTCCCGCTTAGATCGTTCAGACCACGAAACTCCGCCCATTTTTCCATTCAGACAAGATCATACACAGTGTTTTTGTGAACGATACAGACAATCGTTCAGACAATTGTGCATACTATCGTTCAGTTAGAGTGCCCAACTGTCACTTGAAGCCCCAGCATTCTATCACATTCACTATATTGTCTAAAGATTTGTGCCACAGGAAAGAAAAGCCCCCTCTTGGTCAACCTGCTACGATGTGATTTGTAACTTTGATCGATGAGTCCGAGAAAATCTTGTCGTTTGAAATAACCTTGAACCGAATTACGCATGTTTATCCGTAGGAAGGTGTAAACTTGCTAGTTCACGAGCTGGGATTGCCTCAGCGTAGAGACAGCAGACCATCGCTACTAACAGAAGAGACAAGATGCAGGTCTTCATTGCGATTAAGAGTTTTATTTTTCACCCGATGAGGCTGAAACAAGAAAACCTGAATAAATAGAATCTTTTTATGAAGAGAGCAAACATTTTCCTGAACAAACGTAAGCGCTCCTATATCAGGAAACACAAAAAGAACAATTTTTAATGAAAGAAATCTGTAGATTTCTAATGCAAAATTCACGGGAAGGCTAATAAAAGATAGCTAATACATGCCATATGTAAAACGTGACTCCTTTTACTTAAATTTCGTGTGTGAAAAAAGTGAAAGAACAACAAAAAAGAAGTATTATTGGACCCATATTTTCAAATATGGTAATAACAGCAACGTTAATGAAAGTGATTGCAATACTAATGATAATCTGACGTCCATAGACGACTCTGAATAAAAATAACTTGTCAAACAAGGATGCGTGGAGAATATAAACAACACGGTAATGAGGTGTCATCTGTCGGCAAATATCTCGCTCATGTCCTCAGAGATTGGAGTTATAACAGGTGAATCGTTAACTGTTTTGGATAAAAGTCCAAGTTGAATAGTGAGGTTAATTGCACCTTCAACGTTACTGAACTAAATCACTGATGTTTACAAAGATTGATACTAAAAATATGATCTAATTTACATTCAGCAAATTATGGCTGAATTACATCTGTTCTCAAAAATACTACTACTATGAATACCCTTCAATATGGCGACCTAGCATAACCTCTTTAATCCTAGAAGTAGTTTACATAGCATTTGTTATGCTTTTGGTTTACAAAACACAAAGGTTTCTGTATTTTTCAACATAGATACTAAAGACGTACTTTCTGAAAAAAGTTGCATACCTAAAT
>NC_061110.1:85891617-85927505 GCF_015104395.2 Macrobrachium nipponense | reverse complement strand
GGAGGTGCAATACCTCTCAGCGTGCCCTTGGAAATGGAGACAGAGGCTCCTGTCTCTTGTTGAAGGCTAAGCCTTGTGGAAAATGGACAGTGTCCGCTGCTGGTAGTCGGCTAGGACACCTAGGCCAATTAGTAGAGTGCCCTACTTACGTTGCAGGTTTTGCAACGGAACTGTGAATGATCATCTCCCTCCTTGGTAACTGGAGACTGTTGGTGGCCGTACTTCCGGAGGAAGTAGGTCTTGGATGACTCCTTGCTTTGGAGTGATATGTTTGAGGGGTTAGGACCCCTAGGCTTGTGGAATGCGAGGGAGACTTCATGTCTTGCCCTAGGAGGAGGTCGTAACCTCCTGGAATGTAGCTTACAACTGCAAGGTACAAAATTCTGGAGAAACGAGGTCTGGTGACTCTCAATTGTACGGTCGGAAGGATACAGTTTATATGATTGATGCCTTCAATGGTGATTAAGTGACGTCTATCAACGTTTGCCCCTCGGGGATTCGATCTTCCCGTATTAGGAGATTTGAGCGCCAGAGTCGTCGTAGGCTCTGACGTGGCTTGGCGGATAATGGCTTTGGAGGGGTGCGACTGTTATAGGGCCCTTAGCTGGGGGTCCTAGTGAAGAAGGATTAGTAACGGCCATTGCGATGGCGAGGAATATTATGATAGCGCACCCTCCGTAGTTTGCAGACATGTGACCCTTTGGGGCCACAGTCGCGGCAGAACTTGTTCCAGAACCTCTTCCGTGGCACTGGACGTAAGGCCGAGATGCCCCCACAGGTTGCGAATCTGTGGAGCACCCCAAGGCTGGCAGTGTGCTCTGGCACAGGTGAAGAGTCCTCTCTGGCAGTGATTTGAGGTAGGGAGGTTAAGGAAACCTCCGTGGAATCATCCTCGGAAGCAAGTCCGGGGTTAACTGGTGGGCTTACCTCTTCCAAAGTGGATGAGGTAGGCGTAAATGGTAAGAGGCTGAGATGATGCGGAAGAAACGTCTGGCTCTGACACTGGGTCAGGGCAGGTTCACAAATAAAAGGATGTCTGGGACATCGGAGGCACTAGCTCTGAATCTAAATTGATGTTTGATTATGAGGCATGCTGCAGGGGTCCAGTGCATCTGGTAGTGGGAGCTGCGTCCAGGGGAGATACGGCTTAAGTAAATCTCGGCCCAATATCACCTGATAAACATCATGAAATTGGTCAACTACGCCCAGCGGCACAATGTGGTTTCCTTGGTCACCTGGTCCAGAAAGGGCAGTTTTACATTCAGAAGGACCGAAGGAACAGAATAGAGGTTACCGTCAATCCATTCAAACTGAATTTCTTCGTTCGTCTGGATTTTGGCACCCCTAGGCAGTGCCTTTCTGGAAATAAGGGAGACCTGGGCTTCGGTGTCGCCATGACTTGTACCCACTGATAGGCCGTAGGAGACTGTTCATCAGGCAAATGGGCTACATAGCCTTGGAGAAGTTCACCCTGGAACGCTCTCCTCCCAGGTAGAGACCGACTTGGGCACTGGTCGGAATCCACAGCATGCCCACGCACACAACAAGTGGTGCAGAACCTCCGCAACCACCTCTTACCGGGAGTCCAGCTCATGGTCTGGGCCTTAGAGACTAGCCGAGAGATTTCGTCATCTAGGAGAGCTAGCTCATGCTTTCTCTCTTCTTCACGTGCCTTCCTTTCTGCTTCTCTTTCTTCCTTTTCTTGCAGGCGCGCAGCAGCCTGCTGCGCCTTTATCCACTGGTCAAGTGCTGGTCCAGTGTAACCACCGCCTTGCCCAGAGTTATGAGGGCTCCGAGCTCTCTAGCTCTCTGGCAAAGAAGGTCGCGGTGGGAAGCAGGGGAAGACATTTCTCTTAGGCTGCAGTAAGAGGCTCGGAGGAAAATAAAAATAATGGCCAGGAAAGGGTACTGGAATGGAATGGGAGTGCCTACTGTGGAAAGTAGCACTCACTTGGAAATGGGTTCTGCGATAATGGTAATGAAAAGTCTTAAAATACTGGGTGCCGGTGGCACTTTGTGAATGGCACCTTCTGATGAGGTGAAAAAATCGAATGAAGTGTGCGGCGTACGTCACACTTACGGGCGTTCCCAACTTGGGAGGACGTTGGAATGGGCTACCTGTAGGTCCAATACAGGTGCGGCACTTTCGGAGGCGTTCCTTGGTTCAGTGATCCAAAATGGTGGATACTCTAATGAATGAGCGTTCCGTAAGGACGGACACGCAGGTTTTGTCAGCACTTAGGGCTGGTATTGCGGCACTTCGGGAGGCGTTTCCCTTTGTTGATTGGTCCGAAGGATCACTGACCCTTGTACACGGACACACTAATCAATTGGGCGTTCCGTAAGGACGGATTTGCAGGTTGAATGGCTACCTGTACGGCCTGTACATGTGCAATGGCACTTATGAGGAGGCGTTCCTTGGAGCACTGGTATCGTGCTGGTGTGTCCCGGACACTACATGCAGTATACTTTAATATACTGAAGTGAAATGGTACTCTGTTCGTGGCAGAGGGTAATAGTGGAGGAGAGAAAGTAAAAGGTGGGAGTACTTCAGCAGCCAGTCGATGGACAGTGTCAAGAATTAGTGCACTGTGCAAATGGTAAGACCTGACGTGCACTGGTGGTGGCCAGTCCTAAACTGGTAACGACTTCCCTGTCTGGAAGTAGTGAATTTGCGTGGCACACTGTGCGAATTGTGCTTGCGGTATACACAAGTCTTTCGTGATAAAGAAAATGAAAAGACCACTTGGGCAACGACAGGTAAGGGATAAATATAAAGCTCAGTCCTCGCTGAAGTACTTGATAAATGAAATAAATAAATGCTTGCAAACTGCAATGGACACAGGCGCGTACGTATCACGCTGTGTAAATGAAAGACACAAGAGACTAAAATAATGTTAATTCTGCATGCTATACTTAATGATAAGATGTAGTACTCTTGGCTTCGTGAATACTGGGTTCTGGTTCTCTCTCTCTCTCTCTCATCGAGAGGGTGAAAATGATATATGAATGAACTCCCTTATATTTGAATTGAACTACTAATGTTAGTTTAATATGACGCAACTTGCGTTAATTAGCTACTTACGTTACGTTTTTAATGAAAGAATTGCTTTTGATAACGTTTTTATGAAAATGATAACGCGCTCGTGGTGAACGATTTTACGTTACTAGTAGCGGCTCGCGCTTATAAATGATTTGCGTTTCAATATGATTTTACAAAGACACGTTTTACGTTAACATTCTTGTAATTTACTCTACTTTAAGATTTTACGTAACTTTATGTAGATTACTAGGTCCCTGTGAAACAGTGAAATGACGGTAAGGATTTTAAAATGAAAATGTTAGCAAACAATTGTAAAAAGAAGAGGTTACGTTTAGTGCGAAGTGAAATGAAACTTTCGCTCAGCGCGCGAGTGAGCGATGCGAGGTGAAACACGTGAGCGAGCTGGGTAGCGCTGCTAGCGCACAGCGTGTCGTTCAAAACAGCTGATTCTCTGTAAATGCGAAGGCAATTTACAACACCAAATTCTACTTTCTTATTCAAGGCGAATTACGTTAATTTCTCTGGCAGAACGATAGATACTAGTACCGAGATTGATATTATTTACGTTAAAACTTCGAGACTTACGTTACTTTGCTTAAATTGTTTAGGTAATGCTTAAAGAGATAACAAACATGGCTGCTTCTTTGTGAGAACGAAGGTTGGTTGAGACCGCGCAGGCGCGAGAGTGCGTGAAGCTGAATTAAGCTGAGAGGTAAGCGGTTACCAACACTTGGAATGAAAACTAAGTTAGAATGAATTCCCCTAACTTATCACAGACAAAAGAATTGTACACTTCTTTTGCCGTAACTATTAGTAAAACACTCCTAACTAGCTAGGCTTTCTAATATAGCATAAACCCTGGCAGCACTTCCTAGTTTGATCTGGTCCTTTCTGGCATCTATCTGCACACGTGTTAGTGTGATTTACAAAATAACAGAATTCGCTCGGCGCTCTGGCCGTTATATAATAATATTTCTCACTTCACATTTTATTTTTTAAACACTTCAAACAAAATAAAAATACTTAAACGTACCTTAAGCTAACATAGGTTATAAATAACCATATTAAAAGAATGGTATACCTTTACCGTGAGTCAGTGTCCTGTCTTTCCCTGGCAAGTGTGCTTGATTTGCTTTTTGTAAAATAATTTACAGTTTTACGTTTTACAACGGATAACGCGATTTACAGCTTTTTTAAGCAAGCCCAGATTCGATGCTGGCAAGCGTCGTCACTTTTACGTATTTAGCGGGCCTTGAGAGAGGCAATATACGTAAACAGAAATAATTGAGGGAGGACAGAAGGAAATTAATCGAACTTACCGTAAAACTGATAATTAGTGATAATTTCTTTAGAGGGAAAGGTCGCCAGAAAACTCAGCTCGTTACTTTACGGCTATTTATTTACAAAAAAAAGGCCCTTGCTGGCCTGGAGAAAAGGGTAACTTATATATATCTCTCCCAAATGGATAGCTGGCTACAATGTAACTGGATGAAAGCTGGTTTCATAAACTTGGGTAATGCACACTTGCGGGCAGAGAGACATGACACGTGGCTCCGGGAATCTGGATGTCGTGTTAAGTGGCTCTTTGTAGAAAAGCATGGCCTCTTTGCCTTGGGTCCTGGGTATCTTGGCGCACCACTCACGCCCTAGATAGGCCTAACAGGAAGGCAGATAGTTGGACATCCGTTCGAGATCACGTCTTGCAGCCGACTGAGACAGAATTCAGGTCGTTTGCTTGGGTGTTGGGATTCAGCTTAACCCCCCCACGAGCAAGGCAAATCCTGGAAACAAGACATACAGCCAGCAGAGGGGTCACAGGAAAGAGAGCTTAAGATATAGGTCTAAGAAGTACCAATCTGCCTACATCCTTCCCTTTTGAGATACGTCCCTAAAGCTGACAAAGACTCTTTTCCCCCAACTGGGGAACCCCTATCTCGGCGGCGGGTTTTGGTTTTTCCCGCGTTTCACTAAAAATCAGCTGATATTCTAAAGAAATGGCTGCCGTTTTCCAAATCAAATTAATTAATTGATATCTGGGTAGACGAACGATCTATAAACGTCACAATATATATATATATATATATAGATATATATATATATATATATATATATATATATATATAAATATATATTATTATATATTATTTATATATATATATATATATATATAGATATATATCTATATATATATAGGGTATTTACACACATATATGTTATAAGGATACATATATATAGATATATATATATATAGATATATATATATATATATATAGATTAATTATATATACTATATTATATATATATATATATATATATATATATATATATATATATATATATATATATCTATATATATATATATATATATATATATATATATATATATATATATATATATTATATATATATATATCTATACACTTATATACTATATATGTAATATATATATATATATCTATATATATATATATTTTTATGATATATATATATATATAAATAGATATATATATATATATACTATATATATATATATCATTTATATATATATGGGTATGTATATATATATATATCTATATATATATATATATATATATATATATATATATATATATATATATATATATAGTACACTTATATATATCTATATATGTATATATATATATATATATATATATATATATATATATTATATATATAATATATTTTATATATATATATATTTATATATATATGTATGTATATATATAGATATATATATATATATATATATATATATACTATATATAATAATATATATATATATATATGTATATATATATATATATATATATATATATTATATATCTATATATATATATATATATATATATATATAATATTATATATATATATATGATATAGATATTCTATTCATGAACCAAACGTAAGCCCTATTAAAGCAGGACACTCACTAAATAGAAGTTTCTTTTGAAGGAAGTCTGTTAAAATGGTTTAAAAAATTCACTAAAGTCTTATAAAAGATAACTAGTGGATACCCTTCTTGAAGCATTAATCGTCTTTTGCTTAAACTTCTCCTGTAACGACAAATGAAAGAACAAAAACAAATATAAGATTATAGGACTCAGATCTTCATCTATGATTATAATCACCACGATGATGATGATGATATCAATCCTGCCCCCCCCCCCCATCCTTCATATGACTCTGGAGAAGGCAGTTCCTCAAACAAACAAAGGTAACTGGAGTAAATTATAAACAACAAATCGATGAGGTGTCATCTGTCGGCAAATAAAGAAACTATAATAAGGTTAATCGTTTTGTTTTGGAAAAGTGTCCAAATTGGATTTTTAGGTTGACTAAATCACTATTGATTGCAAAAGGTGATAATAAGAAAATTAAGATTAATTCTAAATTCAACAAATCTTAAAACATGTTATTTATGCTCCAAAAAAACAGAAGTGGTGTAAACCGAACAGAAGGTCATCAATATTCAGAACTGTTATGTTCTTTAAATAGCTTACTGAATTGAGCAAAGAAATTCTAGGCTCTAGTGTGTTACTGTATAAATACATATATGCCTAAAAATCACATTAGATGCACGTAACTTCATTATATAAGCGAATACTACAGTAACATGACAAGCAAAGGGTCATTTTCTTGTGGTATTCGCATATATATATATATATATATATATATATATATATATATATAATATATATATATATATATATATATATATATATATATATATATATATATATATATATATATATATATATATATATATATATATATATATATATATATATATATATATATATACACTTGTGCTTGTGTGTGATTGAAAGAAAGTGAGATAGAAACATAAAGACACGAAAACAAATCGATAAGATCTTTGATGTAGATATGAACCTGATGATTATATACTTAAGAACGGCATTCATGACCTACTTCCAATCTACAGAACATACTTAAATTATTCGCCTTGAAATTGGTTCCCAAAGAGGACAAAATACTATATATTTTCTTTATAAGCTTAAAGCAACGTACAAACGCAGGTTTATTTTCTCTGGGTGATTGGTACGAATAGGCACACCCAAAGTGATAGTTTGGATCTAAAACTTAAAATGAACGTAACATGCTGTAATCATAATTTGACTTCCATTTGAGCCTTAATATTTACAGAATCAGTGCTAGTGAATATTTATAGTGATGACAAACAGATTGTTGAGTTCACAAAATGTCAAATACAAGAACAGTTTCTACGCCGTCCTGATGTAAGTTCATTTTAATATACAATAAAGATTTTCTCTTTGTAAACCTGTATTCGACACCAAATTTTCTCAAGAAACTCTGGCCCTGAAAACAATAGACTTTTAAACACTTTCTTATAGCAAAGAAATACTAAGTTCGTTATTTGTATTATAGGTATAGATTATGCTATTAACTTTTCAGTACATAAGATTAAGAGAAAAAGTTATCTCGCTTACAAATAAGGGACACGGAAAGAGGAAACAAGAATGTGCAGCATGAGAAAACTATCGAATCACTTGAAAAAAACAATATTAATGATGATAATAAAAATAAGAACAATACAGGTAACACTGGTAAGAAAAATATTGTAGTAAATCCAAGAACTTGCTTTCTCTGAGCTGTGAGCTTCTTGTCCTGTTGATTACTTGATGTTCTGAATCTTCTCTCGACTTTATATAGATAAGTAGCTCCTCCCTGCTGCATGGAGGGACAGGGGTATCCTGTCACTTACCAAATCAAGGTTCATGAGTTAGAATTCAATTATGCAAAATTGTTCATAAAGCACGTCTTTGAATCCATTTTGAAAAATACACACAAAAAAGAAGAAAACCTTTGTGGTCTGTAAAACCGGAACAGATGACGCGTAAACGCCTTGGATAAAAAAGATAATTATATGCTCAGTCGCCATAATGAACGGCATTTAAAGGACAGTGAGCCAGAATATTCAGGTTCTGCAATTCATTAAGAAATTTTTTAAGGGAGTGAATAACGGTATGTCTAGAGATGTATGAACAGACATTTACGTAAGAATTAAAAAATTTATACAATATTTTGATTCAAGAACATCTGATATCGTTTCAAATTAAGAGACAGGGAATTGATGTGGTTAAGACATTGAGAAGAATGTAACCAAGGTTAAAAGTTTGCTCTTTGGCTTAAGCACATAGAGTACTGGCGATAATAGGCGGACAAGAAAAGAAAAACGTAACTGGTCGATTCACTAACTTGTGTAAATTCAAGTTATAACTCCTATAAATAAGGTTACCAGATATATAAGATTTGCTTTGTTTACTGTTTTCTAACAAAATGGACGTTTAGTCCATGCCTGCATACAAATATTTCCACGTCTTATAGATGGAAAATTGCATCTAAATCTTGTAAAAACTTTGCGTGGAAAATCATATTTTTGGAAGAATTCCAGAATCCTCATCAAAGCAAGAGCCATCTCTATGCGAGCAGCGGATAAACGGTAATTACCCTCCACATCCTGGCATTCACGGAGGAAACACGAAGATACAGGCAAAATATAATGCCAAAGAGGACCGTAGATATCAGGAAAAGTTTATTCAACTGTAATTTGGACTCTGAGCAAAGAGTACACCAGTAAGTAATCCTTAAGCTAATAATGAGGAAGCAAACGCACAGTGGCTGAAGTAATGTCATTTGTGATTGTAATAATAAGTGAAATCATAATAATTTGAAATCTGCAAACAAAGATGAAATCAACTCGGGAAGATTTTTAACAAAATTGGAAGAAGAGTATAAGTGATTCAGAGAGACAAGGTTGCGGTATAATATCAACCTTGACGTAATAGGAGATGAGTTATTAATTAGCAGACATAAGGTTACGGTTTATAATATTAGCTTGACTTAGTAGCAGTTTGCTTTAATATAGTTGCTTTGGTTTTGTTTTTTAGCAATATCACGGTTTTATTCTTCATCAGGTATATAAATGAAGGACATATCTTTCAAAATTTCCTCGCTATAATTAGAGTGGTAAATCGGGCAAAACTCGAGGAAATTTACCTTTGTTTTCGGCGACCTAACACTTTAACATCAACCATACCTTTCGTAAATCTCACTGTCTAGCAAAAAATACATAAATTTCAAGAAAGACGGAAATAAAGGTGCACGCGAAAAGTCTCTCTCTCTCTCTCTCTCTCTCTCTCTCTCTCTCTCTCTCTCTCTCAATAATTATCGCAATAATTACGGTGCACGCAAATTTTTCGATACGTTTGTGGTCGCAGGTTTTTAGAAATAACAGGAAACGCCAAATATCATTTCTCTCTCTCTCTCTCTCTCTCTCTCTCTCTCTCTCTCTCTCTCTCTCTCTCTCTCTCTCTCTCGTAGAAGAAAATCTCTTGTCCATCTTTCTACAAATGAAAATGGCCCTGAGATTTGCTTAGCCTCTTTTGGCATGCAAACAACTTTCTCTCTCTCTCTCTCTCTCTCTCTCTCTCTCTCTCTCTCTCTCATGTAGCGTTCTCATCTCTTTTCTAGACTATATGATTTTAGTACACAAACCCAACTGTTAGTCCACCGTGAGAACATATACAAAAATATGAAAAACGGAAAAGAAACAGATGTGGTTTATCTAGACTTTGCAAAAGCTTTTGACAAGGTAGATCATAATATATTAGCGAAGGAAATAAAAAAATATAATTATAGTGGACAAAGTAGGAGATGGTTAAAGAATTTTTACACAACAGAAAAACAGTTATTGCAAATGATGAGAAATCGGATGAAGCTAAGGTAAATATCCGTGTTCCACAAGGTAGCGGTGCTAGCTGCATTGCTGTTTGATATTGTGAGTGCAGACATAGACAACAATGTTAAGGAATCGGCAGTGAGTAGTTTCGCCGATGACACAAGAATAAGTACAGAAATTAATTGTGACGAATATAGGAACGCGCTACAAAGAGACCTTAACAAAGTATATGATTGGGCAGAGGTAAATAGGATGGTATTTAACTCTGATAAATTTGAATCAATAAATTATGGAGATAGAGAAGGAAAGCTATATGCATATAATGGGACACCGAATAATGAGACAATCACAAATAAGGAAGCAGTTAAAGACCTTGGTGTGATGTTGAATAGGAACATGTTATGCAATGATCAAATAGCAATTCTATTGGCAAAATGTAAAGCAAAAATGGGAATGTTGTTACCGCACTTCAAAACAAGAAAAGCTACCTTTCGTAAATTTCACTGTATAGCAAAAAATACATAAATTTCAAGAAAGACGGAAATAAAGGTACACGCGAAAAGCCTCCTCTCTCTCCCTCATCTCTCTCTCTCTCTCTCTCTCTCTCTCTCTCTCTCTCTCTCTCTCGCAATAATTATCGCAATAATTACGGTGCACGCTAATTTTTCGGTACGTTTGTGGTCGCAGGTTTTTAGAAATAACAGGAAACGCCAAATGTCCTCTTGTCCATCTTTCAACAAATGCAAATGAGCCTGAGTATTTGCTTAGGCTTTTTTGTCATACAAGCAATTCTCTCTCTCTCTCTCTCTCTCTCTCTCTCTCTCTCTCTCTCTTTGTCTGCCTGTCTGTCTCTCATTCCTGAGGTACGAAAGATATATAGCCCCTTTACTCCTGTTGTGGGTGACAGAATGATGGGGTAGCAACCTCATCCATAAATTCTTTGTCACAGCCGGAAACTGACGCCTATTGGAGGTCGGTGAAAATGCGAGGGAAAAAAGCAATTCTTTTGCCCACAATATATGTATACATACATATGTGTATATATGCATATATGTATATGTAACATACATATATGCATTTATGTAAGCATATTCTCAAAAGGACGAGGGCTCAACCACCTGTTCATACATTATAGTTAATTAGCTTGCTTGTTACCGAATCTATATTGTTTGAAATGCTATCATGAGGAAATTTGTTTGTGCTCCTACATGTCAGTTCCTTAGACGATATACCACATTTTAGTGAACAAGACCGCAGGTGATGGTCGAAAGCTGTAAGTTACCGTACAAGAAATATATATTTTATATAACTACATCATATGTGGACTATATCCCCTTATATGTATATATATATATATATATATATATATATATATATATATATATATATATATATATATGTGTGTGGGTGTGTGTGTGTGTGTGTATGTGTGTGTGTGATATATATGTACTCATGTATATATGTGCATATATACATACACATGCATAATGATATATATATAATATATATATACATATATATATATATATATATATATATATATATATATATATATATATATATATATATATAGATTAAAGAAAATGGAGACTGATATTATCGGTTCTTCTCGACAATTACATAACAAATTTACGCCTCTAGAAATGTCTTTACTTCCTTTTATTCTTTCTTCTTTGTAAATAAAAATCATTTATGGCGGTGAGAAGTATTCACTTTCATCCCAGTTACTTTTCCGTCCTCTCCCAACAATTAACTCATTGTAACTGCGTCGTCTCTTTTGTTACATCTTTGAAATCTCTTTACTATTAAATTCCCTTTCAGCGCTGAATGACCACATCGGTTCTAGCACTTGTCCTTTGGCCTTCATTTTGTATTCCATTCCACTATACTTATCTTGTTATGAGAAGCTTAATTATGACTTGAAGAATGCAAAATCTCATCAAGACTGCGGGGGTTTGTTGGGGGTGGGGAGGAGGGAACCAAACCAAAACAAATGGGTAACAAGGACATTGATGTAAAGCAGTACTCCAGCCCCTCCATGCAATGGGGAGGAGCTACTTCCCTATATAAAGTCGAGAGAAGATCCAGAACTTCAAGTAAGCAACAGGACAAGAAGCTCACAGCTCAGAGAAGCAAGTTCTTGGTTTTACTCCAGTAATTTTCTTACCATTGTTACCTGTATCGTTTCTGTTATCATTGTGATCGTTATCATCATATTTTTCCAAGTGAATCGTTAGTGTTCTATTGTTGTTAATTCTTACTTATTTTTTCTTTTGTCTTCATTCATCAGCTAGAATGCTAGATACTTTCTTCTCTTGAATTATATACTGAAAAATTTACAGCATAATAAATAGTTTTTCCGTGTTGTTAATTCTTGTTTATTATTTCTTTTATGTGAAATTGGCATGATGTAATGAGTAATAAAGAAACAAGCTGAGTACCAGGGATTTTCTTCAACATACTAAAATGGAAATCAGCACTTCAATTGCCCCCCAGTGGGGAAGACATCACCTGGCCTCAATCAGTAATAAGACCCATACACACAAAGAGAATATCATGTAATAGCAGGTAGGACATGCCTACCCTATTTCCCAGGCAGCGTAAACATCAGTCTTCATACCCATCGTCAACTATGACACAGTACCATTCTCCGACCCCTGTCTCCAGACAAGAAGACTGACAACAGTGCATAATTATGTATACTAAAAATATTATTACTCTCGTATCTTAATGTCATGGTGAGGGAAAAATCCGCCCGTGACATGTGTACTGTATTGGCATTACAACACCCAAGATTATTACTTAAATCATTACGCTAGCGTAGTATCGTGTGTGACCGTTTGTTTGTGTGTGTATACATTTATGTATAGATATATAATATATTATATACTTATATTTATATATTTAGTATAATATCCTCTATATATATATATGATATATATATATAGTAGAAAAAAAAAACATTAAAACACTGGTTTAAAGCTAAGGCCTTTTACATTTGAGACGTAACCTGAATTAACAGAAGAAATTATTTTACGCACCACACACACACACACACACACACACACACACACACACACACACACATATATATATATATATATTATATATATATATATATATATATTATATATATATATACATATGTATATATACATAAATATACACACACAAACACAGGTTCACACAGATAGTGTGATAGTGTAATGATTTAAGTATTAACCTTGGGTATTGTAATGCCAATACAGTAAACATTTACTCTTACTTATTTTACCTTTTGGCCTCTCGTATGGAATCCTCATCTTAGACATAAACATAAAGAGGTACCAGTACAACATATTTTCAAAGTTTTTTTTTTATTTACATGATGCTCTGTATGCATGATCTGCCCTCATTCTTCAAAATATATAATAAAATTCAGTTTTTGATCGCAAGTTCGTACGTACCACAGAGGTCAGAATACAAAAACCATTGTAATGTATATTGGCCTTATAAAATATAAATAGTCTTTTACAAACGTCAGATCTAGCGATTCGCCTAAACAAGCACGCAAAAAACGATGGTTTGAATCCACGAAACCTAAAACCTTAGGAAAATGTTTTTCCATATTTCGACGAAGATAGACAGTTGAGCTATTGACTGTTGTTGACTGTTTTATGTCTCAATAAACATATCCTGAAGCGCTATTGCTAAAAACAATTTAGGCAATTTTATTGACAATAATTAGGTTTATCGCTTGTATGGCGCTGTGTGAGAACAAATTGTCGTTAAACTACTAAAATACAATTTCTAATCCTGTTTACTTTGAAATCTTAGATATAGTTTTGTTACCCATTAAAAATATTCCATTCTCCCTAGTTGTACCTTCGAAGAAAACACGTGTGATTAGTGTAACTCGCTCAAGAATCTCGCGATTCATCTCGGGACTTGTAAAAGTGGCATCGTAACATGTAGCCTACTGAGCCAATTATTCTAGATATAAATTTTTGTATTTTTGTACTTATGATTACAACTTTTATATTTTATATTTTCTTTTTACTTCTTCACTTATTTTTACAGTAAAATAACCACAGCATGTAGATCAACATATTATTATAAGCAAATATAGATCGAGACACTCAAATGAACAGCAATCTTCCTCATCACCATTCACGGCGTACGAAGTTTGTTATCATAAATTAATAATTATAGGACAAAATAAAATAGATATTATGTTTTATTTCCTCAGGATATACAGGAAAAACGGTGTCTATTCACGAATAAAAGAAATGTCGGAAATTCTAAGATGTAGGAATTTTAGTAGCATTGCCCTCAGGCGTGCCACCTATCGCCAGGATGTACTTTGTGAATCATGCCACTCCTCTCTGGTTTCTAGTGTAATTCAGAATACCCTTTTTCTCCCATAATAGGAGCAAAAAAAGAGATGTATTATAAGAGAAATATATAAACTCTACAAACCTTATGAGAATTGAAAAGACTAAAGAAATCAGAACAAAAGCTAAAGGTCTCCATTGGAAAAATGTCACGAATTTCAATCACTAAGAGGAAACCATGTACGGATCATATTTCTTCCCATCCTGTTATTTTGTAAATTTCAGGCGATGTTTATAATATAAAGAACTACTTTTCCTGTAACAATTATAGTTTCATAATTATTACATAATAAGTCAAGATTATTTTTCTTTTCCCGTTTTCTCAAAAGTTACTTTTATTGAAAGGTGAATGTCTATAACTCGGATAGGAGTAGGCCATATTTAATCAACCTTTAAAAGCATGTAGTATAAATATACTATCTTTCACTTATCGTGAAGAAAATTATTGTTTAATACAACTTTCTTGAATTGGATTCATAAAAAATCACCAATGTATTTTTAACTGCAGTATTCATAAACTTAGAGGTCGAATTTCTTAATTTCCAGATGATGTTATTTACAGTATTTGTTATTTGATAAGTGGGTAAAAATTTGAATCATCCTTTCAATCATAAGGTACCTAAGGTCCTCTCTTTATAATGAGGCTTATGGCAGCACCTGACCCCTTAGCCATATTACTATATATATAATATCTATTATATATATATATCTATTATATTAAGTATTAATATATATATTATCTATATAATATATATATATTATATATCTATATATATAATATAGAAAAAAATATATATATAGGATATATATATATATATATTAGATTATATATATCTATATATATATACTATTTTTATATATATATCTATAATATATATATTATATATATATATATATAATATATATATCGATTATATTATATATATATAAAGATAGATATATATAGATATAGATATATCTATATTCTATATATATATATATCTATATATATATATATATCTATATATATATATATAATAGATATATATATATTATAGATATATATAGAGATATATATATAGATATATATATATATATATATATATATATATATATATATATATATATATATATATATATATATATATATATGTAGTATATATATATATATATATATATATATATATATATATAATATATGATAGTATATATATAGATATATATATAGTATAGATATATATATATAGATATATATATATATATATATATATATATATATATATATATATATAGATATATATATATATATATATATATATATATATATATATATATATATATATATATATATATATTTTCTATATATATATATATATATATATATATATATATATATATATATATATCTATATATATATACATATATATATATATATATATATATATATATATATATATATATATCTATATATATATATAGATATATATATATATATATATATATATATATATATATATATATATATATGTGTGTGTGTTTTTTACGATATCCTCACGCACGACGTGCTGTTTGTTTGGATGGGCGGTGAGGGCGTGGTGTTTTTAGGACACCGGGGGTTCTGGGCGTGACAGGAGATCCTCTTAGGACAGTCGTAACGTTGTCATACCGATATAAACTCCAGGACATCCTTGGATAGGGCATGTGTACCTAGGTAGAAAACGAACACGTTATTCTGCTTCAGGGGATCTCCTGCAGGCGGGGTAGGGTTATTTCTCATAATCAGGTCCCTTGTTCTCCTGTTCTTATAATAGATTATAAGAGAGAGCCTCTTCCCTTCCTCCACGGGGCACTGGGGTGGACGTTCTTTTCTAACATATATATATATATATATATAATATATATATATATTATATATATATATATATATATATATATATATATACATATATAATCTATTATAAGAACAGGAGAACAAGGGACCTGATTATGAGAAATAACCCTACCCCGCCTGCAGGAGATCCCCTGAAGCAGAATAACGTCGTCTACCAGTACACATGCCCTATCCAAGGATGTCCTGGAGTTTATATCGGTATGACAACATTACGACTGTCTAAGAGGATCTCCTGTCACGCCCAGAACGGTGCCATAAAACACCACGCCCTCACCGCCCACCAACAGCACGTCGTGCGTGAGGATATCGTAAAAAACACAAAGATAATTGGAAGAGCCCCGATCAGCGACGCCTACGCCTCTTTGAGGCATTATTTATCCTCGAGCAAAAACCCTTCCTTAATACGACACAAAAACCCTTCCTGCTGCCCACCTGTGTAAGGAAGACCCAGCGCCCCCCCCCCCTCCAGACGAGAACACCAGCGCCCAGACGGGGCCAATTTCGAAGAGGTTGGTAGAAATACCAGTTTCAGCAAAATCCTTAATAAGGAAAATAGAGAAGACTCTATACAAAATTAATGGAGCTGATGCAGCAATCCTTTTCAACAAGACTTGTTAAACAAAAGAGGGTCTACTCCAAGATTATATATTCTAACTTAGTTGTCATTAATTTTCTAGATTATTTAAGTTTTTAGATTTTAATGTTAAGTACAGGAAGGTTGTTCCAAATTCTTTCTTTATTAGCTTTTTGTCTCCTCACCGGTGGTTATCTTGTTGTTTATTATTGGCTAACGACTGTTTTATATTTTCAAGTTGTGTTGGTTCGTGGCTGCGCTCCTTCGTTATCCGAGGGACAGTCAGTGACAGTCAGTGACGCTATCCAATCAGCCAACAGATTGGCTGATTGGATAGCGTCACTGACTGTCCTGATTTCGTCCCCGTCCACTTGGACGGTGGTTCGATCCCATGAGGGGACGAAATTATTATCAATTAAAAAATTCCCCTTCGGTACATATATGAAAATATATCATTTGGGAGGTAAAGTGAATTTAGATATTAAAGGACATTTGTAGCTTGAATTGATATATAAATGGATCACGGTTCGATGTGATAATTATTCATATCATATATATATATATATATATATATATATATATATATATATATATATATATATATATATGTCTATATATATATATATATGAAATAATTATCACATCGAACCGTGATCCATTTTATATATCAATTCAAGCTACAAATGTCCTTTAATATCTAAATTCACTTTACCTCCCAAATGATATATTTTCATATATGTACCGAAGGGGAATTTTTTAATTGATAATAATTTCGTCCCCCCATGGGATCGAACCACCGTCCAAGTGGACGGGGACGAAATCAGGACAGTCAGTGACGCTATCCAATCAGCCAATCTGTTGGCTGATTGGATAGCGTCACTGACTGTCCTGATTTCGTCCCTGTCCACTTGGACGGTGGTTCGATCTCATGGGGGGACGAAAATTATTATCAATTAAAAAATTCCCCTTCGGTTCATATATGAAAACATATCATTTGGGAGGTAAAGTGAATTTAGATATTAAAGGACATTTGTAGCTTGAATTGATATATTATATATATATATATATATATATATATATATATATATATATATATATTTGTTTTAAAAAAAATATAGGTATATACATTCTCTTTGGCTCAATTGCCTTGCCACACCACTTGTTAAATGAAACAAAAACTTGCATAGGATGCTTTTATTGCATGAGAACTAACAATGCACAATGAAAAGCAAAATTATTTTTGCATATAAACACCTGGTTGCTATCAAAGCCTTTTACTTCCTCCTTTATATCAATGTTATTGTGTAACACTACATGAAATGAATTTATAGTGACATTATTCTTTAAGATTTATAATTGTAAGAAAAGTGAAGCAAAACCAGGTAAATGACTTGAGCGCTTCAACTTCATGAAACCGAGCACCTTACAAGATAAGAATTCCGTAAATTCATCTAACACAAAGTTCATTGCCGTTACAAGAGCGAGCGTCACTGGAGCCATTGATCAAAGTCCCGTTCTCCCTCCCGTTCTTCTTCTTTTCCCGCGTTCTTAACTCTCAACTCGGGAAGGTTGGATGATACCCACATCTGTGCAAGGGCAGCACTCCTGTCGGGCTTCGTTGATGATGATGGTGGTTATGATGATTGTGGTCGTCTTGCCAGGGGCACGGTTTAGACCTTGAGCAGGGCATTCGCAGCATCGGTCTAGATTGTTGGCGAATTTCCCTGGAGCTTGTCGCTTTGCTCGTGATGGGTTGGCCAGGGACGAGAGCAACATGGGATCCTGTTTTAAAAGTAAATAATAAGTTTCCTTCTGGTAAACCACATGATTATTATTTAGAAATATAAGTTTCTCTATATAGTTTGCAAGAACATGAGAGGATTACACCGAATATGGTAGTATTCCAAAATGACTGGAAAGCTGGGTATTTTATAGCTATGGTGACAGAATTCCATTTCAAAACTTTAATCATATCCATACGATCGAATATGAATACCTAGAAAGCTCAACCGTCGATGTGCTATGTACGGCACCGCAGCTATGAAAAGCGACTTCGGTCACTGAAAGAGAGAGGGGCTGGTGTTGGGTGGGGGGAGGGGGTGGAGGGGGGGGGGGGTGGTAGTGGGGGGGGGGGGGGCTTGTGGTTGGGTGGTTACCTGCGAGGGAAAAAATAAAATTAAGGAGATTCAAAGTCCGATGACAGTGTCCCGTACTTAATGGACCTTGCCGATTACTTATCCGTTTAAGAATTGCAACGAAGTAAAAGGAGCCGTTTCAAAGCAAATCCTTCTATTTACTATTGCTACTACTACGTATTACTTTATGCACTGAGGAGCTTCCTTAGAAACGCACCGATTATTGGCTTTCTCTTCCGACAGGTAAACGTGCATGGGCCGGATTCAATTCAAGGTTAGTTCAAAAGACACGGCTTGACAATTTGTTATATATATATATATATATATATATATATATATATATATATATATATATATATATATATATATATATATGTATGTATATATATATATATATATATATATATATACATATATATATGATATATATATATATATATATATATATATATATATATATATATATATATAGTATATATATATATATATATATATATATATATATATATATATATATATATATATATATTTCTTTTCGTACTATACTTCATATTGTATCATTGTCATCAATAGGTTTATTATAATATTCACATTAACTTTGAAAAAACAAAAAAAGCTCTTAAATCGCTTCGTGGAAAATAAGGCTTCCTACGCTCTATTTAAGAAGCTGGATGCATTGTAAGATACACAAAGCGATCATGGAAAGACAAACGGGTCTATTTTGAAGAACTTGCGGCTGCTGCTTCAGTAACCGGCGTAGAAATAGTAGGCCATCGCCACCAACAGTAAGTAAGGTTTTATTTTCCTCTGTTCTATCTTAAACATCGTTTTACAAACGTCGGTTCATTTTGTCTCTGTGATTGATGCGAATAGTCCCATGCAAAATGATAGTTTGGTTCTACAAAACCTAAAAGGACTTTTGAAACTCTTCTGTCATCACAGTAACAGACTCATCAGTATATGACAAATCATAATTTGACTTCCCTTTGAGTCGTAATATTTACAGAATAAGTGCTAATGAAAATTGACTTGTGATATCAGATTGTTTAGGTCACAGAATTTCAAATACAATTACAGTTTCTACGCTATTCTAAAGTTTATTCCTTTTATCTACGAAAAGATTTTCTCATTAATAAATCTAAGTTCCACGCCAAATTTTGTCAAGAAACTTTGACCCTGAAAACAGTAGACTTTTGAAACACTTTCATATAGCAAAACATACTAAGTTCATTATTTGCATTGTATGTATTCGTTATATTAACTTTTCAGTATATGAAATCAAGAGAAAAGGCTATCTAGCTGATGAGTGAGGAACAAAGAATGAATAACCAAATTTAACAACAATAGAAAACTAACGATTCACTTGGAAAAATATGATGATGACGAATGCAATGATAACAAGGAGGATACAGGTAACATGGTAAGGAAAGATTCGGAGTAACACCAAGAACTTGCCTTCTCTGAATTGTGAGCTTCTTGTATTAGGGCTTGTGCCTTGTATGATAAGGCGCCTATGAGGTAATGTTAGACTAGCGATAAACTTACGCTAAGTCGGTTGGTATTGCACTTCCATCTTCAATGGAGTGTCTGGGGTTTTGTAGATCACTTACGAGTCGGTATTATCTTTACGACGATGTGTTAAACTCATGGTTCGGTGAGGTTCTTGTAGAAAACACAAGGTATAAAAATAGTATATTCTTCTGAAGTTTACATGATGAAGATCAGGTATGATCGTACAAGTCTTCTATGACGATAGCTTGATCGCTTCTGCCAATGATGATGGCTAATCCTATTCCTCTACATGATAAAGCTTAGGTAAAGAGGTACAGGTCTTCTAATGACGATAGCTAACTCTGTTCTGCTTGTCTACCATCTCTGTTACAATGTAATGAAGGAACAGACAGTAGTTTCGAACATATGAACATACTATCAGATGACATAGTTTCATACGAACACACAATCAAATGACACGCTACAGATCACGTAGGCGGTAGTTGTCTCAAGCAGGGAGCTTGGACTAATGTTTATAAACAATTGAATGACTACAGGTGACGGCATGTCAACTTAGCCTACATACTTATTGTATACGTCATCTTTAGCGTCTCTAGTCTGATCACATTCCTGCAGCAATCTGGTTGACCTCTTTAGTTTAGACTTTTCTATATATGGACTAACATTCCATATTTTATTATGTAAACACATTACATCAGCTCGGTCAGCTACCAAAACCAACCACTGAATATTACTCAAACTTGACTTGCATTTGACTTATAGGAGTGTGATACAGACACTATGTGAATATATATATATATCTTAGTAACAAAATTCATGGTGTACATAAATTGATTCAAGTAATAAAATATAAAACAATGATATTGGTAAATAATAGTGATCACGGATATATAATGATACAGTTTTTCACTTCATCTCATTAAGATACATATGCTACAGAAAATACTAATGTACTCTGATAATTGCATAGAATGAAGATTAACATGATAAAAATCATATTTTAACTGATAAAAAATTTCATATATGAATTGATAACATTTATTAATGTTTATGCTGATTGATTCGTTGATTTTTATGCTAACTGTTATATATCTGATTCATTAATTCATATACTAACTCATAATAACTGCAGATATTGGTATGATAAAAGGTAACAGATGATTATAGGCTACCCTGATTTGTTTATACATATGTATATGGATTCATAAAATTTATGATTAATATATGTGCACTTTTAAATAGATTCCTATTGCGTACACGCAAAAATATATTTTAGATTCTGTTATTTATGATCATTTATATAAGAGATTCCTATTGCGTACACGCAAAGATATATTTCGACTCTGTTATTTATGATCAATTATATATAGATTCCTAGTGCGTACACGCAAAAAATATATTTCGATTCTGTTATTTATCTTTAATCATTTATAATATGATACATGATACTTTATATAGATAAGGATACATGACACTTCATATATAATAGGATACATGACCGAGGTTATACTACTTCACTTTTAACTAGCTTTCGAACAACTTTTCGTCCATTACACAGTTCCAGGACAACCACCTATAGCCAATTGAAACGGCCTTTTTCAATGGTTAAAACAAGGGGAAAATTTGCCTGGGCGGGTCCACGTTTCTATTTTTGCGCTCATACTTATTCTCTGCATCCTAAGCTACACGATTACGTTCGCGATGAATAAAAAAAACATCCCCAGCACGAGTCCTTCGCCAGCAAAGTAGAGTTGAATATCCTTCGGTCGTAATTGTCGGAAGTATGTCCCTTTTTGTAGTCGAATTCCGACAGCCGCTGGAGCGTTCCGCATTAAAACGAGATTAACGACGAGATACGGTGTCGGTCGAAGAAGTCCATGAAATTCCTTTCACATTGTAGGCGGTTGTTACTTGACTGTAGTCGTCCGCTGCGACGAACGATTTTTTGAAGTTGCGATGTGAAACTCTCGTACTGCAGGATACTGTAACCAGGTTCCATTAATCAGCCTGCAAGTGCAAGGAAAATTAACTTGTCACAAGGGCAAAGTAAATTCAGACGACATCCAAATACAGGGGAGGGAAGAGAGCCATTTAGACCAGACTTAACCCACATGAATTCGCTGATATTTCGGAATTCAAAAGAGTCCGCTGTACAAACTTTTTTATCCATGGCATTAACAATGAGTGAACCTATCCAGGTCTATGATGACTTGTAAAAATATCCAGAATTATAAAAAATAAATAGATATCATTACGAATCTCAAAGAAAATTCGATATTACTGGTAGTAAGTTACTAGACAAAGAAGTGGAAAACGGAGCTAATTGTAAGATTGCCAGGCAACATAAGAGTCAAAGAGAAGATTAATCATGATTCTATGTGCCCTACAAAAGTTTCATATTCAATTTTCTCGTGCGCATCCTCTGAGGTTAATTTTTTTTAAAACTTTATTAATAGGTAGGAGATGCAACGAAAAAACCCACTATGTAACTAATTTCTAAATAAACTTTGGGTTTTTCAAGAAAATGTGACATTTTCCCATGAATGTGATTTACCTGGATTTGTAATAAGCTAATGTTGCAAGTAAATAATCCCATATCCATATCGCGATACTTCTAAAATGTCTATGAGGTTCAGAAAAAATTAATTCATTTTGTTGTTATAGAAATTCTATTTGCTTATTTTGTTCATTAATTTTTAAAATGATTGCAAGTCCTTAACTAATTGCATTACACACACGGATAAGAATATGTTATGGCCTGTCATGTGACCTATGAACCACATGTGAAGTTCATGAACTAAGCATTCCTTTCTCCAGTCAATCTGCTTTTGCAAGCAGAGACGACACACAGATGAAGCCTGTGTAAGCAGATTATTGAGGTTAAAAGGAACAAATGCTGATACGGCAATGATGACGTCGTCACTTGGCAGGAGATTGCTCTCAGCCAGCTAAGAGTTACGTTACTTGCTGTAAGAGATACGACTTTAGTATTTTCAAATGATATTTTAGTGTTTTAATTCTCCACCCGCATGAGAAGAATGTCTGAAAAAAAAAAAACAACAGTACCAAAATTGAACAATATATTAGTTTCATGTTGGCATTATGTTAAATAAATATTCCTTATTCAAACTATATGAAAAAGGTTTCCATACAAATTCTATATATATTATTAGCCCTGTATAAGATTCATATAGGATTATTCCATAGATAACATTTTCACTTCTAGACTTCCTGACTTTAAAATCTCTTTTATTTTATTTTAATTTATTTTATTTTATTTATCTTAGTTTTATTTCATTTATTTATTTATTTAAATTTTTTTGGGGGTTTTTTTTTTTTTTTTTCACTTGACTACGAATATACATCACCGGGACAGACAATATGTCAGTAGATTTTGGATATGTTTGAACTTTTAGCTTATTTGTCATTACTAAGCGTTAAGTTAGAGTTCAAATCTTTACGCATATATTTGGATATTTAATTATCTATGGTTACGTTGCTTATTGATTTTATCGTGATTCCTTTTTTATTATAATTTGTAACCCTTCCGACTTCTTACGGAGTGTATTATATTGACTCCACTTGTATCCATATTTTATTTTTTTGGATTTTTTATATTTTTTTTATTTATTTATTTATATTTTTTTCTATATATGATTTTGATAAATTACTGGTTGGCTTGAATATGTGGAAAAGTGTTCTAGCGGCGTACCGTATAAGGCTACTTGCGGCATCAATTCTATAGATTTACAGGATAAAAATAAAGATCAAAGGTATTTAAAACCGCGAGAACCGCTATAATGCAGTTCGGATCCAATATCACGAGTTGTAACTCGTAAGACATTGACACTTCCTATTTAATTATCAGTTATTCTACCAAACCGATTGACTCTGGGTGATAAAATATATATTGGTTTTCTTAATGGAAAGGAACTCACACAACGTGTTAAGGAGATTATTATTGATTTACACCACCCGAGTCACAGATTATTATGTGTTGAATTCCATATTTACTGATTTAGCCACTCATAAATATTCCTAACGCATCAATTGCGGTGTTTGTTTTTAGTGCTATTATTCTATATAACGTGTCAAGGAACTATTAACACTAAGAAGTGTTTATTCCCTCTGTCAGACTCGTAATTCTGTTAATAATTCTACGTATATTCTTTCAAGGATTGATTTGGCACAGGATAGGCTCCTAAACTGACAGGTGTCTTAGTGTGTCCCTTGTTTTCATGACACGTGTTACAATCAGTTATGTGCTTTTTATATCTGTAAGCATTGTAGGCCAGTAAAATAGTGATTTGGCTTTCTGTGACATAGGAGGGAACCCTGGATGACGGAATGCAACCAGTTTATGACGATTGGTATGAAAGAGATTATTATTACTACCTGGTCGTTAGTCATCTGCTGTGTTCTTCGGGTTTTCCTCGTCACAGACCTACATATAATATTACATTTGATTACATTATTCTGATACACATACTTTAAATGTACTTTTGCTTTAGGGTTTCTGCTCAAAAGTGTTTATTGGTTTTGCTTAGCCACTGACCCTGTTTCCGTTTCGAGTGTTTATTGTTTGGTGTTTATTGCTGCTGACTCTGTTTTCCGTTCGAAGTGTTTATGTTTGGGTTTATGTCTGTTGACTCTTGCTTTGTTCAGTTTGTAACAGTTCTGCGCTCCGACCCAGATATTCAATGCTCGCGATCTCTTGGGTTAAGGAATTTTCTTGTTTAGATAAAGATACGGTTTTAACAATAGGTACGGATGTTTCTATATCTTTTAGTCTAATTAATGGTTCTTTGCAGTATGGTGCGGGATTGCGGGATAATGCGTCAGCTATGATAATTGCTTTCCCAGGTAGATATCTTATCTTGGCTCCAAAGACCTGAATGATCATTTGTCACCGAGTTCCTTTTGGACTGTGATTAAAGCCTTTGAAAAAACTCGGTAAAGGACTCATGTTCAGTAAGGACTTTATCAGGATAGCCATAGATTATGAACTTAAAATGTACTAGTGTTAAAGATACCTAGCCCTTCCTTGCCTATTATTGCATATTTACTTTCAAAGGGCTTTAGTTTACGTGAATAAAAAGCTATAGGGAAGAACTGTTTATCATATTACTGAAGTAGTACCCACCCTCTTACCCCTTGGTCTTTGAGGCGTCTGTTGCAATAAAAAAACAAAAAACAAAAAAAATTGCCTTATTTAAATCAGGGATTTTTTAAGTTAGGTAAGCTGCATTATTCCGCTTTTAAGATATCGAACGCCTGTTGATGCTTTTTAGACCATAATCAATCTACGCTCTTCTTCGTAAGATCTGTTAAAGGAGCTGTCATCATTGAAGAGTTACATATTTACATACGATTGTAATACCCACTACAGCGCAAAAGTGCTGTATCCCCCTTTTACGTTAATAAGTACCGGAAAGTTATGAATAGCCGACACCTTACCATGGACTACTTTTAAGACCTTGACCAGACACATAAAACCTAGATAAACATGTTCGGTTTTGATAAAAAACTCACATTTAGATATTTTACTCTGAGATTATTTGTCTTTGTCTCTGTAGCACTAGCTCTACTTTATGTGAATGTACTTCTAAGGTATTAGAAAAGATTACAAGATCATCCATATAGGCATGTAGGTTATCCCCTAAAAGTCTCCAAACACTATATTGTAATTGGGGCGCAACGTAAGCCGGAGGCATACGTAAAAAATTGATAATGTCCCCTGAGTGTGCTGAAAACGGAGTATGAGGTACAATCACTTAGGTAATGGTATCTGGTAAAAGCTTTTAAAGTAAGTCCAAGTTGGTGAAAAAAATTTATTCTAAGCTAACAGAGATAAGATGTCGTCGGTACATGGCACTGGAAACTATCGGGAGTCGTTTCCTTGTTTAAGAGACCGTAATCTGCGCAGATACGCCAACGTCCGATCTTTTTATGGCATGACGTTTGAGGGAAAAATTATATGGGCTATTTGATTTCCTAATGGCTCCTATTACTAACATATTTCAACTTCGTCATTTATCTCTATTTTGAAATTTCATTGAGAATCTATACGAAGGTACGTAAATAGCTTTATGTTTGGTCTTAGACCGTGTTTTGTTTTCAATAACATCCGTTTTTCTCCCAGAGATCACTCGCTAGTGGAGAAACTTCCTGGTATTCAGGTAGAAGATAAAAAAAAATTCTGCTGAATCACTCTGCTTGAATGACTTTACGGATATTACTTTAGATGATTATCAGAGAGATTCATCCACGACTGGTGGGCGTGATTAAAAAATTCCCAGCAACAATAAAACCAAAAAATGCGATTTTATAACTTCCGTATCCACGATATGTACTTTTAGGGCTTTGTTCGCGGAAATCGTTATATTTCAGAGTGTCGGGAAGGATTAAAATTTCATTTCCCAGCAAAGTCTTTTTACACGCACTAAGACATTCGAGGGTGCATGCTTCTCGAGATTTTGCGTGCAAAGTACGACTGCGGTTGTGGGAGAATTCTGTTGGGTCATTTGAACAATGTTACGATTTATGAGACAAATGTATAGTTCCCTTATATAAGTTATTATTTGATTAACTGTCTCATTTTTGTTCAAACGGATTTTTACTATGTTTGAAGGTTTATAGGATTTTCCTTTGATAAACACGCCTTATTTTGCAGGATGTAAGATAATATTTGTATACCCCTAGAATGGATCTTACAATTACACTCATAACAGATCAATGTTTTTTATAACTATAGAGGTATCTGTAAGCGCTCGCTTATCCGGACTTCTCATTAGGGAAGTTCGAACAACAGACGGTGTGTCCGTAAATACAAGATATTACGTGTATTAAAGAAATAAAACAAGATATTCTAATTTTTACGGCGCGTACAGTTGGGCTTAATCCACCAGTATTTATTATAACTTAATGTATTAAAATTAAAACGAAAACCTGCTCTGATTACTTATATACGGTCGTGTGTTTCATAGGAAAAATCCTTTTTAATTCAAAAAGATATTGGTATGAACCAACATCGCTTTTCCCCACTCTGCTAGAGTCGCTTATTGCGTGGAATTTGCTTTGCTTTGAAAACTCGGCAGATTTAACTAACCTTGACCGCTTGACTAGGTGACACAGTAACCGAGTTTGCTTGTTTGATTCTGAAAGGCTACTGTTTCTATTTCTTTTTGTAATAATTAGGATCCTTCTCTTTATTACCATCGCAACGTATTGTGTGTTTTTAGCATTATGTTGCTGGTTACGTATACAGCAATGAATGACGAACTATTAGGAACTGAGCGATTACTAATAAGACAAGTTATCTCTACTGTATTCAATATTAACTGTTTGTACTTCATTCTTTGCTAAAATTTGAAATAGTGAGGGATCCTGGTCAGCGCATTTAGCCTGACGAAAGTTTTTTACAGACATGTTATTCCTTGCAATCCAGCCGTATTTTTAAAGTTAAGTTGAGTCATTGAGGTTCGATATTTTATATAACTCAAAAAAACTCAAGGCTAAAACTAAAACGCGATCGGGACTTTGCAAAGGAGCATTTATTGTCATGACCTGAAATAGTGTTACCTCTAATTTATCTAAGATTTGTACGGGTGTTCCACTTGTTTTTGTGTGTTTTCTAATCACTACGGTGCTTAACGACCCTATCCATGCATCTGTATAAATACAGACGTCCACTGCGTAAACGCATATTCACTGTTTAATATGATTTGTTACGTAAGGGATTAATAATCACCAAAATGATAAAATTAACATAGTATATGATTATGATATTTCAGTAGAACTTCTGGAAACAGACACTCAAAGATAAAAACTCGCAGTAGCGAAATCTCAATGATGTAGATAATTTCTGTAAAAAAGTAAGATTAAGAATGTCTCGTAACTTCAGCACAGGAATAACGAAATTCGACCTGTAAAGGAAACACTCAAAGTTACTCCAAATGAATAAAAAATTGTACTTAGCTTGCTTTTGTGGGAAGTCACGGTGTTCGATAACGACACACGGCCTTGGTCCTCCTTCTCTATTTAGCGGACGACCTGGTTTGGCTTCAGTTTCCCCCGTGCGCGTTGTTTCGATGATTCGAGCCCTTGAAAATCCGATGCTGCCGACGCGTTCGGTTTGTTTCTTGCAGTGCCGGAAACGCTCACTAACGATGTTTTCTTGAATGATTCTAATGAGAGACGAAGCTTCCGTTGCCGTAGGAAAAGGACACGTCGGTTTTGTTTCTTGAAGTTATTCACTAACGATGATACTAAGTTGCTTGACGAATCTTGTTGTTTTCTGAAGTCGCTCACTAATGATGATACTAGGTTGCTTGAAGAATCTGCTGCTTTCGTCGTCGTTGACTTCATGATTTATTATTCTGTTTTTTTCTTCGTAGGCGTTGTAGAGTTCTTCTGGTCCGCTGCCACCAAATATTAGGGCTTGTGCCTTGTATGATAAGGCGCCCTATGAGGTAATGTTAGACTAGCGATAAACTTACGCTAAGTCGGTTGGTATTGCACTTCCATCTTCAATGGAGTGTCTGGGGTTTTGTAGATCACTTACGAAGTCGGTATTATCTTTACGACGATGTGTAAACTCATGGTTCGGTGAGGTTCTTGTAGAAAACACAAGGTATAAAAATAGTATATTCTTCTGAAGTTTTACATGATGAAGATCAGGTATGATCGTACAAGTCTTCTATGACGATAGCTTGATCGCTTCTGCCAATGATGATGGCTAATCCTATTGTCCTCTACATGATAAGCTTAGGTAAAGAGGTACAGGTCTTCTAATGACGATAGCTAACTCTGTTCTGCTTGTCTACCATCTCTGTTACAAGTTATGAAGGAACAGACAGTAGTTCGAACATATGAACATACTATCAGATGACATAGTTTCATACGAACACACAATCAAATGAGACACGCTACAGATCACGTAGGCGGTAGTTGTCTCAAGCAGGGAGCTTGGACTAATGTTTATAAACAATTGAATGACTACAGGTGACGGCATGTCAACTTAGCCTACATACTTATTGTATACGTCATCTTTAGCGTCTCTAGTCTGATCACATTCCTGCAAGCAATCTGGTTGACCTCTTTAGTTTTAGACTTTTATATATATGGACTAACATTCCATATTTTTATTATGTAAACACTTACATTGTCCTGCTGCTTATTTGATGTTCTGGGTCTTCTCACGACCCTATATAGGCAAGTAGCGCCTCCCTGCTGCAAAGAGGGGCAGGGGTATTGCTGTACGTATCCAGTGAGATGGGGCGAGAACATTGTGTTGCATATGGGGATTCCCAGACAAGGATATTTACCATTTTGGGATGATGCAAGGATTGTCCTTTGTGACGTCTCCGAAGCTTTTTTGCTTAGCACAATGTCTGTAAAGAAATAATAAAAAATCTAAGAAAGAAATGATAAGAATAATGTTTGTCACTTCCCACCACATGGTCCAGTGCGGAAATTTAGGTATGCAACGTTTTTCAGAGAGTACGTCTTAGTATCTATGTTGAAAAATACAGAAAACCTTTGTGTTTTGTAAAAGCATAACAAATGCTATGTAAACTCCTTCTAGGATTAAAGAGGTAATTATGCTAGGTCGCCATATTGAAGGGTATTCATAGTAGTATTATTTTTGAGAACAGATGTAATTCAGCCAAAATTTGCTGAATGTAAATTGGATGATATTTTTTAGTATACAATCTTGTAAACATCAGTGATTTTAGTTCAGTAACGTTGAAGGTGCAATTAACCTCACTATTCAACTTGGACTTTTATACAAAACATTTAACGATTCACCTGTTATAACTCCAATCTCTGAAGACATGAGCGAGATATTTGCCGATAGAAGGCACCTCTTTACCGTGTTGTTTATATTCTCCACGTATCCTTGTTTGACAAGTTATTTTTATTCAGAGTCGTCTATGGACGTCAGATTATCATTAGTATCGCCATCACTTTCATTAACGTTGTTGTTATTACCATATTTGAAAATCTGGGTCCAATAAAACTTTTTATTTGTTCTTTCTCTTTTTTCACGCACGAAATTTAAGTAAAAGTAGTCACGTTTTACATATGCCATGTATTAGCTATCTTTTATTAGCCTTCCGTGAATTTGCATTAGAAATCTACCAGATTTCATTCATTAAAAATTGTTCTTTTTGTGTTTCCTGATATAAGAGCACTTACGTTTGTTCAGGAAAACATTTGCTCTCTTCATAAAAAGATTCTATTTATTCAGGTTTTCTTGTTTCAGCCTAATCGGGTGAAAAATAACTCTTAATCGCAATGAAGACCTGCATCTTGTCTCTTCTGTTAGTAGCGATGATCTGCTGTCTCTACGATGAGGCAATCCCAGCTCGTGAACTAGCAAGTTTACCTTCTTATGGATAAACATACGTAATTCAGTTTAAGGTATATCAAACGACAAGATTATCATCTACGATTCAGTACGAAAATTTCAGAGCTTTCTCGGCCTCATCGATCAAAGTTACAAATCACATCGTAGCAGGTTGACCAAGAGGGGGATTTTCTTTCCTGTGGCACAAATCTTTAGACAATATAGTGAATGTGATAGATTACTGGGGCTTCAAGTGACAGTTGGGCACTCTAACTGAACGATTGTATGAACAATTGTCTGAACGATTGTCTGTATCGTTCACAAAAACACTGTGTATGGGCTTGTCTGAATGCAAAAATGGGCGGAGTTTCGTGGTCTGAACGATCTCAGCAGGAAGCTGTCACGACCAGATTGCTATCTTGCGACTTGAGTTTGCCATACACAGGTCGTTCTATGTATGGGTTTCTCTGCCAATATCAAAGCTATCGCGCGCATCTGTTCTAGAGAGGATGCCATGTCTTCCTGAAAACAAAATCTTTGTTCCGATTGTAATCTGAATAGTGTGTGCGTTTGTCGATAACGACAATCGTCCAGACAATCGTTCATACAAGCGTTCAGTGCATAGGGGCCTTAAGATCCTAATAATTAAGGTTTATATGCCCCGGGAAAATAACAATAATTTTGATCAATACAACATGATCCTATGTGAGTTACACAGCGTTGATCTTGACTCTACTACTGATCATGTTTGTATAATTGGGGATTTTTTCATCCCATTAAACAATTTTATAACGAACTTACTCGCTTCCGTCAAAATCACGCTCTCCAAATCAGCTAAATAATACTCCCCTTCCCTCTTCCTATATCTATGTACAAAATAGAACGGACATAATTACAAAGTCCCAGCTGGACCACTACGTCACGTCTCCACAACTTCATGATTCAGTTGTGACCTGCACCATTCACTACGATCTTGCAACAAGTTACAATCACATCCTCTTGTAGGTGCTGGGGCCACAAGTGACTGTAGGGTACTCTAAGATCCTAATAATTAATGCTATATGCCCCGGGAAAATAACAATAATTTTGATCGATACAATATGATCGTAGGTGAGTTACACAGCATGTGTGTATGTGTGTATATACATACAAAGATGGGTAGACTGCCCAGAAAATTCTCTGTTTACTTACCATTAATCTGAGGTGTATGGACAATCTCTCCGTACGCACTGGCAAAAAGGAATGTCTATGACATAATCAATAGGCAGTGTTTTTACGAATGGAGTTCATCTTGGAATTGAGAGCTATATACGCATTTTACACCACCTCCAAATTCAGGAAACACAATATGGAAGTGTATCATGAAAAACTCAGTTTGCGTTTGTAATTTCTTCTCCTCAAGAATTCATCTTCAAATTTACACATCTTTTTGCTGGAGCAGAAAATTCCTTCAATATCTTTCAGGATGTTCTTCATAGTAAATAAATAAAAACTTCTCTGTGATTGGGAAAAGTATTAGCTAAACACTCCAGTAGTTGCTCGCGTCATAATTTTTCTACAGACTAAAATTGTTTCCAAAAATATACTCTTAGGCTCACTTGCCTTGTCGCACTACTGTTAAAAGAAACAAAAAGCTTGCATAGGATTCTTTATTGCATGAGAACTGACAGTGCACAAGGAAAACTAAAATTTGTTACAATCATCATATCTTTGTCGTGCCACAACTGGATCCATCGCTTGGTCGCTTCATTGGTGTTCAGGAGGTCTTGATCTGTGCAGGTGGTTACTATCGAAAGCCTTTTAATTCATCCTTATATCAATGTTGTTGTGTAATACTACAAGAAATGAATGTATAGTGACTTTCTACTTTGAAATTCATAGAAGAAAGTGAGGCAAATTCAAGCTAAATGATTTAGGTGCTTCAACATGCATAAAGCGGGACACCTTACAGGATAAGAATTTCGTAAGTTCTTCCGTCATAAAAATACCTGAGTTACAAGAGCGAGCGTCACAAAAGCTATAGAACAAAGACCCTTTCTGCCGAGCGTTCTTCTTCTTCCCGCGCTCTTAACTCTCAACTCGCTAAGGCTTGGGGGTACCCACATCTGGGCAAGGGCAGCACTGCTGCGGGGCAGCGCGAAAGCTTATGGTGATAGTACAATGAAATGAGAATCCGAGGCTGTTTTTAACACTAGAGCAGTTGCAGCATTGGTTTGGATCAATAGTAATTTTCGTTAAAGCTGGGTCGGCCACGGACGAGGGCACTTTGGCTACCTGTTGGCAAACTAAATTTGGTAAGTTTCGCCCTTTTGGTAAAACACATGATTATTTAGAAATATGTTTTTACATAGTTTACAAGAACATGAGAGGATTATCGAATGTTGGTAGCATTAAAAAAAACTATGTGCGTATTTTATAGCTATGGTGACACAGAGTTCCAGTTTAAAACTTTAACCATTTAGAGTAGAATATAAATGCCTAGAAAGCTTAACGATTGGTGTAATATTTCGTATAACCGTAGCTACGAAAAGCGGCTACTGTCAATAAAGGAGATCGGGTGGGCTTTGGGTTTCGGGGTTGGGGGTTGGTAATTGCAAGGGGGAAACAAACAAGAGTCGAGGAGATTCATGGTCCGGACAGTCTCCCGTACTGAATGGACTCACGCGATTAACATAGCCCCGAAGTCCCAATGGAGCCGTTTCAAAGACAAATGCCATCTTCTACTACTACTACTTTTTACGCAAAGAGGAGCTTTCGTGAAAGCACACAGATTCAATACGAGCTTCCAACAGATATCCCTGTATAGGCCTAACTCCATTCAAGGTTTGTTCAAAAGACATGGCTAGGCAATTTGTGTTTTGATTGCAAACTGCAGGAGCTTTAGCAAAATGCAATTATCCAAATTACTCTATTCGTATTGAATTTCAAATTATATTTTTACCATTATTAGGCTACTCATTCTGCGCACACATCGTTAAACAACATACCAAGAATTCATTGGCTTTATTAGAAAACTTGAAAAAATAGAGCAGCTTTGCATAAGGGAAAAAATTAGATGAAATCTATATAGCTAAATTGATAGATAGCATTCTGGAAATAACCAAGAGAAGTGACCGTGTCGCCATCACACTTAGCTGTTAATAAATACCGATTTTATTTATTAGTTTTCTTTTTTTTTTGGCCTGCTTAGATCAATAATTCTTCTTTTGTTCGGTCCGACTTACATTTTTCCAGATTTCTACAAACTTCCATCCTTCAAGTGACAGGCCTCTGTTTATTAGGCTGTTCGTCATGTCGACATTCTTATGAAAATCAATGGATAAATATATTACGGGGAAGTTGTCTCAGTAAATAAAAAAAAAAAATATAAAACTATAAATAAATATATAAATAGACAGATGTGTTACAGTACGCTTACGTTACTCCTACAAACACTTTTAAATGAATTAAAGATAAAATCGCTTCGTGGACAATAAGGTTTTCGGTTCTCTATTCACGAAACTCTGCCTGGATTATTAGAGCAGCAACGCGACTACAAACATTTTCCCAGTGCAGGTAAACTAACCGAAGCAGTGATCTCTACACTTCCTTTATCTCATCAACATTATTATTATCAATAAAACGAACAGTATCTTACTTAAGTCCTTATTCCGAATCATGGTAAGACAAATGAGTCTATTTTTGAGAACTTACGTCTGCTGGTTCGGGAGATGGCAATGCCTCGGCGTGGAAATAGCAGGCTACCGCCACCAACAGAAGAGACAAGAAGTAGATCTTCATTGCTGATAAGACTTTTTTTTTTTTCACTGATTTAGGCTGAAGCAAGAAAACCTAAAAAAGAAAAAAAAAATTAGACGTAGCAGTGTTTTATTTTACTTGAGAAAATTTTTTTTTTTCTCTTCCTGAACCAAATTTAGCCTTATTAAGTCTGGACACTCACTAGATAAAACAAAATGGTTTTGAAGGCAGTATGGTGAAAAGGTTTTGTAAATTTAATAAGTTTCATAAAAAGAAGTAACTAATGAAATCACATATGATGCCTTAACATGCTTTGCTTAAACTTCTCTTGTAAAGACATGAATGAAAAAACAAATCATATATAGGACTCAAATCTTCTTCTACGATAATAACAAACATGACAATGCGGATAATGAAGATGATATTAGTCCTGCATCTTTCAGACGACTCTTGAGGTAATTGGATAAATAAACCAATCAGTAATGAGTTATCCTCCGTCGTCAAATAATGAAGGTATAAAAACGTGAATCATTTATGTGATGAAAAATGCGACTAGGTTAAATAGAGATTAATTGCACCTTCTATATTACTGAAGTAAATCACACATGTTTCCAAAAGCTTATAACAAGAATAAGATTCAATATAAATTCAAAAAAATATTTGTTAAATTTCTTATGCTCCGAAAAAAAACTAGTATAAACTGAACAGAAAGTCATCCATATAAGGAACTGTTATGATCTTTGAATAACTTTACTAGACTCAACAAAGTAATTTAAGCCAACAGTGTGATACTGACGTACAACCCCATATCCGAAATATATATATATATATATATATATATATATATATATATATATATATATATATATATATATATATATACGTATATGGAATTGTATGTCAGTATCACACTGTTGGTTTACAATTTCACATAAAAGAAATACTAAACAAGGATTAACAACACGGAAAATCTATTTATTATGCTGTCAATTTTTCAGTATATAAAATCAAGAGAAGAAAGTACCTAGCTAGCATTCTAGCTGATGAATGAAGACAAAAGAAAAAATATGTAAGTATTAACAACAATAGAACACTAACGATTCACTTACAAAAGTTTGATGATAACGAACAGAATGATAACAGAAACGATACAGGTAACAATGGTAAGAAAAGCATCGGAGTAAAACCAAGAACTTGCCTTCTCTGATCTGTGAGCTTCTTGTCCTGTTGCTTACTTGATGTTCTGGGTCTTCTTTCCACTTTATATAGGGAAGTAGCTCCTCCCCATTGCATGGAGGAAGGGGCTGGAGTACTGCTGTACATCAATGTCCTTGCTACTCATTTGCTTTGGTCCCACCCCCCCCCCCCCCTCCCCCCACTCTCCAAGTCTTCATGAAATTTTACATTCTTTAAGTCATAATTAAGCCTCTCATAACAACATAAGTATAGTGGAATGGACTACAAAATTGAAGGCCAAAGGACACGTGCTAGAACCTATGTGGTCACTCAGCGCTGAAAGGGAATTTGATAGTAAACAGATTCAAAGATC
>NC_061110.1:85879117-85889117 GCF_015104395.2 Macrobrachium nipponense | reverse complement strand
GATAAATAACCAATATCTACTACAAATATGTTTTCTGTAGAATGTGCACAATCATAAGAAGCTTCTATTGCTGAATACATGTAGATTTATCAGTCTTCTTCATTGTAATTTCATAAAACTAAGAAAGGGTATGAGGTATGAAGTAAAATTCTCATTTAATTTTATCACACAGATAATCCTGTTGAACATTTGCATTGTGCTGATTGGTATGATCTGCTCAGGTTTCTTCAAAAAATTACTGATAATCAATACAGGAAGGACCTTACTTCTACGATACAACTTAGCCTCTCCAAATGTCTTATCTGTCGGTTTCTTCATAGCCTCTGTGCCAATCTCTACGGCAGCATCACAGTTAATGGTATCATCACCTAACACTCCTGTGGCATTTGACATCAGTTCAGGTGTGAATATTTGGCGTATGGATTATCGTCCTGCTGCATTGAAATGGGGGATATTATAACATATAGTTCTGAGGTGCAGATCCATATTACAAGCTCTCTCAGAACATACATATTCTCGCATCAATGCTACTGGTCAAAATATTATACCCGAAAGTTTGTAGTTCGACTGTTACATGGTGCTTCCAACTTGAAAGTCTTCTTCTTTTCCATTACGTGTGAGGATGGTATTTTAGTTTTAAATCTTCCAGAGATCCTGTCTGATTTATGCAGAAATTTCAAGTTTTGTAAGAATGGTTTCATTCCCACCCAACTGAATCTCATTTGGTATTTGCATATATATATATATATATATATATATATATATATATATATATATATATATATATATATATATATATATATCTAAACGTGTGCTTGTGTGTGATTGAAATAGATGAAAGATAAAAATTTTCAAACAAGGACACATCGATGAGATCATTGATGAAGTTATGAACCTGAGAATTCATCTACTTAAGAACAGCATTCATGGTATCAATCTACAGAACACACCTGAATTTGCCTTGAAATTGGTTCTCAAAACTTGGTAGATCGCACGATGCAGAGGGCAAAATACTGTATAAGTCCAGTGAACATACATTTTCATTGTACAACTCCCGTTCATTTTTTCTGGGTGATTGGTGCGAATCGGCACATTTAAGTGTTAGTTTTTTGATCAAAATAAAACTTAAAATGAAAGTAACATACTGTCATTAGAATATGACAAATCATAATTTGACTTCCAATTGAGCCAAATATTTACAGAATCAGTGCTAGTGAATATTTACAACTAGTGATGACAAACAGATTGTTAAGCTTACAAAATGTCAAATACAAGTACAGTTTCTACGCCATCCTGATGGTTATTCCTTTTAATATACAATAAAGATTATCTTCTTCATAAACCTATGTGTTCGACTCCAAATTTTGTCAAGAAACTTTGGCCCTGAAAACAACAGATTCTTAAACACTTTCTTATAGCAAAGAAATACTAAGTTCGTTATTTACATTATAGGTATAGATTATGCTATTAACTTTTCAGTACCTAAAATTAAGAAAAAAGTTATCTAGCTTATAAATAAGGGGCACGGAAGGAGGAAACAAGAATGTACCGCATGAGAAAGCTATCGAATCACTTGAAAAACACAATATTAAAGATAACAATGACAACAAGAACAATACAGGTAACACTGGTAAAAAGAGTATTGTAGTAAAACCAAGAACTTGCCTTTTCTGAGCTTCTTGTCCCGTCGATTACTTGATGCTTTGGATCTTCTCTCGACTTAATATAGGTAAAGTAGCTCCTCCCTGCTGCATGGAGGGGCAGGGGTATTGCTGTACGTATCCAGTTTGTCACTTACCAAATCAAGTTTCATGAGCGAGAATTCAAATATGCAAAATTGTTCATAAAGCACGTCTTAGAATCCATTTTGAAATATACACAGAAAAAAGAAGAAAAAAACCTTTGCGGTCTGTAAAAACCGTAACAGATGGCACGTAAACTCCTTGGATAAAAAAGGTAATGATATGATCAGTCCCCATAACGAACGGCATTTAAAGGACGTGAGCCAGGATATGTCAGGTTCTGGAATCCATTAAGAAAATGATATTAAGGAGAGGATATTCAGGTTCTGGAACTCATTAAGAAAATGATTAAGGGAGAGAATAAATCATGTTAGATGTCTAGAGATGTATGAACTGACATTTACGTAAGAATAATACAATATTTGATTCAAGAACATCTGATATTGTTTTAAATTAAGAGACAGGGAATTGAGTGGTTAAGACAATGAGAAGAATGTAACCAAAGTTAAAAGTTTGCTCTTTGGCTTAAGCACGTAGAATACTGGCGATTCACTAAGTTTGTGTAAATTCAAGTTATAACACCTATGAATAATGTTGCCAGAAATATAAGGTTTGACTTGTTTACTTTTTTCTAACAAAACGCACGTTTAGTCCATGCCTACATACAAATATTTCCACGTCTTACAGGCAGAAAATTACATTTGAGTCTTGTAAAAACTTTCGATAGAAAATTATATTTTGGAAGACCAGAATCCTCATCAAAGCAAGAGCCATCTCGATGTGAGCAGCAGATAAGCGGTAATTACCCTCCACATCCTGGCACTCACAGAGGAAATATGAAGATACGGCAAAATATAATGCCAAGGAGGACCGTAGATACCGGGAAAAGTTTATTCAAGTGTAATTTGGACTCTGAGCAAAGAGTACACCAGTAAGTAATCATTAACCTAATAATGAGGAAGTAAACGCACAGTGGGCTGGAATATGTCATTTGTGGTTTGTAATAATAAGTGAAATCACAGTAATCGGAAATCTGCAAACAAGATGAAATCCCCTAGGGCAGATTTTTAACAAAATTGGAAGAAGAGTATAAGTGATTCAGAGAGACAAGGCTGCGGTATAATATCAACCTTGACGTAATAGGAGATGAGCATTAAGAGAGATAAAGTTGCGGTATAATAAAGACAAGGTTACATGTACTATTGAGCTTGACATAATAGGATGATTGATTCAAGGTTGCGGTAAATATTGAGCTTGACGTGATAGCAGATGATACCGATTGAGAAAAATGTATAGTTGCCTTAACAGCCTTTGGCTGTTAGCAATATCACGGTTTTATTCTTCATCAGGTATATAAATGAAGGACATATCTTTCAAAATTTCCTCGCTATAATTAGAGCAGTAAATCGGGCAAAACTCAAGGAAATTTACCTTTTGTCTTCGGCGACCGAACACTAACGTCAACCACACCTTTCGTAAATTTCACTATAGCAAAAAATACATAAATTTCATGAAAGACGGAAATAAAGAACACGCGAAAACAGTCTCTCTCTCTCTCTCTCTCTCTCTCTCTCTCTCTCTCTCTCTCTCTCTCTCTCTCTCTCGTAGAAGAAAATCTTTTGTTTATCTTCCTACAAATGAAAATGCCCCTGAGATTTGCGTAGCCTTTTATGGCATACAAACAACTCTCTCTCTCTCTCTCTCTCTCTCTCTCTCTCTCTCTCTCTCTCTCTCTCTCTCTCTCTCTCATGTAGCGTTCTCTTCTACTTTCTAGACTATATAATTTTAGTACACAAACCCAACTGTTAGTCCACTGTGAGAACATATACAAAAAATATGAAAAACGTAAAAGAAACAGATGTGGTTTATCTAGACTTTGCAAAAGCTTTTGACAAGGTAGATCATAATATATTAGCCAAGAAAATTAGAAAAACATAATTTAGTGGACAAAGTAGGAAGATGGTTAAAAGAATTTTTACACAACAGAAAACAGATAGTTATTGCCAACGATGAGAAATCGGATGAAGCTAAGGTAATATCCGGTGTGCCACAAGGTTACGGTGCTAGCGGCATTGCTGTTTGTTATTATGATTGCAGACTTAGACAGTAATGTTAAGGAATCGGTAGTGAGTAGTTTCGCCGATGGACACAGGAATAATTACAGAAATTACTTGTGATGAAGATAGAAACGCTCTAAAAGAGACCTTAACAAAGTATATGATTGGGCAAAGGCAAATAGGATGGTATTTAACTCTGATAAATTTAAATCAATAAATTGTGGATTATAGAGAAGGAAAGCTATATGCATATAGGGACCTAATAATGAGACAATCACAAATAAGGAAGCAATTAAAGACCATGGTGTGATGTTGAATATGTAAAGCAAAAATGGAATTGTTACGCACTTCAAAAACAGAAAGCTGAACACATGATTATGCTTTATAAAAAACGTATGTTCGTAGTCCACTTGGATAGTGGAATATGATATGGTACCCCACAACTATCAAAAGGATATTGCACAAATAGAGAGTGTACAAGGTCCTTTTACAGCTAGTAATAGCAGATTAATACATGATTAAACGTTTAAGTCCAACTGCTGGGATCCTTTGACGGATCATTTAGCACTTCTTACAACTACTCGAGAAATGAGTTTTTATAGCAGAAGTTAAATTTTCTAATCCAACAATGCCCACGATAGCCTCCAGTGTTATCCTGAATTATAACGAGGCCAAAGTGGGTGGAGATTCATGAAGTCATCATTCTGACGATAATTATTGGTGAAGGTTTAAAGCCAAAAATACGGTACGGCTATTTTTTTCAGTAAATAAGTAGATAGCCCAATAAAAAAAATAAAAATTACTTGACATTGGATATAGCAGTTATCAAATCAAAACAAGCTAGTCTACTATGTTTTTGAAAATTACCAACTATTCCCTACATCTTGTCAATCTGATTGTGATCTATAAGTAGACTGTAATTTCTTAGTGACACTTATTTTGGGAGTTACAATAATAATCGAAGTGTTTTTGTATTTTATTTATTAACAGTATTTTATTGGTTTGTTCATTACGACAATTATCAGTGGAGAGGTTTCAGAGTTCATAAATGTGTACTGCTTTGCTTGTATTTAAATTTTTATGTCATTGTTGCCAGAGGTCTAGCCCTCGTTACGTATAGCCGATCATCCATCGAAAGAGGGAGGAAATGCTATCATAAGTTACGTAACGATGTGCGTTCGAAACCGTTTCTCTGAGTAAGTTGGAACCTCCGTCTTCAAAAAAAGTCACTTTTACATTTATAAGTACCATTCTTATTCAACCTACGTAATACAGAATACAGTCAAAATTTATGTGTAGATATAATGTGTATTCTGAATAAGCGTTATATTTATGAAATGCATAGGTAAAAAGTTATTGCGAAAAAACCGTGTTACAGAGGCCCTGAATCTCATAATAGTAAAAAATCAGCCATGTAAACTTTGCATAGGCTATCTATACGATTTCTGAACAGGCCTAGGCTAGACTATATCCTGTTAAAAGGCACCTTAGCCTAATTTTACCTCATTCTAGTGTAAGTTTTTCTCAGAAATCTTTCAGGTACTTTATCCATTGACATATAGTGTACAAACATTTAGTACTGTGTGGAGCAGGGTATCAAATAATTTACATCTTACTGTAACTTGATTGATTCCAGGGCTGCTCCACGTTGATACTTATCATTATGAAGGAAAAGCAATTCCCATAGTATGTAGTTGATGTATTTTTTTTGAGGTCTCTCAATATAAAGAGTAATTTGTTTTATACTACTCGTATTGTTTTCTGGAAATAAAAAATAAAATAAAATAAATATTTCAGGGATCTAGTCCAGGGATCTAGTCCAGGGATCTAGTCCAGAGTTCTGAAGACTAGATAAATTAACCTGGTCCAGGAGACTAGGCTTGGGAGAAATTTGGCATGATGTATGAGTAATAAAGAACAAGCTGAGTACCAGGGATTTTCTTCAATACCCCTAAAATGGAAATCAGCACTTTAATTGCCTCCCAGTGGGAAGACATCACCTGGCCTCATCAGTAATAAGACCCAGACACACAAGGAATATCATGTAATATCGGGTAGGGCAGTCCTAACCCTATTTCCCAGGCAACGTAAACATCAGTCTTCATACCCACCGTGTCAACTATGACACAGTACCATTCTCCGACCCCTGTTCAGAACAAGAAGACTGACAATAGTGCATATGTATGCTAAAAATATTATTACTATCGTATCTTAATGTCATGGTGAGGGAAAAATCCGCCCATGACATGTGTACTGTATTGGCATTACAACACCCAAGATTATTACTTAAATCATTACGCTAGCGTAGTATCGTGTATGAGCGTCTGTTTGTGTGTGTATACTCTTATGTATAAATAACATTATATATATATATACACACACACAAACACACACACACACACACACACACACACACACACATATATATATATATAATATATATATATATATATATATAATATATATATATATATATATATATATATAAAGTATAAAAGACCCATTAAAACACTCTGGTTTAAAGCTAAGGGCCTTTTACATTTGAGACATAACCTGAATTAACAGAAGAAATTATTTACGCACACACACACATACACACACACAGACACACACACACACACACACACATATATATATATATATAACACACATTGTATTGACCAAGAGGGAACTAAAGCTTGATAGAGTTTACGTATATATATATATATATATATATATATATATATATATATATATATATATATATATACATATATATATATATATATATATATATATATAATATATATTATATAGTTATATATTTACATAAATGTATACACACACAAACACAGGCTCACACAAGTAGTGTGATAGTGTAATGATTTAAGTATTAATCTTGGGTGTTGTAATGCCAATACAGTACACACACTATACACAAGGGGGAGAAGTAACATTTAGGTACTCTTACTAATTTTACCTTTTCGCCTCTCGTAATGGAATCCTCATCTTAGACATAAACATAAAAGGTTTTTTTATTTACATGATGCTCTGTATGCATGATCTGACCCTCATTCTTCAAATATATAATAAAATTCATTTGATTGCAGAAGTTCGTATGTACCACAGAGGTCAGAATACAGAAACCATTGTAACGTATATTGACCTTATAAGAATAAATAGTCTTTTACAAACGTCAGATCTAGCGATTCGCTTAAACAAGCACGTAAAAAAGCTATGGTTTGAATTCCACGAAACCTAAAATCTTATAAAAAAATTTCATATTCACGAGGATAGACTGTTGAGCTATTGACTGTGTGGACTGTTTTATGTCTCAATAAACATATCCTGAAGCGCTATTGCTATAAAAATTTAGGTTAGTTTATTGACAATAATTAGGTTCATTGCTTGTATGGCGCTGTGTGAGCGACAAATTATCGTTAAACTACTAAAACAATTTATAATCTTATTTACTTTGAAATCCTAGATATAGTTTTGTTACCCATCAAAATATTGCATTCTCTCTAGACGTTCACAATCGAAGAAAACGTAGATTAGTATAAACTCGCTCAAGATCTCGCGATCATCCCGGGACTTGTAAAAGTGGCATCGTACATGTAAGCCTACTAAGCACAATAATCTACATATAAATTTTGTATTTTTGTACTTATGATTACAACATTATATTTTCTACTTTTTTATTTCTTCACTTATTTTTACAGTAAAATAACCAGCACATGTAGATCAACATATTATTAAGCAAATATAGATCGAGACACTCAAATGAACAGCAATCTTCCTCATCACCATTCACGTGTACGAATTTGTTGTCATAAATTAAATAATAAATAAGTCAATTGATTTTCTTGACAAATTAAAATAGATATTATGTTTATTTCCTCAGGATATACAGGAAACACGGTGTCTATTCACGAATAAAGAAATGTCGGAAATTCTAAGTTGTAGGTATGTTTAGTAGCATTGCCCTCAGGCGTGCCACCTATCGCCAAGATGTACTTTGGAATCATGCCACTCCTCCCTGGTTTTTTTTTAGTGTAATTCAGACTACCCTTTTTCTCCCATAATAGGAGCAAAAAAAGGAGATGTATTATAAAAAGAAATATATAAAGTCTACAAAACCTTATGAGAATTGAAAAGACCAAAGAAATCAGAACAAAAGCTAAAGGTCTCCATTGGAAAAATGTCACGAATTTTAATCACGAGGAAACCAACTACGGATCATATTTCTTCCCATCCTCTTCTTTTGTCAATTTCAGGGGATGTTTTTTTTTTTTATATAAAGAACTATTTTCCTGTAACAATTATAGTTTCATAGTCATTACAAAAAAATAAGTCGAGATTTTTTTTTCTTTCCCCGTTTTCTCAAAACTTACTTTTATTAAAAAGGTGAAGGTCCATAGCTCGAAGAGGAGTGAGCCATATTTAAACACAAACCTTTAAACAGCATGTAGTATAAATATACTACAAACTGTTTCTTGAATTGGATTCATGAAAAAGTTACCCATATCATTTTTAACTGCAATATTCATAATCTTAGAGGTCGAATTTCTTTATTTCCAGATGATGGTATTTTCAGTATTAGTTATTTAATAGGTGGTAAAAATTTGAATCAAATCCCTTCAATCATAAGGTACCTAAGGTCCTCTCTTTATAATGAGGCTGATGGAGCACCTGGCCCCTTACATATATATATATATATATATATATATCTATCTTTTTGGATATAATATTATGATATATTTTATATATATATATATATATATATATAGTATATATATATATATATATAAGATATATATATATATATATATATATATATGATATATATGTATATGTATATATATAAATATAATATATATATATATATATATGATTTATGTATGGTATATATATAAACTATATATATATAAATATATATATATATATATATATATATATATATATATATATATATATGTATAATATAATATGTAATATGATATATAATGTTTAAATGAAATAATATAAATATAAATATAAATATATATCTATAGATTATAGATATAGATATCAGATATAGATATATGATATAATATATATATATATATATATATATATATATATACTACATATATATATATATATATATATATTATAGAGAGAGAGGAGAGAGAGAGAGATTGAGAGAGAGCAGAGAGAAGAGAGAGTGGAGAGCGAGAGAGAGAGAGAGAGAGGAGAGCAGAAGAGAGAGAGAGAGGAGAGAGGAGAGAGAGAGAGGCAATATCTCCGGAAAACACTTGTCAAACGTCTAAGGCATGATCACTGAGCAGTGGTTTTACGTAAAAGTTCACTTTTGGAATTGAGAGCTAAAAATAGACATTTTACATCACCTCAAAATTCAGGAAAACAAAATATAGAGTTGGTGTATATCTTAATTCTGTTCGCCTCAAGAATTCCATATCAGATTTAATTAAACCTCGTTTTTACTGAATCGGAAAATTCCTGCAATGTCCTTCAGGATGTTCTTCATAGTAAATAGATAAGAACTAAACACACAAGTAGTTGCACAAGTCCTTATATTTGTAATTACTAAAATTGTTTTAAAAAATATACGTATATACATACTCTTTGGCTCAATTGCCTTGCCACACCACTTGTTAAATGAAACAAAAAACTTGCATAGGATGCTTTTATTGTATGAGAACTAACAATGCACAATGAAAAGCAAAATTCTTTGCAGATAAACACCTGGTTTGCTATCCAAAGCCTCTTTTTTCATCCTTATATCAATGTTATTGTGTAACACTACAAGAAATGAATTTATAGTGACATTCTACTTTAAGATTTATAATTGTAAGAAAAGTGAAGCAAAACCAAGGTAAATGACTTAAGCGCTTCAACTTTCATGAGACTGAACACCTTACAAGATAAGAATTCCGTAAATTCATCCGTCACAAAAATCATTGCCGTTACAAGAGCGAGCGTCACTGAAGCCATTGATCAAAGTCCCGTTCTCCCTCCTGTTCTTCTTCTTCTTGAGCAGGGCATTTCGCAGCATCGGTCTAGATTGATGGCGAATTTCCCTGGAGCTTGTCGCTTTGCTCGTGATGGGTCGGCCAGGGACAGAGTAAACATGGGCTCCTGTTTTAAAAGTAAATAATAAGTTTCCTTCGGGTAAACCACATGATTATTTAGGAATAAGTTTCTCTATATAGTTTGCAA
>NC_061110.1:85860543-85878617 GCF_015104395.2 Macrobrachium nipponense | reverse complement strand
CTTTGAATCTCCTTAATTTTATTTTTCCCTCGCAGTTAGCCACCCAAACCACAAGCCCCCCCCCCCAAACCTACAACACCACCACCACCACCACCACACACACCAGCCCCTCTCTCTTTCAGTGACGAAGTCGCTTTCCATAGCTGCGGTTTCGTACATATTGCACCGACGGTTGAGCTTTCTAGGTATTCATATTCGATCCTATATGACTAAAGTTTTGAAATGGAATTCTGTCACCATAGCTATAAAATACCCAGCTTCCCAGTCATTTTGGAATACTACCATATTCGGTGTAATCCTCTCATGTTCTTGCAAACTATATAGAGAAACTTATATTCCTAAATAATCATGTGGTTTACCCGAAGGAAACTTATTATTTACTTTTAAAACAGGAGCCCATGTTACTCTCGTCCCTGGCCGACCCATCACGAGCAAAGCGACAAGCTCCAGGGAAATTCGCCATCTATCTAGACCGATGCTGCAAATGCCCTGCTCAAGAAGAAGAAGAACAGGAGGGAGAACGGGACTTTGATCAATGGCTTCAGTGACGCTCGCTCTTGTAACGGCAATGATCTTTGTGACGGATGGATTTACGGAATTCTTATCTTGTAAGGTGTTAAGTATCATGAAATTTGAAGCGCTTAAGTCTTTTACCTTGGTTTTGCTTCACTTTTCTTACAATTATAAATCTTAAAGTAGAATGTCACTATAAATTCATTTCTTGTAGTGTTACACAATAACATTGATATAAGGATGAAAAAAGAGGCTTTGGATAGCAACCAGGTGTTTATCTGCAAAGAATTTTGCTTTTCATTGTGCATTGTTAGTTCTCATGCAATAGAAGCATCCTATGCAAGTATTTTGTTTAATTTAACAAGTGGTGTGGCAAGGTAATTGAGCCAAAGAGTATGTATATACGTATATTTTTTTAAAACAATTTTAGTAATTACAAATATAAGGACTTGTGCAAGTACTTGAGTATTTAGTTCTTATCTATTTACTATGAAGAACATCCTGAAGGACATTGCAGGAATTTTCCGATTCGGTAAAAACGAGGTTTAATTAAATCTGATATGGAATTCTTGAGGCGAACAGAATTAAGATATGCACACCTCTATATTTTGTTTCCTGAATTTTGAGGTGATGTAAAATGTCTATTTTTAGCTCTCAATTCCAAGATGAACTTTTTTCGTAAAACCTCTGCTCAGTGATCATGCCTTAGACGTTTGACAGTGTTTATTTTCCCGGAGATATTGACCTCTCTCTCCTCTCTCTCTCTCCCACCCGATCTCTCTCTCGCTCAATCCTCTCTCCTCTCTCTCTCTCTCTCTCTATCTATCTCTCTCCATCTTATATATATATATATAATATATATATCATATATATATATATATATGTATCTATATATTCTATATCATAGATATAGATATATATATATATATTTATATATTATACATTAAACATTATATATCATATAATTATTTCTATATTATATATTACATTATATATCATATATACTATATATACTATATATATAATATATATATAGTTATATATAGTTTATATATATACATACGATATATATATATACCATATATATACATACATATATATATATATAATATACATATATATATATAGTATAATATACTATAATATATATACATATACATATATATACATATACATATATAATATATACAAGTATATAATATATATATATATATATATATATATATTATATTAAATATATATTATATCTAAGGGGCCAGGTGCTCCCATAAGCCTCATTATAAAGAGGACCTTAGGTACCTTATGATTGAAGGGATTTGATTCAAATTTTTACCACCTATTAAATAACTAATACTGAAAATACCATCATCTGGAAATAAAGAAATTCGACCTCTAAGATTATGAATATTGCAGTTAAAAATATATGGTAATTTTTCATGAATCCAATTCAAGAAAGTTGTAGTATATTTATACTACATGCTGTTAAAGTTTGTTTAAATATGGCTCACTCCTCTTCGAGCTATGGACCTTCACCTTTTAATAAGAGTAAGTTTTGAGAAAACGGGGAAAGAAAAAAAATCTTGACTTATTTTGTAATGACTATGAAACTATAATTGTTACAGGAAAAGTAGTTCTTTATATATAAAAAAAAAAAAAACATCCCCTGAAATTGACAAAATAAGAGGATGGGAAGAAATATGATCCGTACTTGGTTTCCTCTTAGTGATTAAAATTCGTGACATTTTTCTAATGGAGACCTTTAGCTTTTGTTCTGATTTCTTTGGTCTTTTCAATTCTCATATGGTTTGTAGACTTTATATATTTCTCTTATAATACATCTCCTTTTTTTGCTCCTATTATGGGAGAAAAAGGGTAGTCTGAATTACACTAAAAACCAGGGAGGAGTGGCATGATTCACAAAGTACATCTTGGCGATAGGTCGCACGCCCGAGGGCAATGCTACTAAATATACCTACAACTTGGAATTTCCGACATTTCTTTTATTCGTGAATAGACACCGTGTTTCCTGTATATCCTGAGGAAATAAAACATAATATCTATTTTAATTTGTCAAGGAAAATCAATTGACTTATTTATTATTTAATTTATGACAACAAACTTCGTACACGTGAATGGTGATGAGGAAGATTGCTGTTCATTTGAGTGTCTCGATCTATATTTGCTTATAATAATATGTTGATCTACATGCTGTGGTTATTTTACTGTAAAAATAAGTGAAGAAATAAAAAAGTAGAAAATATAATGTTGTAATCATAAGTACAAAAATACAAAATTTTATATGTAGATTATTGTGCTTAGTAGGCTACATGTACGATGCCACTTTTACAAGTCCCGAGATGATCGCGAGATCTTGAGCGAGTTATACTAATCTCACGTTTTCTTCGAGGGAACGTCTAGAGAGAATGGAATATTTTGATGGGTAACTAAACTATATCTAGGATTTCAAAGTAAATAAGATTATAAATTGTTTTTAGTAGTTTAACGACAATTTGTCGCTCACACAGCGCCATACAAGCAATGAACCTAATTATTGTCAATAAACTAACCTAAATTTTTATAACAATAGCGCTTCAGGATATGTTTATTGAGACATAAAACAGTCCACAACAGTCAATAGCTCAACAGTCTATCCTTGTGAATATGAAATTTTTTTATAAGATTTTAGGTTTCGTGAATTCAAACCATAGCTTTTTACGTGCTTGTTTAGGCGAATCGCTAGATCTGACGTTTGTAAAAGACTATTTATTCTTATAAGGCCAATATACGTTACAATGGTTTCTGTATTCTGACCTCTGTGGTACATACGAACTTCTGCAATCAAAATGAATTTTATTATATATTTTGAAGAATGAGGGCAGATCATGCATACAGAGCATCATGTAAATAAAAAAACCTTTTATGTTTATGTCTAAGATGAGGATTCCATTACGAGAGGCGAAAAGGTAAAATTAGTAAGAGTACCTAAATGTTTACTTCTCCCCCTTGTGTATAGTGTGTGTACTGTATTGGCATTACAACACCCAAGATTAATACTTAAATCATTACACTATCACACTATCTTGTGTGAGCCTGTGTTTGTGTGTGTATACATTTATGTATATATAACATATATACATACATACATACATACATATAATATATATATATATTATATATATCTATATTCTATATATATATATATATATATACGTAAACTCTATCAAGCTTTAGTTCCCTCTTGGTCAATACAATGTGTGTTTATATATATATATATATATATATATATATATATATATATATATATATATATATATATATGTGTGTGTGTGTGTGTGTGTGTGTGTGTCTGTGTGTGTATGTGTGTGTGTGCGTAAATAATTTCTTCTGTTAATTCAGGTTATGTCTCAAATGTAAAAGGCCCTTAGCTTTAAACCAGAGTGTTTTAATGGGTGTTTTATACTTTATTTATATATATATATATATATATTATATGTGTGTGTGTGTGTGTGTGTGTGTGTGTGTGTGTGTGTGTAATATATATATATAATATGATTTATACATAAGAGTATACACACGCAAACAGACGCTCATACACGATACTACGCTAGCGTAATGATTTAAGTAATAATCTTGGGTGTTGTAATGCCAATACAGTACACATGTCACAAGAGGATTTTTCCCTCACCATGACATTAAGATACGATAGTAATAATATTTTTAGCATACATATGCACTATTGTCAGTCTTCTTGTCTGGAGACAGGGGTCGGAGAATGGTACTGTGTCATAGTTGACACGGTGGGTATGAAGACTGATGTTTACGTTGCCTGGGAAATAGGGTAGGACTGCCCTACCCGATATTACATGATATTCCTTGTGTGTCTGGGTCTTATTACTGATGAGGCCAGGTGATGTCTTCCCACTGGGAGGCAATTAAAGTGCTGATTTCCATTTTAGGGGTATTGAAGAAAATCCCTGGTACTCAGCTTGTTTCTTTATTACTCATTACATCATGCCAAATTTCTCCCAAGCCTAGTCTCCTGGACCAGGTTAATTTATCTAGTCTTCAGAACTCCTGGACTAGATCCCTGGACTAGATCCCTGGACTAGATCCCTGGAAATATTTATTTTATTTTATTTTTTATTTCCAGAAAACAATACGAGTAGTATAAAAAAGTTACTCTTTATATTGTGAGACCTCAAAAAAATACATCAACTACATACTATGGGAATTGCTTTTCCTTCATAATGATAAGTATCAAACGTGGAGCAGCCCTGGAATCAATTAAGTTACAGTAAGCTGTAAATTATTTGATACCCTACTCCACACAGTACTAAATGTTTGTATACAATATATGTCAATGGATAAGACTACCTGAAAGATTTCTGAGAAAAACTTACACTAAAATGAGGTAAAATTTGGCTAAGGTGCCTTTTAACAATATATAGTCTAGCCTAGGCCTCTTCAGAAATCGTATAAGATAGCCTATGCAAAGTTAACATGACTGATTTTTGACTACTATGAGATTCAGGGCCTCTGTAACACAGTTATTTCGCAATAACTTTTTACCTATGCATTTCATAAATATAACGCTTATTCAGAATACACATTATATCTACACATAAATTTTGACTGTATTCTGTATTACGTAGGTTGAATAAGAATGGTACTTATAAATGTAAAAGTGACTTTTTTTGAAGACGGGCCAACTTACTCAGAGAAAAGGTTTCGAACGCACTCGTTACGTAACTTATGATAGCATTTCCTCCCTCTTTCTCGATGGATGATTGGCTATACGTAACGAAGGCTAGGCCTCTGGCAACAATGACATAAAAATTTAAATACAAGCAAAGCAGTACACATTTATGAACTCTGAAACCTCTCCACTGATAATTGTCGTAATGAACAAACCAACAAAATATGTTAATAAATACAAAAACACTTCGATTATTATTGTAACTCCCAAAATAAGTGTCCTAAGAAATTACAGTCTACTTTATAGATCACAATCAGATTGACAAGATGTAGGGAATAGTTGGTAATTTTCAAAAACATAGTAGACTAGCTTGATTTGATAACTGCTATATCCAATGTCAAGTAATTTTTATTTATTGGCTATCTGCTTATTTACTGAAAAAAATAGCCGGTACCGTATTTTGGCTTTAAACCTTCACCAATAATTATCGTCAGAATGATGACTTCATGAATCTCCACCCACTTTGGCCTCGTTATAATTCAGGATAACACTGGAGGCTATCGTGGGCATTGTTGGATTAGAAAATTTAACTTCTGGCTATAAAAACTCATTTCTCGAGTAGTTGTAAGAAGTGCTAAATGATCCTCAAGGATCCCAGCAGTTGGCTTAAACGTTTAATTCATGTATTAATCTGCTATTACTAGCTGTAAAGGACCTTTGTACACTCTCTATTTGTGCAATATCCTTTTGATAGTGTGGGTACCATATCATATTCCACTATCCAAGTGGACTACGAACATACGTTTTATAATGCATAATCATGTGTTCAGCTTTTCTTGTTTTGAAGTGCCGTAACAATATTCCCATTTTTGCTTTACATATTCAACATCACACCATGGTCTTTAATTGCTTCCTTATTTGTGATTGTCTCATTATTAGGTCCCCTATATGCATATAGCTTTCCTTCTCTATATCCACAATTTATTGATTTAAATTTATCAAAGTTAAATACCATCCTATTTGCCTTTGCCCAATCATATACTTTGTTAAGGTCTCTTTTTAGAGCGTTTCTATCTTCATCACAAGTAATTTCTGAAATTATTCCTGTGTCATCGGCGAAACTACTCACTACCGATTCCTTAACATTACTGTCTAAGTCTGCAATCATAATAACAAACAGCAATGCCGCTAGCACTGTACCTTGTGGCACACCGGATATTACCCTAGCTTCATCCGATTTCTCATCGTTGGCAATAACTATCTGTTTTCTGTTGTGTAAAAATTCTTTTAAGCATCTTCCTACTTTGTCCACTAAATTATGTTTTCTAATTTTCTTGGCTAATATATTATGATCTACCTTGTCAAAAGCTTTTGCAAAGTCTAGATAAACCACATCTGTTTCTTTTCCGTTTTTCATATTTTTGTATATGTTCTCACAGTGGACTAACAGTTGGGTTTGTGTACAAAAATTATATAGTCTAGAAAGGAGAAGAGAACGCTACATAAGAGAGAGAGAGAGAGAGAGAGAGAGAGAGAGAGAGAGAGAGAGAGAGAGAGTTGTTTGTATGCCAAAAAAGGCTAATCAAATCTCAGGGCCATTTTCATGTGTAGAAAGATGAACAAGAGATTTTCTTCTACGAGAGAGAGGGAGAGAGAGAGAGAGAGAGAGAGAGAGAGTGGTTTCTATGCCAAAAAAGGCTAAGCAAATCTCAGGGCCATTTTTATTTGTAGAAAGATGGACAAGAGATTTTCTTCTACGAGAGAGAGAGAGAGAGAGAGAGAGAGAGAGAGAGAGAGAGAGAGAGAGAGAGAGACTGTTTTCGCGTGTACTTTTATTTCCGTCTTTCTTGAAATTTATGTATTTTTTGCTATGCAGTGAAATTTGCGAAAGGTAGCTTTTCTTGTTTTGAAGTGCCGTAACAACATTTCTAATTTTGTTTTACATTTTGCCAATAGAATTGCTATTTAAATCATTGCATAACATGTTCCTATTCAAAATCACACCATGATCTTTAACTGCTTCCTAATTTGTAATTGTCTCATTATTAGGTCCCCTATATGCATATAGCTTTCCTTCTCTATATCCATAATTTATTGATTTAAATTTATCAGAGTTAAATACCATCCTATTTTCCTCTGCCCAATCATATACTTTGTTAAGGTCTCTTTTTAGAGCGTTTCTATCTTCATCACAAGTAATTTCTATAATTATTCCTGTGTCATCGGCGAAACTACTCACTACCGATTCCTTAACATTGCTGTCTATGTCTGCAATCATAATAACAAACAGCAATACCGCTAGCACCGTACCTTGTGGCACACCGGATATTACCTTAGCTTCATCCGATTTCTCATCGTTGGCAATAACTATCTGTTTTCTGTTGTGTAAAAATTCTTTTAAGCATCTTCCTACTTTGTCCACTAAATTATGTTTTCTAATTTTCTTGGCTAATATATTATGATCTACCTTGTCAAAAGCTTTTGCAAAGTCTAGATAAACCACATCTGTTTCTTTTACGTTTTTCATATTTTTGTATATGTTCTCACAGTGGACTAACAGTTGGGTTTGTGTACTAAAATTATATAGTCTAGAAAGGAGAAGAGAACGCTACATGAGAGAGAGAGAGAGAGAGAGAGAGAGAGAGAGAGAGAGAGAGAGAGAGAGAGAGAGAGTTGTTTGTATGCCATAAAAGGCTAAGCAAATCTCAGGGGCATTTTCATTTGTAGGAAGATAAACAAAAGATTTTCTTCTACGAGAGAGAGAGAGAGAGAGAGAGAGAGAGAGAGAGAGAGAGAGAGAGAGAGAGAGACTGTTTTCGCGTGTTCCTTTATTTCCGTCTTTCATAAAATTTATGTATTTTTTGCTATACAGTGAAATTTACGAAAGGTGTGGTTGACGTTAGTGTTCGGTTGCCGAAGACAAAAGCTAAATTTCCTTGAGTTTTGCCCGATTTACTGCTCTAATTATAGCGAGGAAATTTTGAAAGATATGTCCTTCATTTATATACCTGATGAAGAATAAAACCGTGATATTCCTAACAGCCAAGGGCTGTTAAGGCAACTATAAATTTTTCTCAACCGGTATCATCTGCTATCACGTCAAGCTCAATATTATACCGCAACCATGAATCAATCATCCTATTATGTCAAGCTCAATAGTACATGTAACCTTGTCTTTATTATACCGCAACTTTATCTCTCTTAATTGCTCATCTCCTATTACGTCAAGGTTGATATTATACCGCACCCTTGTCTCTCTGAATCACTTATACTCTTCTTCCAATTTTGTTAAAAATCTGCCCGAGGTGATTTCATCTTTGTTTGCAGATTTCCGATTACTGTGATTTCACTTATTATTACAACCACAAATGACAATATTCCAGCCACTGTGCGTTTACTTCCTCATTATTAGGTTAATGATTACTTACTGGTGTACTCTTTGCTCAGAGTCCAAATTACACTTGAATAAACTTTTCCCGGTATCTACGGTCCTCCTTGGCATTATATTTTGCCTGTATCTTCATATTTCCTCTGTGAGTGCCAGGATGTGGAGGGTAATTACCGCTTATCTGCTGCTCACATCGAGATGGCTCTTGCTTTGATGAGGATTCTGGTCTTCCAAAAATATAATTTTCTATCGAAAGTTTTTACAAGACTTAAATGTAATTTTCTGCATGTAAGACGTGGAAATATTTGTATGTAGGCATGGACTAAACGTGCGTTTTGTTAGAAAAAAGTAAACAAGTCAAACCTTATATTTCTGGCAACATTATTCATAGGTGTTATAACTTGAATTTACACAACTTAGTGAAACGCCAGTATTCTACGTGCTTAAGCCAAAGAGCAAACTTTTAACTTTGGTTACATTCTTCTCATTGTCTTAACCACATCAATTCCCTGTCTCTTAATTTAAAACAATATCAGATGTTCTTGAATCAAAATATTGTATAATTCTTACGTAAATGTCAGTTCATACATCTCTAGACATGAATTTATTCTCTCCCTTAATCATTTTCTTAATGAGTTCCAGAACCTGAATATCCTGGCTCACTGTCCTTTAAATGCCGTTCGTTATGGGGACTGATCATATAATTACCTTTTTTATCCAAGGAGTTTACGTGCCATCTGTTACGGTTTTACAGACCGCAAAGGTTTTCTTCTTTTTTCTGTGTATTTTTCAAAATGGATTCTAAGACGTGCTTTATGAACAATTTTGCATATTTGAATTCTCGCTCATGATCCTTGATTTGGTAAGTGACAAACTGGATACGTACAGCAATACCCCTGCCCCTCCATGCACCAGGGAGGAGCTACTTACCTATATTAAGTCGAGAGAAGATCCAAAGCATCAAGTAATCGACGGGACAAGAAGCTCAGAAAAGGCAAGTTCTTGGTTTTACTACAATACTCTTTTTACCAGTGTTACCTGTATTGTTCTTGTTGTCATTGTTATCTTTAATATTGTGTTTTTCAAGTGATTCGATAGCTTTCTCATGCGGTACATTCTTGTTTCCTCCTTCCGTGCCCCTTATTTATAAGCTAGATAACTTTTTTCTTAATTTTAGGTACTGAAAAGTTAATAGCATAATCTATACCTATAATGTAAATAACGAACTTAGTATTTCTTTGCTATAAGAAAGTGTTTAAGAATCTGTTGTTTTCAGGGCCAAAGTTTCTTGACAAAATTTGGAGTCGAACACATAGGTTTATGAAGAAGATAATCTTTATTGTATATTAAAAGGAATAACCATCAGGATGGCGTAGAAACTGTACTTGTATTTGACATTTTGTAAGCTTAACAATCTGTTTGTCATCACTAGTTGTAAATATTCACTAGCACTGATTCTGTAAATATTTGGCTCAATTGGAAGTCAAATTATGATTTGTCATATTCTAATGACAGTATGTTACTTTCATTTTAAGTTTTAGATCAAAACTAACACTTTAAATGTGCCGATTCGCACCAATCACCCAGAAAAAATGAACCGGAGTTTGTACAATGAAAATGTATAGTTCACTGGACTTATACAGTATTTTGCCCTCTGCATCGTGCGATCTACCAATTTTGAGAACCAATTTCAAGGCAAATTCAGGTGTGTTCTGTAGATTGATACCATGAATGCTGTTCTTAAGTAGATGAATTCTCAGGTTCATCAATGATCTCATCGATGTGTCCTTGTTTGAAAATTTTTATCTTTCATCTATTTCAATCACACACAAGCACACGTTTAGATATATATATATATATATATATATATATAATATAGATATATATATATATATATATATATATATGATATATATATATATATTCATATATACCATATATATATATATATATATATATATATATATATATATATATATATATATATATATATATTATTATATATATATATATATATATATATATATATATATATATATATATATATCTATATATATATATATATAATATATATATATATATATATATATATATATATATATATATATATATATATATATATATTATATATATATGTTTATATATATATATATATTATATATATATATATATATATATATATATATATATATATATATGCAAATACCAAATGAGATTCAGTTGGGTGGGTGAAACCATTCTTACAAAACTAGAAATTTCTGCATAAATCAGACAGGATCTCTGGAAGATTTAAACTAAAATACCATCCTCACCACGTAATGGAAAAGAAGAAGACTTTCAAGTTGGAAGCACCATGTAACAGTCGAACTACCAAACTTTGGGTACAATATTTTGACCAAGTAGCATTGATGCGAGAATATGTATGTTCTGAGAGAGCTTGTAATATGGATCTGCACCTCAGAACTATATGTAATAATATCCCCCATTTCAATGCAGCAGGACGATAATCATACGCCAAATATTCACACCTGTTTCTCCAGTAGATGTCCCAGTTGGAAACAACTATGTCCCATCTGAGTTTGAAAGATTTAATTCCAAAAGCAACTTCACAATCACATGCAGTGACAAAATGTGGGTAGGAGTCTGGAGAGAATAGCCGTAAAATAGGTTTTAATGCGAACAATGAAAACAGCTGGAGGCCTTATTCATCATCTGGGTATGAAAGATAGTGTTTAGAATCGACGGGTCCTAGGTAAGCCTGGCTGTGCTGAACTCTTCCATGAGTTTGAAAAATTCTTTGGAAATAGTTTCACTATATCAGAACAACATATTGAGCTGAGGAAATCTCGTCAGATGAAGGGTAATCAAGACATGGACAAACTGACCAAATGTCTGAGAAGTCATTCCCCTATTCCAGAGTCTACTGAACTGATGTCAAATGCCACAGGAGTGTTAGGTGATGATACCATTAACTGTGATGCTGCCATAGAGATTGGCACATAGACTATGAAGAAACCGACAGATAAGACATTTGGAGAGGCTAAGTTGTATCGTAGAAGTAAGGTCCTTCCTTTATTGATTATCAGTAATTTTTTGAAGAAACCTGAGCAGATCATACCAATCAGCACAATGCAAATGTTCAACAGGAATATCTGTGTGATAAAATTAAATGAGAATTTTACTTCATACCTTCATACCTCTTTCTTAGTTTTATGAAATTACAATGAAGAAGACTGATAAATCTACCATGTATTCAGCAATAGAAGCTTCTTATGATTGTGCACAAACATTCTACAGAAAACATATTTGTAGTAGATATTGGTTATTTATCGGCGTGTGGTGTGGCCATAACATGGCACATACAACGATGTATATAAGGTCTATTTGTCTTATGTGGAGATGCACCTTCAGAGAAACTGATATGTCGTCTTTGATGGTTACAGTGATGGTCCTAGCACAAAGAATGTAGAGCAGAGTCAAAGAGCAAAGAAGGTCCAGTCTACATAAATACTTTTCACTGATGAGATGAGTAGCACTATGAGACATGACAGATTCTTGACAAATGGAAAGAACAAGGCAAGGTTGATTAATGGACTGAAGGTCCACCTGGAACAAGCTCGGAAAAGATTCAATGTTCTCACTGAGTATTTTTTCCGCGTAAAAAACTTACACCTTACTTTTTAGTTATGGTTAAGCATTAAACTTTGCACAAAAAAAAAAAAATGGTGTACAATTTTTCCAAGCGGTTTAATCCATTTTGAAGTTAAATTGGATCTCTATGTATATAGATTAAATTCATAGGATTACATAACAACATAGAACTTCAAAATACTCAGTACAGCATATAAACTCACAGTAGCCTAGACTAGACAAAAAAAAAAAATTCAAAAGCCTAATAAGGTTTTATACCAAAATAACAGAGAAATATATCATATATGAGCACTCAGATCTCATGTGTGACTACTGTTTCCATCCCTATAATCTAAACATACGTATACAAGTTTTAAAGCAAAAGGACTATTACATGCAAAACTGTTACGGATGAATTATGATAACATGTAATAAAAATAAGTTGCCATATATATATATATATATATATATATATATATATATATATATATATATATATATATGTGTGTGTGTGTGTGTGTGTGTGTGTGTGTGTGTGTGCCGTATAGATCGTATATATATATATATATATATATCTATATATAATATATATATAGTATATATATATATATATATATATAGTATATATCGTTAGTTTTACTATCACTACAAGGAACAATCACATTCATTTATGCTGCTCATTACTACAAAGAGAAAACTCATTGGTCAAAAACATCATATAACCTTTTGAACAGTTACAATATCACTATGACAAAAGTGAAACTCACTAGAAAACTGACATAATTCTTCTTTTCAATAATCTTTCATATTTTGCATTTTGATCCTGTCGTACTGAGAGAGAGAGAGAGAGAGAGAGAGAGAGAGAGAGAGAGAGAAATCAGATTTCACTCAAAAACATATTAATACGTATGTATTTATACATATATGCCATATATGTATACATGCATATGCATATTATATACTACATATATGCATATATATACATACATGCATACATGTAAGCATATTCTCGAAGGGACAAGGGCTCAACCACCTGTTCATACACAATAGATATTTAGGTTGTTTGTTACCGAATCTATAATGTTTGAAATGCTACCATAAGAAAAGTTTTTATTTGTGCTCCTACATGTCAGTTCCGTAGGCAATATACCACATTTTAGTGAACAAGACCATAGCTGAAGGTCGAAAGCTGTAATTTACTGTACAAGAAATATATATATTTTATATAACTACATAAAGATTTTACATCATATGTGGATTATATCTCCATTATATATATATATATATATATATATATATATATATATATATATATATATATATATATATAATATCCATATTATATTATATATATATATATATATATATATATATATATATATATATAATATATATATATATATGGAAGTATTACTCTGATGTGTACAGACAAACACTCCCAAAAACATTGGTCAAAGGACCGTTCGTGGAATAACCAATACGCAGTGGATTTACGAACAGAGTTCATCTTTGAAGTGAGAGCCAATAGATGCATCTTACATCGCCTAGAAATTGGGGAGACTAAAAATGGAGACCCATATCATCGCTTCTTCTCGACAATTACTTAACAAATTTACGCCTCTAGAAATGTCTTTACTGCCTTTTATTTCATCTTCTTTGTAAGTAAAAGAAATCGTTTGTGGCAATGAAAAGTATTGACTTTCATCCCAGTTACTTTTCCGTCCTCTCCCAACAATTATCTCATATTGTAACAACTACTTCGTCTCTTTTGTTACATCTTTGAAATCTCTTCACTATTAAGTTCCCTTTCAGCGCTGAATGACCACATAGGTTCTAGCACTTGTCCTTTGGCCTTCATTTTGTATTCCATTCCACTATACTTATGTTGTTAAGAGAGACTTAATAATTATGACTTAAAGAATGTAAAATCTCATGAAGACTTGCGGGGGTGGCGGCAAAGCAAATGAGTAGCAAGGACATTGATGTACAGCAGTACTCCCACCAACCCCTCCATGCAATGGGGAGGAGCTACTTCCCTATATAAAGTGGAGAGAAGATCCAGAACATCAAGTAAGCAACAGGACAAGAAGCTCACAGATCAGAGAAGGCAAGTTCTTGGTTTTACTCCGATGCTTTTCTTACCATGTTACCTGTATCGTTTCTGATTATCATTCTGTTCGTTATCATCAAACTTTTGTAAGTGAATCGTTAGTGTTCTATTGTTGTTAATTCTTACTAATTTTTTTCTTTTTTCTTCATTCATCAGCTAGAATGCTAGCTAGGTACTTTCTTCTCTTGATTTTATATACTGGAAAATTAACAGCATAATAAATAGTTTTTTCATTATTCTTGTTTATTATTTCTTTTATGTGAAATTGTAAGCAACACTGTGATACTGACGTACAACTCCATATGTATATATATATATATATATATATATATATATATATATATATATATATATATATATATATATATATATATATATATATATACATATGGAGTGTACGTCAATATCACACTTTTGGCTTACAATTTCTTTGTTGAGTCTAGTATGTTATTCAAAGATCATAACAGTTCCGTATATGGATGACTTTCTGTTCAGTTTAGACTAGATTTTTCGGAGCATAAGAAATTTAACAAACATTTTTGAATTTACATTGAATCTAATTCTTGTTATGAGCTTTTGGAAACATGTGTGATTTACTTCAGTAATATAGAAGGTGCAATTAATCTCTATTTAACCTAGTCGCATTTTTCATCACATAAATGATTCACCGTTTTATACCTTGATTATTTGACGACGGAGGAGGATACCTCATTACTGATTGGTTTATCATTTACTCCAATTACCTCAAGAGTCGTCTGAAAGATGCAGGACTAATATCATCTTCATTATCATCATTGTCATGGGTTGTTATTATCGTAGATAAGATTGAGTCCTATTATCTGATTTTGTTTTTTCATTCATGTCTTTACAAGAGAAGTTTAAGCAAAGCATGATTAAGGCATCATATGTGATTTCATTAGTTACTTTTTTTTATGAAACTTATTAAATTTGAACAAAACCTTTTCACCATACTGCCTTCAAAACCATTTTGTTTTATCTAGTGAGTGTCCAGACTTAATAAGGCCTAAATTTGGTTCAGGAAGAGAAAAAATAAATTTCTCAAGCAAAATAAAACACTGCTACGTCTAATTTTTTTTCTTTTTTTAGGTTTTCTTGCTTCAGCCTAAATCAGTGAAAAAAAAAAAGTCTTATCAGCAATGAAGATCTACTTCTTGTCTCTTCTGTTGGTGGCGGTAGCCTGCTATTTCCACGCCGAGGCATTGCCATCTCCCGAACCAGCAGACGTAAGTTCTCAAAAATGGACTCATTTGTCTTACCATGATTCGGAATAAGGACTTAAGTAAGATACTGTTCGTTTTATAAATAATAATAATGTTGATGAGTAAAGGAAGTCTAGAGATCACTGCTTCGGTTAGTTTACCTGCACTGGGAAAATGTTTGTAGTCGCGTTGCTGCTCTAATAATCCAGTCAGAGTTTCGTGAATAGAGAACCGAAAACCTTATTGTCCACGAAGCAATTTTATCTTTAATTCATTTAAAAGCGTTTGTAGGAGTAACGTAAGCGTGACTGTAACACATCTGTCTATTTATATATTTATTTATAGTTTTATTTTTTTTTTATTTACTGAGACAACTTCCCCGTAAAATATTTATCCATTGATTTTCATAAGAATGTCGACATGACGAACAGCCTAATAAACAGAGGCCTGTCACTTGAAGGATGGAAGTTTGTAGAAATCTGGAAAAATGTAAGTCGGACCGAACAAAAGAATTATTGATCTAGCAGGCCAAAAAAGAAAACTAATAAATAAAATCGGTATCGGTATTTATTAACAGCTAAGTGTGATGGGGACACGGTCACTTCTCTTGGTTATTTTCAGAATGCTATCTATCAATTTAGCTATAGTAAATTTCATCTAATTTTTTCCCTTATGCAAAGCTGTTCTATTTTTTGAAGTTTTCTAATAAAGCCAATGAATTCTTGGTATGTTGTTTAACGATGTGTGCGCAGAATGAGTAGCCTAATAATGGTAAAAATATAATTTGAAATTCAATACGAATAGAGTAATTTCGATAATTGCATTTTGCTAAAGCTCCTGCAGTTTGCAATCAAAACACAAATTGCCTAGCCATGTCTTTTGAACAAACCTTAAATGGAGTTAGGCCTATACAGGGATATCTGTTGGGTGCTGTATTTAATCTGTGTGCTTTCACGAAAGCTCCTCTTGGCGTAAAAAGTAGCAGTAGTAGAAGATGGCATTTGTCTTTGAAACGGCTCCATTGGACTTCGGTGCTTTACTAATCGTGCGAGTCCATTCAGTAAGAGAGACTGTCCGGACCATGAATCTCCTCGACTTTTTGTGTTTTCCCCCGTTGCAATTCCCCCCCCCCCCCCCCACCCCCCCCCCCCCCCCTCCCCCCACCCACCGAAAAAATAAACTGAAAATAAAAACAAGCCCCGATCTCCTTTAGTGACAGTAGCCGCTTTTCGTTGCTACGGTTATGCGAAATATTACACCAATCGTTAAGCTTTCTAGGCATTTATATTCTACTCTAAATGGTTAAAGTTTTAAACTGGAACTCTCTGTCACCAAAGCTATAAAATGCGCACATAGTTTTTTTTAATGCTACCACATTCGATAATCCTCTCATGTTCGTGTAAGCTATGTAAAAACATATTTCTAAATAATCATTTGTTTTACCAAAAGGAAAACTTACAATTTAGTTTGCCAACAGGTAGCCAAAGTGCCTTCGTCCGTGGCCGACCCAGCTTTAACGAAAATTACCATCGATCCAAACCGATGCTGCAACTGCTCTAGTGCTAGAAACAGGCTCGGAATCTCAGTTCATTGTACTGTCTCCATAAGCTTTCGCACTGCCCAGCGGGAGTGCTGCCCTTGCCCAGATGTGGGCACCCCCAAGCCTTAGCGAGTTGAGAGTTAAGAGCGCGGGAAGAAGAAGAACGCTCGGCAGTAAGGGTCTTTGTTCTATGGCTTTTGTGACGCTCGCTCTTGTAACTCAATGATTTTTATGATGGAAGAACTTACAAAATTCTTATCCTGTAAGGTGTCCCGCTATATGCATGTTGAAGCACCTAAATCATTTAGCTTGAATTTGTCTCACTTTCTTCTATGAATTTCAAAGTAGAAAGTCACTATACATTCATTTCTTGTAGTATTACACAACAACATTGATATAAGGATGAATTAAAAGGCTTTCGATAGTAACCACCTGCACAGATCAAGACCTCCTGAACACCAATGAAGCGACCAAGCGATGGATCCAGTTGTGGCACGACAAGATATGATGATTTGTATCAAATTTTAGTTTTCCTTGTGCACTGTCAGTTCTCATGCAATAAAAGTATCCAATACAAGTTTTTTGTTTCATTTAACAAGTAGTGCGACAAGGCAAGTGAGCCAAAGAGTATATTTTTAGAAACAATTTTAGTCTTTAGAAATATAATGACGTGAGCAACTACTGGAGTGTTTAGCTAATACTTTTCCCAATCACAGAGAAGTTCTTATTTATTTACTATGAAAAACATCCTCAAAGTTATTGAAGGAATTTTCTGCTCCAGCAAAAAGATGTGTAAATTTGAAGATGAATTCTTGAGGAGAAGAAATTACAAACTCAAACTGAGTGTTTCATGATACAACTCCATATTGTGTTTCCTGAATTTTGAGGTGGTGTAAAATGCGTATATAGCTCTCAATTCCAAGATGAACTCCATTCGTAAAACCACTGCCTAGTGATTATGTCATAGACATTCCTTT
>NC_061110.1:85846522-85860043 GCF_015104395.2 Macrobrachium nipponense | reverse complement strand
ATAGACATTCCTTTGGCCAGTGCTTACGGAGAGATTGTCCATATATCTCAGATTAATGGTTTGTAGATTTAGAGAATTTGCTGGGCAGTCTACCCATCTATGTATATATACACACATGCTGTGTAACTCACCTACGATCATATTGTATCGATCAAAATTATTGTTATTTTCGCGGGGCATATAAGCATCAATTATTAGGATCTTAGAGTACCCTACAGTCACTTGTGGCCCCAGCAATCTATCACATTCACTATATTGTCTAAATATTTGTGCCACAGGGAAGAAAAGCTCCTTTTTGGGCAACCGGCTACGATGTGATTTGTAACTTGCATTGATGAGGTCATATGATGAGTTCTGTGCCGGAGACTATTCATACATGAAGCAATTGGTTAAGGTACCAAGTACGAGAGTTAAAATATTTTCTATATACAAGATGCTCGGAATTCTCTCAGGTTATGTTTATGTTCACATATTTAGAGAATGTTAGGGAACTCGTAATTTGGTCATTTTTAAAGAATTCTTTGTAAAGCCACTCCAAGTAAATAAATAGCGTATCATGCCAATGAATAACATTGGCCACTTTCTCGTCATTGGTTAGTTCGAAATGAAGATGTCCAGAGACATCTCCGGAAAGGAAACTGCTACTATACATGCCGAGATGACTGTCAAGAGTCACTCAGGAGACTTTGAAGCAGAGTACGAATCAGCCAACTGCTGCTTCCAGTCGAACCCTGAGTTACAACGGATCCCGACGATAACTGAGAAGTGTGAGTCCCGGCAGAGTTAACATTGATGCTGGAAAGATTTGTGAATTATTTTGAGTTGCATTCCTGAGTAAAATCTATTGCCACAAAGAACGTCTTTGAAATCTCTATATTATCAATATCCTTTTCAGCCTTGAATAACCACACAGGTGTCAGCGCTTGGCCTTTGGCCTAGATTTTGTATTCCATTCCACTATACTTATGCTGTTATGAGAGGCTTTACTATGGCTTAAAGAATGCAAGATCTTATGAAGACTTGGGGAAAAACTAAGTTAAATCATTCCCAAGGATATTAATGTGCTTAAAATGGGAGCTCCAGGCATTTCACAAATTAGCAGAAGTTTACACAAAGTAACTAGAATAACTGACCAGATTCCCACTCCCGAGCGTTAATTTTGTGCATTTTTGACCCTGAACCTAGAAAGGTCTAATGGTGCTCATACCTGGGCACGAGTAGCAATCCTGTCGGGAGTTTCTGTTGATGATGTTAGTTTTCCGAAGGTTGGCACTGACTTGACGATTGTAAAACAGGCTACTGCTGGAATAGCAAATCGTAAATTTTCCCTTTGCTCAACTATATGATTATCCCGCCATTGAGGTTTTCGGTAACATAAGTGAACATGCAAGGATTACAGGAAATGACTGTACTCCAAAAAGATTCAAAAGTCAAGATGATTTGATAGTTTTTGTGACACAGAGCTCTTATTAAAAAGATTGATGACCTACAATTGGGTATTTATGCTTAGAGAACCTAGCTGCAATGATATGTATGAAGCTGTAGCTACGAAAGGTAATTTTCATCGCTGCAGTAGAGAGGTGAATGAGTGGGGAGGGCTCCATTGCAAGAAAAGACAGGAAATGAAGGAGTCATTATTTTTTGTTCAAGGTCGAGAACAAGGTTCAGAGAGTCTACCGTACTCAATGGCCCTTGCTGAGACTTATCCCCTTGGCATGACAACGAAGCACTAATCACTAAGGAACTTATGTGAACAGCTCAGACCAAATATGAATTTTCTTCCTACAGATAATTCAGTACAGGGTTATTTCAAAAGACAAGAATTCATAATTTGCTCTTTATCTAAGATCTGAAAACTAAAGAAAAACAATCTTTATCTAAGATCTGAAAAGTAAAGAAAAACGATTTTCTTTTAAAAACAAACAAATAAATAAATTAACAAATAAATAAAATAACATTTCCAATCATGCAAACATTACGCCCGCAAAGCCCTTAAATGAGATAATGAACGATAAGGTTTCCGCGATCAACATAATACACAAAGCTGCGAATGGATTGTCAGACATGGGTAGCTACTATCAGATACAAAATCGATAGCAAACATTTTTCCTTTTGCAGGCAAATTAACAGAAGCAGTGAACTGTGTAGTCACTTCTCTACCTTAACAATATTTTTTATATTGATATAACGAATGATTCCCTATTACAGTTCTTATTGGGAATCATGGAACAACAAATGAGATTATTAAAAAAACATTTCTCGTGAATGGGCATAAAGATCTCAGGACCCTGAAAGATCTTTAACCGAGTCATTCCAAACATGTACATTACGAGAGTTGCCTTGGTGAAAACTAAAAGTATCCCCCTGCCGGAGGCTACTTTATCGGACATTATATTCGAATGAAACTCTTTCAGATCACTCCTGTGGTGGTCATTTATGCATTTTGGGTTGGTGCCAAGTAAGGCGTCTGCCGTTTGAACTATTGAACGCAACTTTTTTTCCACTGTCACCCTAAAGGATTTGGTTTTTTGGTGGTGTTTAAAATACCAGTCAACAGATCGGTTAGGCCTAAGGGTTTCATGGTAGGGAGGGATGGTGTATTGAATGACACCTGTAAGAGGATGTGATTGTAACTTGTTGCAAGATCGTAGGGAATGGTGCAGGTCACAACTGAATCATGAAGTTGTGGAAACGTGACGTACTGGTCCAGCTGGGACTTTGTAATTATGTCTGTTCTATTTTGTACATATATATAGGAAGAGGGAAGGGGAGTATTATTTAGCTGATTTGGAGAGCGTGATTTTGACGGAAGCGAGTAAGTTCGTTATAAAATTGTTTGATGGGATGAGAAAATCCCCAATTATACAAACATGATCAGCAGTAGAGTGAAGAACAATGCTGTGTAACTCACATAGGATCATGTTGTATTGATAAAAATGATTGTTATTTTCACGGGGCATATAAACATTAATTATTAGGATCTTAAGGCCTCTATGCACTGAACGATTGTATGAACGATTGTCTGGACGATTGTCGTTATCGACAAACGCACACACTATTCAGATTTCAATCGGAACAAAGATTTTGTCTCGGGAAGACATGGCATCCTCTGCAGAACAGACGCTCGCGATAGCTTTATATAGGCAGACAAACCTGTGTATGACAGACATTTTTGCATTTTTGCATTCAGACAAGCCCATACACAGTGTTTTTGTGAACGATACAGACAATCGTTCAGACAATTGTTCATACAATCGTTCAGTTAGAGTGCCCAACTGTCACTTGAAGCCCCAGCAATCTGTCACATTCACTATATTGTCTAAAGATTTGTGAAACAGGAAAGAAAATCCCCCTCTTGGTCAACCTGCTACGATGTGATTTGTAACTTTGATCGATGAGGCCGAGAAAGCTCTGAATTTTTCACGTGCTGAATCATAGATGATAATCTTGTCGTTTGAAATAACCCTGAACTGAATTACGCACGTTTATCCTTAGGAAGGTGTAAACTTGCTAGTTCACGAGCTGGGATTGCCTCAGCGTAGAGACAGCAGACCATCGCTACTAACAGAAGAGACAAGATGCAGGTCTTCATTGCGATTAAGAGTTTTATTTTTCACCCGATTAGGCTGAAACAAGAAAACCTGAATAAATAGAATCTTTTTATGAAGAGAGCAAATGTTTTCCTGAACAAACGTAAGCGCTCTTATATCAGGAAACACACACACACAGAAAAAAACATTTTTAATGAAAGAAATCTGGTAGACTTCTAATGCAAATTCCCGGAATAATAAAAGATACCTAATACAGGGCATATGTAAAACGTGACTCCTTTTACTTGAATTTCGTGTGTGAAAAAAGTGAAAGAACAAAAAAAAAAAAGTATTATTGGACCCAGATTTTCAAATATGGTAATAACAACAACGTTAATGAAAGTGATGGCGATACTAATGATAATCTGACGTCCATAGACGACTCTGAATAAAAATAACTTGTCAAACAAGGATACGAGGAGAATATAAACAAGACGGTAATGAGGTGCCATCTGTCGGCAAATATCTCGCTCATGTCTTCAGAGGTTGGAGTTATAACAGGTGAATCGTTAAATGTTTTGGATAAAAGTCCAAGCTGAATAGTGAGGTTAATTGCACCTTCAACGTTACTGAACTAAATCACAAATGATTACAAAAATTGATACTAAAAATATGATCCAATTTACATTCAGCAAATTTTGGCTGAATTACTTCTGTTCTCAAAAATAATACTACTATGAATACCCTTCAATATGGCGACCTAGCATAATTACCTCTTTAATCCTAGAAGGAGTTTACATAGCAATTATTATGCTTTGACAAAACACAAAGGTTTTCTGTATTTTTCAACATAGATACTAAGACGTACTTTCTGAAAAACGTTGCATACCTAAATTTCCCCACTGGACCATGTGGTGGGAAGTGACAAACATTATTCTTACCATTTCTTTCTTAGATTTTTTATTATTTATTTACAGACATTGTGCTAAGCAAAAAAGCTTCGGAGACGTCACTAAAGACAATCCTTGCATCATCCCCAAACTGGTAAATATCCTTGTCTGGGAATCCCCATATGCAACACAATGTTCTCGCCCCATCTCACTGGATACGTACAGCAATACCCCTGCCCCTCTTTGGAGCAGGGAGGAGCCACTTGCCTATATAAAGTCGTGAGAAGACCCAGAACATCAAAAAAGCAGCAGGACAAGAAGCTCACAGCTCGCAGAAGGCAAGTTCTTGGTGTTACTCCGATTCTTTCCTTACCATGTTACCTGTATCTTCCTTGTTATCTTTGCATTCGTCATCATCATATTTTTCCAAGTGAATCGTTAGTTTTCTATTGTTGTTAAATTTGGTTATTCATTCTTTGTTCCTCACTCATCAGCTAGATAGCCTTTTCTCTTGATTTCATATACTGAAAAGTTAATATAACGAATACATACAATGCAAATAATGAACTTAGCATGTTTTGCTAAATGAAAGCATTTCAAAAGTCTAATGTTTTCAGGGTCAAAGTTTCTTGACAAAATTTGGAGTTGAACTTATATTTATTAATGAGAAAATCTTTTCGTAGATAAAGAGGAATAAACTTTAGAATAGCGTAGAAACTGTAAATGTATTTGAAATTCTGTGACCTAAACAATCTGATATCACTAGTCAATTTTCATTAGCACTTATTCTGTAAATATTACGACTCAAAGGGAAGTCAAATTATTATTTGTCATATACTAATGAGTCTGTTACTGTGATGACAGAAGTGTTTCAAAAGTCCTTTTAGGTTTTGTAGACCCAAACAGTCACCATGTATGTGCCTATTCCCACCAATCACCCAGACAAAATGAACCGACGTTTGTAAAACGATGGTTTAAGATATAGCAGAGGAAAATAAAACCTTACCCCAGCCATTTTTCCAGGTTTTCTTGCTTCGCCCTAAATCAGTTAAAAAACAAGCCATATCCACAATGAAGACCTACGTCTTGTCTCTTCTGTTAGTGGCGATGGCCTACTATTTCTACGCCAAGGCATTGCCTGCTCCTGAACCAGCAGCCGTAAGTTCTTCTAAATAGACACGTTTGTCTTTCCAAGATACGGAATAATTAGGAAACTGTTCGTTAGTTTAGCTGCATAGGAAAACTTGTTTTATGTCATCGCTTTGTGTATCTGACAATTCATCCAGTTTCTTAAATAGAGCGTAGAAAGCCTTATTTTCCACAAAGCTATTTTATCTTGAATCCACTGAAGAGCTTTTTTCTCTCTTTTTAAGTTTATGTGAATATTATAATCAACCTATTGATGACAATAATAAAATTTGAAATTTAATACGAAAAGAATAGATTTGAAAGATGCAATTTGCTAAAAATATTGCAGTTATCATATATGTATAGAATATATTATATATATATATTATATATGTACTAATAATACTCTTATTATATATAATATATATATATTAATATGGATTATATATATATAATAAATATATATATTATATTAATATATATTAATATAATACTATATATATATATAATATATATATATAATAACAAATTTTCAAGCCGCGTCTTCTGAACTAACCTTGAATTGACTCCGGCGTATGCACGTTTACCTATCGGAAGAGAAAGCCAATAATCGGTGCGTTTCCTACGGAAGCTCATCAGTGCATAAAGTAGTTCGTAGTAGTAGATTTGCCTTTGAAATGGCTCCTTTTATTTCGTTGCGATGCTTAAACGGATAAGTCTCAAGGTCCATTAAGTACGGTAGACTGTCATCCGGACTTTGAATCTCCTTTCATTTTCCCCTCGCAGTTAGCCACCCAACCACGGTCCCTAGCTCTCTCTTTCACTGACGAAGTCGCTTTTCATAGCTGCGGTTTCTTACATAATGCGCCGACGGTTGAGCTTTCTAGGTATTCATATTCGATCCTATATGATTAAAGTTTTGAAATGGAATTCTGTCACCTTAGCTATAAAATACCAAGCTTTCCAGCCATTTTGGAATACTACCATATTCGGTGTAATCCTCTCATGGTCTTGCAAACTATATAGAGAAATTTATATTTCTAAATAATCATGTGGTTTACCCGAAGGAAGCTTATTATTTACTTTTAAAACAGGAGCCCATGTTACTCTCGTCCCTGGCAAAGCGACAAGCTCCAGGGAAATTCGCCATCAATCTAGACCGATGCTGCGAATGCCCTGCTCAAGGTCTAAACCGTGCCCCTGGCAAGACGACTACAATCATCATAACCATCATCATCATCAACGAAGCCCGTCAGGAGTGCTGCCCTTGCACAGATGTGGGTATCATCCAACCTTCCCGAGTTGAGAGTTAAGAACGCGGAAAGAAGAAGAATGGGAGGGAGAATGGGACTTTGATCAATGGCTTCAGTGACGCTCGCTCTTGTAACGGCAATGATTTTTGTAACGGATGAATTTACGGAATACTTATCTTGTAAGGTGCTCAATTTCATGAAAGCTGAAGCGCTCAAGTCATTTACCTTGGTTTTGCTTCACTTTTCTTACAATTATAAATCTTAAAGTAGAATGTCACTATAAATTCATTTCTTGTAGTGTTACACAATAACATTGATATAAGGATGAAATAAGAGGCTTTGGATAGCAACCAGGTGTTTATCTGCAAAGAATTTTGCTTTTCATTGTGCATTGTTAGTTCTCATGCAATAAAAGCATCTTATGCAAGTTTTTGTTTCATTTAACAAGTGGTGCGACAAGGCAATTGAGCCAAAGAGTATGTATATACCTATATTTTTTTTTTTTTTTTTTTTTTTTTTAGTAATTACAAATATAAGGACTTGTGCAACTACTTGAGTGTTTAGTTCTTATCCATTTACTATGAAGAACATCCTGAAGGACATTGCAAGAATTTTCAGATTCAGTAAAAAGAGGTTTAATTAAATCTGATATGGAATTCTTGAGGAGAACAGAATTAAGATATACACACCTCTATATTTTGTTTCCTGAATTTTGAGGTGATGTAAAATGTTAATATTTAGCTCTCAATTCTAAGATGAACTTTTTTCGTAAAACCTCTGCTCAGTGATCATGCCTTAGACGTTTGACCAGTGTTTTCCGGAGATATTGCCTCTCTCTCTCTCTCTCTCTCTCTCTCTCTCTCTCTCTCTCTCTCTCTCTCTCTCTCTCTCTATCTATATATATATATATATATATATATATATATATATATATACTATATATATATATATATATATATATATATATATAGATATATCTATATCTATATATATATATATATATATATATATATAATATAAATATATATATATATATATATATATATATATATATATATATATATATATATATATCTAAGGGGTTAGGTGCTGCCATAAGCCTCATTATAAAGAGAGGACCTTAGGTACCTTATGATTGAAGGGATTTGATTAAAATTTTTACCACCTTCAAATAACTAATACTGAAAATACCATCACCTGGAAATAAAGAGATTCGACCTGTAAGTTTATGAATATTGCAGTTAAAAATACATGGTAATTTTTCATGAATCCAATTCAAGAAAGTTGTATTAAACAATTATTTTCTTCACGATAAGTGAAAGATAGTAAATTTATACTACATGCTATTAAAGGTTGATTAAATATGGCTCACTCTTCTTCGAGTTATGGACCTTCACCTTTTAATAAGATTAAGTTTTGAGAAAACGGGGAAAGAAAAAAAAAATCTGGACTTATTTTGTAATGACTATGAAACTATAATTGTTACAGGAAAAGTAGTTATCTAAGTAATTAACATCCCCTGAAATTTACAAAATAACGGGATGGGAAAAAATGTGATCCATACTTGGTTTCCTTTAAGTGATTGAAATTCGTGACATTTCTCCAATGGAGACCTTTTCAATTCTCATAAGGTTTCTAGACTTCATATATTTCTCTTATTATGGGAGAAAAAGGTTAATTTGAAATGTACTGAAAACCAGGGAGGATTGGCATGATTCACAAAGTGCATCGTGGCTGTAGGTGGCACGCCCGAGTGCAATGCTACTAAATATACCTACAACTTAGAATTTCCGATATTTCTTTTATTCGTGAATAGACACCGTGTTTCCTGTATATCCTGAGGAAATAAAAAATAATATGTATTCTATTTTGTCAAGGAAAATAAATTGACTCATAAATTATTTAATTTATGACAACAAACTTCGTACACGTGAATGGTTATGAGGAAGATTGCTGTTCATTTACGTATCTCGATCTATATTTGCTTATAATAATATGTTGATCTACATGTTGTGGTTATTTTACTGTAAAAATAAGTGAAGAAATAAAGTAGAAAATATAAAGTTGTAATCATAAGTACAAAAATACAATGCTTTATATGTAGATTATTGGGCTCAGTGGGCTACATGTACGGTGCCACTTTTACAAGTCCTTAGATGATCCGGAGATTTTGAACGAGTTACACTAATCTCACGATTTCTTCGAGGCTACTACTAGAGAGAATGGAATATTTTTCATATTCACGAAGTTAGACTGTTGAGTTATTGACTTTGTGGACTATTTTATGTCTCAATAAACATATACTGAAGCCCTATTGCTATAACAATTTAGGTTGGTTTATTGACAATAATCAGGATCATCGCTTGTGTGGCTCTGTGTGAGCGACAAATCGTCGTTAAACTACTAAAAACAATTTCTAATCCTGTATTTTTTTTTTTAACCTTTGATATAGTTTTGTCACCCACTAAAATATTCCATTCTCTCTAGACATCCTTTCGAAGAAAACGGGAGATTAGTGTAACTCGCTCAAGAGCTCCCTATTATCTAGGGACTTGTAAAAGTGGCACCGTACAAGTAGCCTACTGAGCCCAATAATCTACAAATAAAGTTTTGTATTTTTTTTACTTATGATTACAACTTTATATTTTCTCTTTTTTTTATTTCTTCACTTATTTTTACAGTAAAATAACCACAACATGTAGATCAAGCAAATATAGATCGAGACACGCAAATGAACAGCAATCTTCCTCATCACGTGTACGAAGTTTGTTGTCATAATTTAAATAATTTATAAGTCAATTTATTTTCCTTGACAAAATAGAATACATATAATGTTTTATTTCCTCAGGATATACAGGAAACGCGGTGCATTCACGAATAAAAGAAATATCGGAAATTCTAAGTTGTAGGTATATTTAGTATCATTGCCCTAGGGAGTGCCACCTATTGCCACGATGTACTTTATGAATCATGCCACTCCTCCCTGGTTTTTAGTGCATTTCAGACAACCCCTTTTCTCCCATAATAGGAGCAAAAAAGATATGTATTATAAGAGAAATATATAAAGTCTACAAACCTTAAGAGAATTGAAAAGGTCTCCATTGGAGAAATGTCACGAATTTCAATCACTTAAAGGAAACCAAGTATGGATCACATTTTTTCCCATCCCGTTATTTTGTAAATTTCAGGGGATGTTAATTACTTAGATAACTACTTTTCCTGTAACAATTATGGTTTTATTGTCATTACAAAATAAGTCAAGATTTTTTTCTTTCCCCGTTTTCTCAAAACTTACTTTTATGAAAAAGTGAAGGTCCATAACTCGAAGAAGAGTGAGCCATATTTAATCAACCTTTAACAACATGTAGTATAACTATATATCTTTCTCTTATCGTGAGAAAAATTATTTTTAATACAACTTTCTTGACTAGGATTTATCAAAAATAGCCATGTTTTTTTTACTGCAGTATTCATAAAGTTAAAGGTCTAATTTCTTTATTTCCAGATGATGGTATTTTCAGTATTAGTTATTCAATAAGTGGTAAAAACTTGAATCAAATCCCTTCAATCATAAGGTACCTAAGGTTCCTTACTTTATAATGAGTCTTATGGCAGCACTTGACCCCTTAGCCATATATGTATAAGTGATAATATATATATTATATATATATAATATAATATATTATTATATATATATTATATATAATATATATATATATATTATATTATATATAGATAGATAGATAGATAGATAGATGATAGATAGGATAGATAGAATATATATATAGTATAAGATATATATATATACTATTTATATATATATATATATAGATATATATATATCGATATATAATTATATATAGATATATATATATATATATATATATATCTATAGTATTAGTATCATATATATATATAGATATATATATATATATCTATATATATATATAATACTATATATATATTTATAATATAGATAGATAGATAGATAGATAGATAGATAGATATATATAGATATATATAGATATATATAGATATATATATATATACATATAAATATATATATATATATATATATAATATATATATATATATATATATATATATATTAATATATATATATATATATATATATATATATATATATATATATATATAGATATATATATATATATATATATATATATAAATAAAGAGAGATAATATATATATATATATATATATAAAATATATATATATATATATATATATATATATACTATCTCTCTCTTCTCTCTCTCTCTCTCTCTCACTCACTCTCTCTCTCTCTCTGTATATAATATATATATATATATATGATATATATAGATATATAATATATATACTATATATATATATACTATATATATATATATATATATATAAGGCAATATCTCCGGAAAAGGGACTCGGTCACACGTCTAAGGCATGATCATTGAGCAGTGGTTTTAAGAAAAAAGTTCATCATTGGAACTGAGAACTAATATACGCATTTTACATCACTTCAAAATTCAGGAAACAAAATATTAAGGTGTGCATATCTTGAAGGATTCTGTTTTGAGTTTGTAATTCTGTTCACCACAAGAATTCCATGTCAGATTTCATTAAACCTCTTTTTTCCTGAATTATTCCTGCAACGTCCTTCAGGATGTTCTTCGTAGTAAATAGATAAGAACTAAACACTCAAGTACTTGCACAAGTCTTTATATTTGTAATTACTAAATTGTTTTTAAAAAATATAGGTATTATATATACCTACTCTTTGGCTCAATTGCCTTGTCGCACCACTTGTTAAATGAATCAAAAACTTGCATATGATGCTTTTATTGCATGAGAACTGACAATGTGCAATGAAAAGCAAAATTCTTTGCAGATAAACACCTGGTTGCTATCCAAAGCCTCTTACTTCATCCTTACATCAATGTTGTTACAATATATATATATATATATATATATATATATATATATATATATATATATATATATATATTATATATATATATATATATATATATATGGAGATATAATCCACAAATGATGTCAAATCTTTATTTAGTTATATAAAATGTATATTTCTTGTACAGTAAATTACAACTTTCGACCATCAGCTGCGGTCTTGTTCACTAAAATGTGGTATATTGTCTACAGAACTGACATGTAGGAGCAGAAAAAAAAAAAAAACTTTTCTCATGGTAGCATTTCAAACAATATAGATTCGGTAACAAACAAGGTAATTAACTATTATGTATGAACAGGTGGTTGAGCCCTCGTCCCTTCCAGAATTTGCTTAAATGTATGCATGTATGTATGTTATATGTGCATATATGTATATAATACACATATGTATGTATACATATATTACTGAGTTAATGGACTTCCTGTCTCAGGTGGCACACCTGCCGCCTAATCTCACCTGGGTGTAAGAATGGCTTATCTTCCTTGCATTTTCAACGGCCTCCAATAGGCGTTAGTTTCTGGCACTCACAAAACATTTATGGATGAGGTTGCTACCCCATCAGTCGGTCACTTACAATAGAAGGAAAGGGGCTAAATCTCTTTCCTACCTCAGGAATAAGAGACACACAGTCAGAGAGAGAGAGAGACCTTACCTTACCTTACAGAACTTACATCTTGTTCGGGTTGTCCCAGGTCCCTCAGAGTGAGGCACCTCTAATGTCTACCAGAGAGTTGCTAGTGCATCTCCGGTATATTTTGCATCTTCCAATCTTGGATGGTCTGGGATGCAGCTTAGATATTTGTCGAGCTTATTCTTAAACACATCTACGTTCACTCCTGATATATTCCTCAGATGAGCTGGCAACGCATTGAATAGATGCTGCATTGTCGATGCTGGTGCGTAGTGGATTAATGTCTTGTGTGCTGTCCTTATTTTTCCTGGTATAGTTTTGGGCACTATTAATCTACTTCGGCTTGCTTTTTCTGATATTTTTAGCTCCATAATGTTTCCATGCCTGAATTATCATGTAGCGTTCTCTTCTCCTTTCTAGACTATATAATTTTAAAAATTGTAGTCTTTCCCAGAAGTCAAGATCCTTAACTTCTTCTTTTCTAGCTGTAAAGGACCTTTGTACACTCTCTATTTGTGCAATATCCTTTTGATAGTGTGGGTACCATATCATATTGCAACATCCAAGTGGACTACGAACATACGTTTTATAAAGCATATTCATGTGTTCAGCTTTTCTTGTTTTGAAGTGCCGTAACAACATTTCCATTTTTGCTTTACATTTTGCCAATAGAATTGCTATTTGATCATTGCATAACATGTTCCTATTCAACATCACACCAAGGTCTTTAACTGCTTCCTTATTTGTGATTGTCTCATTATTAGGTCCCCTATATGCATATAGGTTTCCTTCTTTATCTTCATAATTTATTGATTCAAACTTATCACAGTTAAATACCATCCTATTTACCTCTGCCCAATCATATACTTTGTTAAGGTCTCTTTGTAGCGCGTTCCTTTCTTCATCACAAGTAATTTCTGTACTTATTCTTGTGTTATCGGCGAAACTACTCACTACCGATTCCTTAACATTGCTGTCTATGTCTGCAATCATAATAACAAACAGCAATGCAGCTAGCACTGTACCTTGTGGCACACCGGATATTACCATAGCTTCATCCGATTTCTCATCGTTTGCAATAACTATCTGTTTTCTGTTGTGTAAAAATTCTTTT
>NC_061110.1:85821522-85841522 GCF_015104395.2 Macrobrachium nipponense | reverse complement strand
CAGCAGGACGCTTATCATACGCCAAATATTCACGCCTGTTTCTCCAGCAGATGTCCCAGTTGGAAACAAAGATGTCCCATCTGAGTTTGAAAGATTTAATTCCAAAAGCAACTTCACAATCATATGCAGTGACAAAATGTGGGTAGGAGTCTGGAGAGAATGGCCGTAAAACAGGTTTTAATGCGAACAATGAAAACAGCTGGAGGCGTTATTCATCATCTGGGTATGAAAGATAGTGTTTAGAATCGATGGATCCTAGGTATGCCTGGCTGTGCTGAACTCTTCTATGAGTTTGAAAAATTCTTTGGAAATAGTTTCACTATATCAGAACAACATATTGAGCTGAGGAACTTTCGTCAGTTAAAGGATAATCAAGACATCAAGAAACTGACCGAATGTCTGAGAAGTCATTCCCCTATTCCAGAGTCTATTGAACTGATGTCAAATGCCACAGGAGTGTTAGGTGATGATACCATTAACTGTGATGCTGCCGTAGAGATTGGCATAGAGACTATGAAGAAACCGACAGATAAGACATTTGGAGAGGCTAAGTTGTATCGTAAAAGTAAGGTCCTTCCTCTATTGATTATCAGTAATTTGTGAAGATACGTGAGCAGATCATACCAATCAGCACAATGTAAATGTTCAACAGGATTATCTGTGTGATAAAATTAAATGAGGATTTTACTTCATACCTTCATACCCCTTTCTTTGTTTTATGAAATTGATATGAGGAAGACTGATAAATCTACCATGTATTCAGCAATAGAAGTTTCTTATGATTGTACACAAACATTCTACAGAAGACATATTTGTAGCAGATATTGGTTATTTATCGGCGTGTGGTGTGGCCACAACATGGCACATACAACGATGTATATAAGGTCTATTTGTCTTATGTGGAGATGCACCTCCAGAGAAACTGCTATGTCGTCTTTGATGGTTACATCAAAGAATGTAGAGCAGAGTCAAAGAGCAAAGAAGGTCCAGTCTACATAAATACTTTTCACTGATGAGATGCCTAGCACTATGAGACATGACAGATTCTTGACAAATGGAAAGAGCAAGGCAAGGTTGATTAATGGACTGAAGGTCCACCTGGAACAAGCTGGGAAAAGATTCAGTGTTGTGGGAGCATATGTCACTAAGAATTTTTTCCGCATAAAAAATTTACACCTTACTTTTTAGTGATGGTTAAGCATTAAACTTTGCAAAAAAAAAAAAAAAAAAAAAATGGTGTACATTTTTTCCAAGCAGTTTAATCCATTTTAAAGTAAAATTGGGTCTCTAGGTATATAGATTAATTTCAGAAGATTACATAACAACATAGAACTTCGAAATACTCAGTACAGTATATAAACTCACAGTAGCCTAGAGTAGACAAAAAAAAAAAAAAAAAAAAAAATTCAAAAGCCTAATAAGGTTTTATACCAAAATAACAGAGAAATATATCATATATGAGCACTCAGATCTCATGTGTGACTACTGTTTCCATCCCTATAATCTAAACATACGTATACAAGTTTTAAAGCAAAAGGACTATTACATGCAAAATTGTTACGGATGAATTATGATACATGTAATAAAAAAAAGTTGCCATTTATATATATATATATATATATATATATATATATATATATATATATATATATATATATATATATATATATATCGTTATTTCACTATTACTACAAGGAACAATCACATTCTTTATGCTGATCATTACTACAAAGAGAAAACTCTTTGGTTCAATACATAAAATATACCTTTTGAACATGTACAATATCACTATGACAAAAGTGAAACTCACTAGAAAACTGACATAATTCTTTTCAATAATATTTCATAGTTTGCATTTTGATCCCGTCGTACTGAGAGAGAGAGAGAGAGAGAAAGCAGATTTCCGTCAAAAACATATTAGTACGTATGTATGTATACATATGTGCCATATATGTATACATACATATGCATACTACATATATGCATATATAACATACATACATGCATACATTTAAGCATATTCTGGAAGGGACAAGGGCTCAACCACCTGTTCATACATAATAGATATTTAACTTGTTTGTTACCGAATCTATATTGTTTGAAATGCTACCACGAGAAAAGTTTTTTTTTTTTTTTTGCTCCTACATGTCAGTTCTGTAGACAATATACCACATTTTAGTGAACAAGACAACAGGTGAAGGTCGAAAGCTGTAATTTACTGTACAAGAAATATATATCTTATATTACTACATAAAGATTTTACCTAATTTGTGGATTATATCTCCATATATAATATATATATATATATATATATATATATATATATATATATATATATATATATATATATATATATATATATATATATATGTGTATATATATATATAAATATATATATATATATATATATATATATATATACATATATATGTGTGCATATATAATATATATATAGTATATTATATTATTATATATATATATATATATATATATATATATTTATGTGTGTGTGTGTGTGTGTGTGTGTGTTTGTGTGTGTGTGTACATAAATCTTATATATAAACGTATGTAATTTATATATATATATATATATATATATATATATATATATATATATATATATATATATATATATATATACATTTATATAAAATGTATATATATATATATATATATATATATATATAGGGTTGACTGGCTGCTGAATTCTCCTCGAAGTATTGCTCTGATGTGTACAGAGAAACACTCCCAAAATCATTGGTCAAAGGACCGTTCGTGGAATAACCACTACGCAGTGGATTTACGAACAGAGTTCATCTTTGAAGTGAGAGCCAATAGATGCATCTTACATCGCCTAGAAATTGGGGAGACTAAAAATGGAGACCCACATCATCGCTTCTTCTCGACAATTACTGAACAAATTTACGCCTCTAGAAATGTCTTTACCGCCTTTTATTTCATCTTCTTTGTAAGTAAAAGAAATCGTTTGTGGCAGTGAAAAGTATTCACTTTCATCCCAGTTACTTCCCAGTCCTCTCCCAACAATTAACTCATATTGTAACTACTTCGTCTCTTTTGTTACATCTTTGAAATCTCTTCACTATTAAGTTCCCTTTCAGCGCTGAATGACCACATAGGTTCTAGCACTTGTCCGTTGGCCTTCATTTTGTATTCCATTCCACTATACTTATGTTGTTAGGAGAGACTTAATAATTATGACTAAAGAATGTAAAATCTCATGAAGACTTGCGGGGGAGGGGGGGGGGGGGGGGGCGCAAAGCAAATGAGTAGCAAGGACATTGATGTTACAGCAGTACTCCAACCATCCATGCGATGGGAGGAGCTACTTCCCTATATAAAGTGGAGAGAAGATCCAGAACATCAAGAGAGCAACAGGACAAGAAGCTCACAGCTCAGAGAAGGCAAGTTCTTGGTTTTACTCCGATGCTTTTCTTACCATTGTACCTGTATCGTTTCTATTATCATTGTGTTTCGTTATCACCATATTTTTCTAAGTGAATCGTTAGTGTTCTATTGTTGTTAATTCTTACTAATTTTTTCTTTTTTCTTCATTCATCAGCTAGAATACTAGATACTTTCTTCTCTTGATTTTATATACTGAAAAATTAACAGCATAATAAATAGTTTTTCCATTATTCTTGTTTATTATTTCTTTTATGTGAAATTGTAAGCCAACACTGTGATACTGACGTACAACTCCATACGTATACATATATATTATATATATATATATATATATATATATATATATATATATATATATATTAATATATATATAGTGATACAAGGCACAGGGAACTACTCCAAGCGACATAATCAGAGGAAGACGGACGAAAACCACACATCACTAGGCTGTCTTTTTTATTATTTTGCCGACGTTTCGTAATTGTTTACAGAATTACATCTTCTGGGCTGCACATAAGAAAAGATAAAAACATAAAAAAGTTAAAAGTATAGTCTAAAAGTTCATTTAAAATACATCAGGAGTAAAATGAAATCGGGAAAAAAAATAAAAAACAAAAACACCGACCAACCTAAGAGGTTTTCCTTCCAATTTAGTTCCATTGCTGTTTTCTCACCCTTCTAGGTTGGGGTTGGTTGTTATTATTTTTATCGATTTCATTTTTACTCTGATGTATTTTAAATGAACTTTTAGACTATACTTTTAATTTTTAATATGTTTTTATCTTTTCTTATGTGCAGCCCAGAAGATGTAATTCTGTAAACAATTACGAAACGTCGGCAAAAATAATAAAAAAGACAGCCTAGTGATGTGTGGTTTTCGTCCGTCTTCCTCTGATATTTATATATATATATATATTATGATATATATATATATATATATATATATATATATATATATATATACTATATATGTATATTAATATATATATATAAATATATATTATATTATAATATATGTATATTATATATATATATTATATTTATATATATATATTATATATAATATATATATATATTATATATAACACAACATACATATGGAGTTGTACGTAATACCACACTTTTGGCTTACAATTTTCTTTTTTGAAGTCTAGTATGTTATTCAAAAAGAATTATAACCAGTTCCGTATATGTGATGACTTTCTGTTCAGTTTAGACTAGTTTTTTTCGGAGCATAAGAAATTTAACAAACATTTTTTGAATTTACATTGAATCTTATTCTTATTATGAGCTTTTGGAAACATGTGTGATTTACTTCAGTAATATAGAAGGTGCAATTAATCTCTCTATTTAACCTAGTCGCATTTTTCATAACATAAATGATTGTCCGTTTTATACCTTCATTATTTGACGACGGAGGATACCTCATTACTGATTGGTTTATTATTTACTCCCATTACCTTAAGAGTCGTCTGAAAGATGGCGGACTAATATCATCTTCATTATCCTCATTGTCATGGTTGTTATTATCGTAGATGAAGATTTGAGTCCTATTATCTGATTTTGTTTTTTCATTCATGTCTTTACAAGAGAAGTTTAAGCAAAGCATGATTAAGGCATCATATGTGATTTCATTAGTTACTTTTTTTTATGAAACTTATTAAATTTACAAAAACCTTTCCACCATACTGCTTTTAAAACCATTTATCTTTTATCTATTGAGTGTCCTGAATTAATAAGGCCTACATTTGGTACAGGAATAGAATTTTTTTTTTTTTCTCAAGGAAAATAAAACACTGCTACGTCTAATTTTTTTTCTTTTTTTTAGGTTTTCTTGCTTCAGCCTAAATCAGTGAAATAAGAAGTCTTATCCACAATGAAGATCTACTTCTTGTCTCTTCTGTTGGTGGCGGTAGCCTGCTATTTCCACGTCGAGGCATTGCCATCTCCCGAACCAGCAGACGTAAGTTCTCAAAAATAGACTCAATTGTCTTACCATGATTCGGAATAAGGACTTGAGTAAGGTACTGGTCGTTTTATAGATAATAATAATGTTGATGAGATAAAGGAAGTGTAGAGATCACTGCTTCGGTTAGTTTACCTGCACGGGAAAATGTTTGTAGTCACGTTGCTGCTCTAATAATCCAGTCAGAGTTTCGTAAATAAAGAGCCGGAAACCTTATTTTCCACGAAGCGATTTTATGAGCGTTTGTAGGAATAACGTAAGCGTGACAGTAACATATGTCTATTTATATATTTATTTATAGTTTTATTTTTTTTTATTTACTAAGACAACTTCCCCGTAATTTATTTATCCATTTTCATAAGAATGTCGACATGACGAACAGCCTAATAAACAGAGGCCTGTCACTTGAAGGATGGAAGTTTGTAGAAATCTGGGTAAAAGTAAGTCGGACCGAACAAAAGAAGAATTATTGATCTAAGCAGCCAAAAAAAGAAAACTAATAAATAAATTCGGTATTTATTAACAGCTAAGTGTGATGGCGACACGGTCACTTCTCTTGGATATTTTCAGAATGCTATCTATCAATTTAGCTATAGTAGATTTCATCTAATTTTTTCCTTTATGCAAAGCTGCTCTATTTTTTCAAGTTTTCTAATAAAGCCAATGAATTCTTGGTATGATGTTTAACGATGTGTGCACAGAATGAGTAGCCTATGGTAAAAATCTAAATTGAAATTCAATACGAATAGAGTAATTTGGATAATTGCATTTTGCTAAAGCTCCTGCAGTTGCAATCAAAACACAAAATTGCCTAGCCATGTTCTTTTTGAAACTAACCTTGAATGGAGGGCATTAGGCCTATACAGGGATATCTGTTGGGAGCCGTATTTAATCTGTGTGCTTTCACGAAAGCTCCTCCTTGCGTAAAAAGTAGTAGTAGTAGTAGAAGATGGCATTTGTCTTTGAAACGGCTCCATTGGACTTCGGTGCTATGTTAATCGCGTGAGTCCATTCAGTACGGGAGACTGTCCGGACCATGAATCTCCTCACTCGACTTTTTGTTTTTTTCCCCCTTGCAATTATCCCCCCTCCCCAGCCCCCTAAAACTCAAACCCCGATCTCCTTTAGTGACAGTAGCCCCCTAAAACTCAAACCCCATCTCCTTTAGCTGACAGTAGCGCTTTCGTACTACGGTTATACGAGATATTACACCGATCGTTAAGCTTTCTAGGCATTTATATTCTACTCTAAATGGTTAAAGTTTTAAACTGGAACTCTCTGTCACCATAGCTATAAAATACGCTCATAGTTTTTTTTAATGCTACCACATTCGATAATCCTCTCATGTTCTTGTAAGCTATGTAAAAACATATTTCTAAATAATCATGTGTTGTACCAAAAGGAAAACTTACAATTTAGTTTGCCAACAGGTAGCCAAAGTGCCCTCGTCCGTGGCCGACCCAGCTTCAACGAAAATTACCATCGATCCAAACCGATGCTGCAAGTGCTCTAGTGCTCTAAAACAGGCTCGGAGTCCTCAGTTTCATTGCACTGTCTCCATAAGCTTTCGCACTGCCCAGCGGGAGTGCTGCCCTTGCCCAGATGTGGGTACCCCCAAGCCTTAGCGAGTTGAGAGTTAAGAGCGCGGGAAGAAGAAGAACGCTAGGCAGAAAGGGTCTTTGTTCTATGGCTTTTGTGACGCTCGCTCTTGTAACTCAATGATTTTTATGACGGAAGAACTTACGAAATTCTTATCCTGTAAGGTGTCCCGCTTTATGCATGTTGAAGCACCTAAATCATTTAGCTTGAATTTGCCTCACTTTCTTCTATGAATTTCAAAGTAGAAAGTCACTATACATTTATTTCTTGTAGTATTACACAACAACATTGATATAAGGATGAATTAAAAGGCTTTCGATATTAACCACCTGCACAGATCAAGACCTCCTGAACACCAATGAAGCGACCAAACGATGGAATCCGTTGTGGGCACGACAAGATATGATGATTTGTACCAAATTTTGGTTTTACCTTTGTGCACTGTCAGTTCTCATGCAATAAAAGCATCCTATGCAAGTTTTTTGTTTCATTTAACAAGTAGTGCGACAAGGCAAGTGAGCCTAAGAGTATGTTTTTAGAAACAATTTTAGTCTTTAGAAATATAATGACGTGAACAACTACTGGAGTGTTTAGCTAATACTTTTCCCAATCACAGAGAAGTTCTTATTTATTTACTATGAAAAACATCCTGAAAGCTATTGAAGGAATTTTCTACTCCAGCAAAAAGATGTGTCAATTTGATAATGAATTCTTGAGGAGAAGAAATTACAAACTCAAACTGAGTGTTTCATGATACAACTCCATATTGTGTTTCCTGAATTTTGAGGTGGTGTGAAATGCGTATATAGCTCTCAATTCCAAGATGAACTCCATTCGTAAAACCACTGCCTAGTGATTATGTCATAGACATTCCTTTGGCCAGTGCTATACGGAGAGATTTGTCCATATACCAGATTAAATGGTTTATAGATTTAGAGAAATTTGCTGGCAGTTCTACCCATTCTATATATATTATACACAACATACATGCATGCTGTGTAACTTACCTACGATCATATTGTACCGATCAAAATTATTGTTATTTTCCCCCCGGGGACATATAATCATCAATTATTAGGATCTTAGAGTACCCTAACAGTCCCTTGTGGCCTCAGCAATCTATCACATTCACTATATTGTCTAAAGATTTGTGCCACAGGAAAGAAAAGCTCCTTTTTGGGCAACTGGCTAGGATGTGATTTGTATCTTGCATTGATGAGGACATGTGATGAATTCTGTGCCAGAGACTATTCATACACGAAGCAATTGGTTAAGGTACCAAGTACGAGAGTTAAAATATTTTCTATATACAAGATGCTCGGAATTCTCTCAGGTTATGTTTATGTTCACATATTCATAATAAGTTAGGGAACTCGTAATTTGATCATTTTTAAAGAATTCTTTGTTAAGCCACACCAAGAAAATAAATAGCGTATCATGCCAATGAATAACATCGGCCACTTTCTCGTCATTGGTTAGTTCGAAATGAAGATGTCCAGTGACATCTCCGGAAAGGAAACTACTACTATTCATACCGAGATGACTGTCAAGAGTCACTCAGGAGACTTTGAAGCAGAGTACGAATCAGCCAACTGCTGCTTCCAGTCGAACCCTGAGTTACGACGGATACCGAGATAACCGGGAAGTGTGAGTCACGGCAGAGTTAACGTTGATACTGGAAAGATTTGTGAATTATTTTGAGTTGCATTCCTGTGTAAAATCCATTGCCACAAAGAACCTTTGAAATCTCTTTACTATCAATTTCCTTTTCAGCATTGAATGACCACACAGGTGTCAGCGCTTGGCCTTTGGCCTAGATTTTGTATCCATTCCATTCACTATACTTATGCTGTTATGAGAGGCTTTATTATGGCTTAAAGAATGCAAGATCTTATGAAGACTTGGGGAAAAACTAAGGTAAATCATTCGCAAGGACATTAATGTGCTTAAAATGGCAGCTCCAGTCATTTCACAAATTAGCAGAAGTTTGCACAAAGTAACTAGAGTAACTGACCAGATTCCCACTCCCGTGCGTTAATTTTTGTGCATTATTGACACTGAACCAAGAAAGTCTACTGGTGCTGCACAGTGCCTTGGGCAACGAGTAGCAATCCTGTCGGGAATTTCAGTTGATGATGTTAGTTTTCCGAAGGTTGGCACTGACTTGACGATTGTAAAATAGGCTACTGCTGGAATAGCAAATCGTAAATTTTCCCTTTGCTCAACTATATGATTATCCCGCCAGGGAGGTTTTCGGTAACATACATGAACATGCAAGGATTACAGGAAATGACTGTACTCCAAAAAGATTCAAAAGTCAAGATGATTTGATAGTTTTTGTGACACAGAGCTCTTATTAAAAAGATTGATGACCTACAATTGGGTATTTATGCTTAGAGAACCTAGCTGCAATGTACAAAGCTGTAGCTACGAAAGGTAACTTTCATCGCTGCAGTAGAGAGGTGAATGCGTGGGGAGGGCAAGAAAAGACAGGAAATGAACAGGAAATGAAGGAGTCATTATTTTTGTTCAAGGTCGAGAACAAGGTTCAGAGAGTCTACCGTACTCAATGGCCCTTGCTGAGACTTATCCACTTGGCATGACAACGAAGCATTAAGCACTAAAGAACTTACGTGAACAGCGCAGACCAAATATGAATTTTCTTACTACAGATAATTAAGTACGGGGTTATTTCAAAAGCAAGAACATATAATTTGCTCTTTATCTAAGATCTGAAAACTAAAGAAAAACGATCTTTATCTAAGATCTGAAAGCTAAAGAAAAACGATTTTCTTTTAAAAACAAACAAAACAAATAAATAAATTAATTAACAAATAAATAAAATGACATTTCCAGTCACGCAAACATTACACCCGCAAAGCCCCTTAAATGAGATAATGACCGATAAGGCTTCCACGATCTACATAATACACAAAGCTTTGAATGGATTGTCAGACATGGGTAGCTACTATCAGATGCAAAATCGATAGCAAACATTTTCCCTTCTGCAGGCAAATTAACAGAGCAGTGAACGGTGTAATCACTTCTCTCCCTTAACAATATTTTTTATATTGATATAACGAACGATTCCCTATTACAGTTCTTATTGGGAATCATGGAACAACAAATGAGATTATTAAAAAAACATTTCTCGTGAATGGGCATAAAGATCTCAGAACCCTGAAAGATCTTTAACCGAGTCATTCCAGCCATGTACAATACGAGAGTTGCCTTGGCAAAAACTAAAAGTATCATCCTGCCGGAGGCTACCTTGGCGGACATTATATTCGAAGAGAAACTCTTTCAGATCACTCCTGTGGTGGTCATTTCTGCATTTTGGGTTGATGCCAAGTAAGGCGTCTGTCGTTTGAACTGTTGACCGCAACTTGTTTTCCACTGTCACCCTAAAGGATCTGGTTTTTTGGTGGTTTTTAAAATACCAGTCAACAGCAGGTAGGAGATCGGTTAGGCCTAAGGGTTTCACGGTAGGGAGGGATGGTGTGTTGAATGACACCTGTAAGAGGATGTGATTGCAAATTGTTGCAAGATCTTAGTGAATGGTGCAGGTCACAACTGAATCATGAAGTTATGGAGACGTGACTTAGTGGTCCAGCTGGGACTTTGTAATTATGTCCCTTCTATTTTGTACATAGATATAGGAAGAGGGAAGGGGAGTATTATTTAGCTAATTTGGAGAGCGTGATTTTGACGGAAGCGAGTAAGTTCGTTATAAAATTATTTAATGGGATGAGAAAATCCCCAATTATACAAACATGATCAGCAGTAGAGTCAAGAACAATGCTGTGTAACTCACATAGGATCATGTTGTATTGATCAAAATAATTGTTATTTTTCCGTGGCATATAAGCATTAATTATTAGGATCTTAAGGCCCCTATGCACTGAACGATTGTATGAACAATTGTGTGGACGATTGTCTTTATCGACAAACGCACACACTATTCAGATTTCAATCGGAACAAAGATTTTGTCTCGGGAAGACATGGTATCCTCTCCAGAACAGACGCGCACGATAGTTTTATATTGGCAGACAAACCCATACGTCGAACGACCTGTGTATGACAGACACAAGTCGCAAGACAGCAACCTGGTCGTACAGCTTCCCACTGAGATCGTTCAGACCACGAAACTCCGCCCAGTTTTGCATTCAGACAAACCCATACACAGTGTTTTTGTGAACGATACAGACAATCGTTCAGACAATTGTTCATACAATCGTTCAGTTAGAGAGCTCAACTGTCACTTGTAGCCCCAGCAATCTATCTTATTCACTAATTGTCTAAAGATTTGTGCCACAGGAAAGAAAATCCCCCTCTTGGTCAACCTGCTACGATGTGATTTGTAACTTTGATCGATGAGGCCGAGAAAGCTCTGAATTTTTCACGTGCTGAATCGTAGATGATAATCTTGTCGTTTGAAATATCTCTGAACTAAATTACGCATGTTTATCCTTAGGAAGGTAAACTTGCTAGTTCACGAGCTGGGATTGCCTCATCGTAGAAACAGCAGACCATCGCTACTAACAGACGAGACAAGATGCAGGTCTTCATTGCGATTAAGAGTTTTATTTTTCACCCGATTAGGCTGAAAGAAGAAAACCTGAATAAATAGAATCTTTTTATGAAGAGAGCAAATGTTTTCCTGAACAAACGTAAGCGCTCCTATATCAGGAAACACAAAAAGAACAATTTTTAATTAATGAAATCTGGTAGATTTCTAATGCAAATTCACGGAAGGCTAATAAAAGATAGCTAATACATGGCATATGCAAAACGTGACTCCTTTTACTTAAATTTCGTGTGTGAAAAAAGTGAAAGAACAAAAAAAAAAAAGTTTTATTGGACCCAGATTTTCAAATATGGTAATAACAAGAACGTTAATGAGAGTGATGGCGATACTAATGATAATCTGACGTCCATAGACGACTCTGAATAAAAATAACTTGTCAAACAAGGATACGTGGAGAATATAAACAACACGGTAATGAGGTGCCATCTGTCGGCAAATATCTCGCTCATGTCTTCAGAGATTGGAGTTATAACAGGTGAATCGTTAAAAGTTTTGGATAAAAGTCCAAGTTGAATAGTGAAGTTTATTGCACTTTCAACGTTACTGAACTAAATCACTGATGTTTACAAAGATTGATACTAAAAATATGATCCAATTTACATCCAGCAAATTTTGGCTGAATTACATCTGGTCTCACAAATACTACTACTATGAATACCCTTCAATATGGCGACCTAGCATAATTAACTCTTTAATCCTAGAAGGAGTTTACTTAGTATTTGTTATGCTTTTACAAAACACAAAGGTTTTCTGTATTTTTCAACATAGATACTGAGACGTACTTTCTGAAAAACGTTGCATACCTAAATTTCCGCACTGGACCTTGATGTGGGAAGTGACAAACATTATTCTTATCATTTCTTTCTTAGATTTTTTATTATTTCTTTACAGGCATTGTGCTAAGCAAAAAAGCTTCGGAGACGTCACAAAGGACAATCCTTGCATCATCCCCAAACTGGTAAATATCTTTGTCTGGGAATCCCCATATGCAACACAATGTTCTCGCCCCATCTCACTGGATACGTACAGCAATACCCCTGCCCCTCTTTGCAGCAGGGAGGAGCTACTTGCCTATATAAAGTCGTGAGAAGACCCAGAACATCTTGCCTTACTATTTTACCTGTATCCTCCTTGTTATCATTGCATTCGTCATCATCAAATTTTTCCAAGTGAATCGTTAGTTTTCTATTGTTGTTAAATTTGGTTATTCATTCTTTGTTCCTCACTCATCAGCTATATAGCCTTTTTTCTTGATTTCATATACTGAAAAGTTAATATAACAAATACATACAATGCAAACAATGAACTTAGCATGTTTTGCTATATGAAAGTATTTTAAAAGTCTACTGTTTTCAGGCCCAAAGTTTCTTGACAGAATTTGGTGTTGAACTTAGATTTATTAATGAGAAAATCTTTTCGTAGATAAAGAGGAATAAACTTTAGAAACTGTAATTATATTTGAAATTTTGTGGCCTAAACAATCTGATATCACAAGTCAATTTTCATTAGCACTTATTCTGTAAATATTACGACTCAAAGGGAAGTCAAATTATGATTTGTCATATACTGATGAGTCTGTTACTGTGATGACAGAAGAGTTTCAAATGTCCTTTTAGGTTTTGAGAATCCAAACAATCACTATGTATGTTCTTATTCGCATCAATCACAGAGACAAAATGAACTGACGTTTGTAAAACGATGGTTTAAGATAGAACAGAGGAAAATAAAACCTTACTGTTGGTGGCGATGACCTACTATTGCTACGCCGAGGCATTGACGGTTACTGAACCAGCAGCCGTAAGTTCTTCAAAATATACCCGTTTGTCTTTCCAAGATCCGGAATAAATAGGAAACTGTTCGTTAGTTTAGCTGCATAGGACAAATTGTTTTATCTCATCGCTTTGTGTATCTGACAATTCATCCAGTTTCTTAAATAGAGCGTAGGAAGCCTTATTTTCCACAAAGCGATTTTATCTTGAATCCACTGAAGAGCTTTTTTCTCTCTTTTTAAGTTTATGTGAATATTATAATCAACCTATTGATTACAGTGATAAAATATGAAATTTAATACGAAAAGAATAGTTTTGAAAATGCATTTGCTAAAAATATTGCAGTTATCATATATGTATATATAACTATATATATATATATACATATATATATATATATATATATATATACATATATATATATATATATATATATATATATATATATATATATATATATATATATAAACAAATTGTCAAACCGCGTATTTTGAACTAACCTTGAATTGAATCCGGCCCATGCACGTTTACCTGTCGGAAGAGAAAGCCAATAATCGGTGCGTTTCCTACGGAAGCTCCTCAGTGCATAAAGTAGTACGTAGTAGTAGCAATAGTAATAGAGGGCATTTGCCTTTGAAACGGCTCCTTTTACTTCGTTGCAATGCTTAAACGGATAAGTCTCAGCAAGGTCCATTAAGTACGGAACACTGTCATCCGGACTTTGAATATTCTTAATTTTATTTTTTCCTCGCAGTTAACCACCAAACCACAAGCCAACCTCCGTAACCCCCCCCCACCCCCCCCCCCCCCCCCCCCCCCACCCCCCACACACACACACACACACACACAGCCCCTCTCTCTTTCAGTGACGAAGTCGCTTTTCATAGCTGCGGTTTCGTACATAGTGCACCGACGGTTTAGCTTTCTAGGTATTCATATTCGATTCTATATTCCAGTTATTTTGGAATACTACCTTCGGTGCAATCCTCTTATGTTCTTGCAAACTATATAGAGAAACTTATATTTCTAAATAATCACGCGGTTTACCAAAAGGAAACTTATTATTTACTTTTAAAACAGGAGCCCATGTTGCTCTCGTCCCTGGCCGACCCATCACGAGCAAGGCGACAAGCTCCAGGGAAATTCGCCATCAATCTAGACCGATGCTGCGAATGCCCTGCTCAAGGTCTAAACCGTGCCCCTGGCAAGGCGACCACAATCATCATAACCACCATCATCATCAAAGAAGCCCGACAGGAGTGCTGCCATTGCACAGATGTGGGTATCATTCAACCTTCCCGAGTTGGGCGTTAAGAGCGCGGGAAGAAGAGGAAGAAGAACGGGAGGGAGAACGGGATTTTGATCAATGACTTCTGTGATGCTCGCTCTTGTAACCGTATTGATTTCTGAGACGGAAGAACTTACGAAATTCTTATCCTGTAAGGTGTCCAGTTTTATGCACGTTGAAGCGCTTAAGTCATTTACCTTGGTGTTCCCTCACTTTTCTTACATAATAGCATTGATATAAGGATGAAGTTAAAGGCTTTGGATAGCAACCAGGTGTTTATCTGCAAAGACTTTTGCTTTTCCTTGTGCATTGTCAGTTCTCATGCAATAAAAACATCCTATGCAAGATTTTTGTTTCATTTAACAAGTGGTGCGACAAGTCAATTGACCCAAAAAGTATATATGTACCCATATTTTTTTAACAATTTTAGTATTTAAAAATGTAATGATGTATGCAACTACATGAGTGTTTAGCAAATACTTTTCCAATCACAGAGAAGTTCTCACTTATTTACTAATGAGGAACATCCTGAAGGGCATTGCAAGAACTTTCCGATCGAGCAAAAAAGATGGGTCAGTCTGATATAGAATTTTTGAGAACAGAATTACACACTCAAACGGAGTTCTTCATGATATACACCTCTATATTTTGTTCCCTGAATTCGGAGGTGGTGCAAAATGCGTATAAAGCTCTCAGTTCCAAGATGAACTCTATTCGTAAAACCACTGCTCAGTGGTTATGTCGTAGACGTTCCTTTGGCCAGTGTTTTCAGGGAGTGTTTGTTTATATACCTGAATATTCAGTGGACAAATTACCTGACTTTATATGCAGGGTGTTTCGAAATTAGAGCCCCCCCCCCCCCCACCTCTACAGCATAAATTGAAATTGATAAGGGCAAAAACAAAGTAATTCAAAACAGGTATTTATTTAAGTTTCCCTCTGAGTATCTTTAATATTTTGTGTGGCCTCCATCTGCTGTACCACAGCCTGCATTCTTGCGGGTATGATTTCAGCAAATCGCAAAAACGCTGAGACTCAAACTCCATTTCCCTGAGCACTTCGGTCACCTCTCTTCGCAGGTCATCGAGGCTTGGTATACCATCATAGTTCACTGTGTGCGCTTCAACACGATCCTTTAAGATACTACCAATGTTTTCACACACATTAAGGTCAGGGGAGCTACCTGGAAATTCACATGAGAAGAAATCAATACCACTGTTTCGAAGCAGCTCCTGTGTCTGAAGATCCTTGAAACATGCTGCCTTAGCACATTTTCACGATCTTTGAGGAAAGAAAAGACCTCCACCAGTGTAAGCACCAGTTTCTCTGAATTATTCACCATTCCATTACTGTCCTTTTTCTTTGGCTCCACATTAACCGTTTTGGTTGTGAAACAGAGAAAATTTCATACATTCAGGAAATTTCACACTTTGTGATAGCGCACGTCATCAACTGATATCATCCGACTTTGTAGCCCCCACTGAATGTCAATTTTTATGGTTTAGCTTCCTGACTGTGTAAATGAAGAATTTAAGAAATGAACCACAAAACCATGCACGGTCTTCTCTCTGTTGCTGAGGGACGTTGGGGTTGTTGATAATATGAAATGGCTTGATACCAGATTTTTTCAACTCACAATATACAGCACTATAACTTCCCTTCTTTCCCATTTTTGTTTCTAGTTCAAGCGCCAATTTACATAAAGACTTTCTTGGTCTACCCACTGCCTCAGGTATGATGTCTTTTGACTCCTGAGAAAGGACTTCAGACCTTCGAAGGTTCTCACTCTTCTCGCAATGACAGTCATATGGATTTTTGTTCCAGTTTCTTTTAACAAAGAATTCATCTCTTATAATGTATTTAGCTATCCAGGAACGTGAAATGAAGGACGCACCAGCATCCCTGTCCTCTCTGAAGGTTATAGCCATGGCTGTATCTAACTCCATCATTCAGTCTGAAAATACAAGAAATGTAAAATGAAAAATAGCTTAATAGAAACTTAAGATAATGTAATTGGAGATAAGCTATAGCAGAAAACTTCATAACTTTCCATTTGTTCTGTGGAGGGGGGCCCTCTAATTTCGAAACATCCGGTATATATACATACATATATATATATATATATATATATATATATATATATATATATATATATATATATATATATATATATCTATATATACACACACACACACACACACACACATATATATATATATATATATATATATATATATATATAATATATATATACATACATATATAGTATATATATATATATATATGATATATATATATATATATATATATCTACACATATAACGTATTATCTAAAAATCGACAATGTGGTGGTGAGACTTCACTAGCATCAAAGCCCCTTCAGTGAGTTGCAGGTTAGGTCGTTGGCAATAAAACTTCTCATGTTCTGCATACGAAGATAAGAATGAATTGTCGGAGACGAAATCAATAAAATCTTCAGCAGGAAAATTAACAGAAGCAGTGACTGTAAAGTCACTTATCTCTCCTCCCAACATTGATGATATCGATAAAATGAACAGTTTCCTGTTTGTGTTCTTATCAAGGATCGTGGAACAACAAAGCTGACTATTTTAGAGAACTTCCGGCTGCTGGCTCAGGAGCTGGGATTGTCTTGGCGTAGAAATAGTAGATCAGAGGTGGCCAAACAGTCGATCGCTGTTCCTCCACAATCCTATATAAACAAACCAAAACACAAGCATATATATATATATATATATATATATATATATATATATATATATATATATATATATATATATATATATATATATATATATATATATATATATATAAGTGAGGCAATTGTACTCGTACTATGGCGCTATTTGAAATTCTTTTTCGCCACGTAATAATATGTGATTATGTAGTACGGTAGATCGTCCTGAAAGTTTCACTCTTTAGAGTAGATCCTGGAGTCCAAAAGTCTGGTCACCACTGTACTAGACCATCGCTACTAACAGATGAGGCAAGATGTGTCATCATCGTAGATAAGGCTAGTTTTTTTCCCCTGATTTTTTTCCTGAAGCAAGAAAACCTGAAAAAAAAGCCGCAGTTTGAAGAAAGCAAATATTTATCTGAACAAACGAAAGCGCTTTTCAATCAGGAAACACAAATAATTCATATTTTTTATTGAAAGAAGTCCCCCCCGTATATTTGTTTATAGAAATTCACGAAAGGCTAATAAAAGGATAGCTAACGGAAACCTTAAGTAAAACATGAAGCTTCTTTTGCTTAAATTTCGAGTGTGAAAAAAAATGGAAGAACAAAAACAAACTTAATATCATTGAACACAGATTTCCATATATGATAGTAACAAACACCATGATTAAAAGATTTTCACAGTAGCATGAGTCTTGAAATGTAGAGACAAATCCACAGTTATGTATGGGTACAAATATGTTTGAAAATAAATCAGTTTAGATTTATGTCTATATAAATTTGTACTAATACATCGCTCGGGATTTGTTTCTCAAAATATGGCGATGATAATGATGGTGATAATGAAGATAATCCGGCGTCCTTCAGATGACTCTGGATAACAATTACTTATCAAACAAACAAAGATAAGTAGAGGAAATAAACAGCGCAGGAATGAGGTGCTATCTGTCGGCAAATCTCTCGCTCGTGTCTTCAGAAACTGATTAACAGGTGCATCGTCTGTTGAACTTTAATAAATGGTAGAATTCAAGAAAGAAGATCCAGGCACCAGTGCATTACAGACGAACAAATCTGTTTATTAATCTATCTATCTATACACATACACACACACACACACACCACACACACACACAAGACACACACACATATATATATATATAGATATATATAATATATATATATATATATATATGATATATATATATATATATATATATATATATATATATGATATATAATATAGAATATAATATATATTGTACTATAATTAAAGCAGCAGGACAGGAAGCGTTCACAGCTAAGAGGCGTCAAGTTCTTTAGTTACCATTGTTACCTACATCATTATTGTTTTCATTGTATTCGTTATCATCGTATTTTCCCAAGTGAATCATTAGTTTTTCTTTTGTAAATTCCTGTTTATTCTTTCTTCGCACCGTATTTATCACTTTATTATGTTTTTTTCTTGATGTTAAATACTTAAATGTTTATGGCATAATCCATACCATTAGCGAAGCGAAGTATTGAACTACTTATGTTTATGCTACACGGAAGTATTTAAAATTCTATTGTTTAACCGCCAAATTTTCTTGGGGGAAAATTTGGTGTAGTATGCAAAGTTTTATATAAAAAAAAATGTTCTCTTGCATATAAACAGAAATGAACACAAACATGACATAGAAATTGCTAGTGTATTGGACGTTTTTTAAACTGACAAATCTGTTTACTCTCACCAGTTGTAAATAAATATTAGCACTGATCCTGTTAACCCTACGTGTCAAAGGGAAATGAAACATCGATTTATACTGTACTGAGAACAGTCCGTTGTCGTGATCATGGAGAATTTTTTCAAAAGCTCTTTGGTTTCGTGGATTCCAGCAACCACTTTTTACGTGCCTGTTCTGGCGAATCGCCTGGCTAACTAGATCTTGTGCCTGCAAAAAGAAGATTTACTCTTATAATGAAAGTATTCATTATAATGGGCTCTGTATTTTGACCTCGGTACGATCTGCTAACTTCTGCGACCAAACTTTAATTTTAAGGTATATTTTGAAGAATGGGGCAGCTCATGTATGCAGCTCTTAAACGGATATTTTCTCGGCCGCATAATTCATAAAAAATCTAAATGAGATTGGATGTATGTTTCCGTCTCTGACTCTCAAACACACACACACACACACACACACACACCCCGCTCCCCAATAAACATCCCCTCCGCCCTAAATATCACTAACGACGCATAAAATCTTAGTCATTTAAACTTTATTGATCGCCTCTCGTCTCTTGGCTTTATAAAATTATTCATTTCAAATAATCAGTGTTAACACATATTGCGCAAATTATATATATATATATATATATATATATATATATATATATATATATATATATATATATATATATATATATATACATATATTCTATATAATATATATATCTATATATATATACATATATATATATATATATATATATATATATATATATATATATATATCTTCTATTTCATATTGGCTATAATATGCATACGTATACACTGGCATAAACGCCAACCATGTATAATTTTGTTCCCGTGTGTAACAATAATGGACTTTCGCTTTCATATATGCTGCAACTCACAACAGTTGAGTAATATCTGAACACATAAGAAAATGGGTAAGTAATGATCG
>NC_061110.1:85796760-85816022 GCF_015104395.2 Macrobrachium nipponense | reverse complement strand
TCACTTCAAAGATGGACTCTGTTCGTAAAGCCACTGCGCTATTGGTTATTCCACGAACGGTGCTTTGACCAATGTTTGTTTTTTGGGAGTAGTTTTGTCTGTACACATCAGAGTAATACTTCTGGGAGAATTCAACAGCCAGTCAACCCTATTATATATATATATATATATATATATATATATATATATATATATATATATATATACATATATAGATATACATATATATATATATATATATATATATATATATATATATATACACACATTTTGTATTTATATAAGTAATATATATATATATATATATATAATATATATATATATATATATATATATATATAATCATATATATATATATATATATATATATATATATATATATATATATATACACATGTTTATATTTATAGGAATATATATATAATATATATATTATATATATATATATATATATATGGAGATATAATCCACAAATGATGTAAAATCTATATTTAGTTATATAAAATGTATATTTCTTGTACAGTAAAAATTACAACTTTCGACCATCAGCGCGGTCTTGTTTATTAAAATGTGGTATATTGTCTACAGAACTGACAATATAGATTCGGTAACAAACAAGCTAATTAACTATTATGTAGAACAGGGGTGGTGAGCCCTCGTCCCTTCCAGAATATGCTGACACGTATGCATGTATGTATGTTATATATGCATGTATGTATATAATACACATATGTATGTATACATATATTACTGAGTTAATGGACTTCTTGTCTCAGCTGACACAAATGCCGCCTAATCTCACCTGGGTATAAGAATGGCTTATCTCCCTTGCATTTTCAACGGCCTCCAATAGGCGTTTAGTTTTCCGGCACTCACAAAGTATTGTTTATGGATGAGGTTGCTACCCCATCAGTCGATCACCTACAACAGAGGGAAAGGGGCTAATCTCTTTCCTACCTCAGGAATAAGAGACAGAACAGGCAGAGAGAGAAGAGACAGAGAGAGATAGAGAGAGAGAGACCTTACCTTTTACCTTGCAGAACTTACATCTTGTTCCGGGTTGCCCCCGGTCCCTCGGTGTGAGGCACCTCTAATCTCTACCAGAGAGTTGCTAGTGCATCTCCGGTATATTTTGCATCTTTCCAATCTTGGATGGTCTGGGATGCAGCTTAGATATTTGTCGAGCTTATTCTTAAAACACATCTACGTTCACTCCTGATATATTCCTCAGATGAGCTGTCAACGCATTGAATAGATGCTGCATTGTCGATGCTGGTGCGTAGTGATTAATGTCTGTGCTGTCCTTATTTTTCCTGGTATAGTTTTGGGCACTATTAATCTACCTCTGCTTGCTTTTTCTGATGTTTTTAGCTCCATAATGTTTCCATGCCTGAATTATCATGTAGCGTTCTCTTCTCCTTTCTAGACTATATAATTTTAAAAATTGTAGTCTTTCCCAGTAGTCAAGATCCTTACCATCTTCTTTTCTAGCTGTAAAGGACCTTTGTACACTCTCTATTTGTGCAATATCCTTTTGATAGTGTGGGTACCATATCATTTTGCAACATCCAAGTGGACTACGAACATACGTTTTATAAAGCATAATCATGTGTTCAGCTTTTCTTGTTTTGAAGTGCCGTAACAACATTCCCATTTTTTGCTTTACATTTTGCCATAGAATTGCTATTTGATCATTGCATAACATGTTCCTATTCAACATCACACACAAGGACTTTAACTGCTTCCATTATTTGTGATTGTCTCATTATTAGGTCCCCTATATGCATATAGCTTTCCTTCTCTATCTCCATAATTTATTGATTCAAAATTATCAGAGTTAAATACCATCCTATTTACCTCTGCCCAATCATATACTTTGTTAAGGTCTCTTTGTAGCGCGTTCCTATCTTCATCACAAGTAATTTCTGTACTTATTCTTGTGTTATCGGCGAAACTACTCACTACCGATTCCTTAACATTGCTGTCTATGTCTGCAATCATAATAACAAACAGCAATGCAGCTAGCACTGTACCTTGTGGCACACCGGATATTACCATAGCTTCATGCGATTTCTCATCGTTTGCAATAATTATCTGTTTTCTGTGTGTAAAAATTCTTTAACCATGCTCCTACTTTGTCTACTATATTGATTTCTAATTTTTCTTTCGCTAATATGTTATGATCTACCTTGTCAAAAGCTTTTTCTCTTCCTGTTTTTCATATTTTTGTATATGTTCTCACGGTGGACTAACAGTTGGGTTTGTGTATTAAAATTATCTAGTCTAGAAAGGAGAAGAGAACGCTACATGAGAGAGAGAGAGAGAGAGAGAGAGAGAGAGAGAGAGAGAGAGAGAGAGAGAGAGAGAGTGTTTGTATGCCAAAAAAGGCTAAGCAAATCTCAGGGCCATTTTCATTTGTAGAAAGATAGACAAGAGATTTTCTTCTACGAGAGAGAGAGAGAGAGAGAGAGAGAGGAGAGAGAGAGAGAGAGAGAGAGATGATATTTGGCGTTTCCTGTTATTTCTAAAAACCTGCGACCACAAACGTATCGAAAAATTCGCGTGCACCGTAATCATTGCGATAATCATTGAGAGAGAGAGAGTGAGTGAGAGAGAGAGAGAGAGACTTTTCGCGTGTACCTTTATTTCTGTCTTTCTTGAAATTTATGTATTTTTTGCTATACAGTGAAATTTACGAAAGGTTTGGTTGACGTTAGTGTTCGGTCGCGGAAGACAAAAGGTAAATTTCCTTGAGTTTTGCCCGATTTACTGCTCTAATTATAGCGAGGAAATTTTGAAAGATATATCCTTCATTTATATACCTGATGAAGAATAAAACCGTGATATTGCTAACACCATGGCTATTAAAGCAACTAAACATTTTTTCTCAATCGGTATCATCTGCTATTACGTCAAGCTCAATATTATACCGCAACCTTGAATCAATCATCCTATTATGTCAAGCTCAATAGTACATGTAACCTTGTCTTTATTATACCGCAACTTTATCTCTCTTAATTACTCATCTACTATTACGTCAAGGTTGATATTATACCGCAACCTTGTCTCTCTGATCACTTAAACTCTTCTTCCAATTTTGTTAAAAATCTCCCCGAGGTGATTTCATCTTTGTTTGCAGATTTCCGATTACTGTGATTTCACTTATTATTACAACCACAAATGACAATATTCCAGCCACTGTGCGTTTACTTCCTCATTATTAGGTTAATGATTACTTACTGGTGTACTCTTTGCTCAGAGTCCAAATTACACTTGAATAAACTTTTCCTGGTATCTACGGTCCTCTTTGGCATTATATTTTGCCTGTATCTTCATATTTCCTCTGTGAGTGCCAGGATGTGGAGGGTAATTACCGCTTATCTGCTGCTCACATCGAGATGGCTCTTGCTTTGATGAGGATTCTGGAATTCTTCAAAATATGATTTTTCCACGCAAAGTTTTTTACAAGATTTAGATGCAATTTTCCACCTGTAAGAGACGTGGAAATACTTGTATGTAGGCATGGACTACGTCCATTTTGTTTAGAAAAATTAAATTAAAACAAGTTCAAACCTTAAATTTCTGGCAACATTATTCATAGGTGTTATAACTTGAATTTACACAACTCAGTGAATCGACCAGTTACGTTTTTCTTTTCTTGTCCGCCTATTATCGCCAGTACTCTACGTGCTTAAGCCAAAGAGCAAACTTTTAACCTTGGTTACATTCTTCTCAATGTTTTAACCACATCAATTCCCTGTCTCTTAACTTAAAACGATATCAGATGTTCTTGAATCAAAATATTGTATAATTCTTACGTAAATGTCAGTTCATACATCTCTAGACATGACGTTATTCTCTCCCTTAATGATTTTCTTAATGAGTTCCAGAACCTGAATATTCTGGCTCACTGTCCTTTAAATGCCGTTCATTATGGGAACTGATCATATAATTACCTTATTTATCCATCCAAAGAGTTACGTGCCATCTGTTACGGTTTACAGACCACAAAGGTTTTTCTTCTTTTTTCTGAGTATTGTTCAAAATGGATTCTAAGACGTGCTTTATGAACAATTGAATTTTGCATATTTGAATTCTCGCTCATGAAACTTGATTTGGTAAGTGACAAACTGGATACGCACAGCATATAACCCCTGCCCCTCCATGCGAGAGAGGAGCTACTTACCTATATTAAGTCGAGAGAAGATCCAAAACATTAAGTAATCAACAGGACAAAGAAGCTCAGAAAGACAAGTTCTTGGTTTTACTACAATACTCTTCTTACCAGTGTTACCTGTATTGTTCTTGTTTTTCATTGTTATCTTTAATATTTGTGTTTTTCAAGTGATTCGATAGCTTTCTCATGCGGTACATTCTTGTTTCCTCCTTCCGTACCCCTTATTTATAAGCTAGATAACTTTTTTCTTAATTTTAGGTACTGAAAAGTTAATAGCATAATCTATACCTATAATGTAAATAACGAACTTAGTATTTCTTTGCTATAAGAAAGTGTTTAAGAATCTGTTGTTTTTCAGGGCCAAAGTTTCTTGACAAAATTTGGAGTCGAACACATAGGTTTATGAAGAAGATAATCTTTATTGTATATTAAAAGGAATAACGTCAGGATGGCGTAGAAAAAAAAAAAAAAAAACTGTACTTGTATTTGACATTTTGTAAGCTTAACAATCTGTTTATCATCACTAGTTTGTAAATATTCACTAGCACTGATTCTGTAAATATTACGGCTCAATGGAAGTCAAATTATGATTTGTCATATTACTATAATGACAGTATGTTACTTTCATTTTAAGTTTTAGATCAAACTATCACTTTGAATGTGCCTATTCGCACCCCCAATCACCCATACAAAATGAACCGGCGTTTGTACAATGATGGTTTAAGCTTATAATGAAAATGTATAGTTCACTGGAATTATATAGTATTTTTCCCTATGCATCGTGCGGATCTACCAATTGTTTTGAGAACCAATTTCAAGGCGAATTCAGGTGTGTTCTGTAGATTGAGAGTATATCATGAATGCTATTCTTAAGTAGATGAATTCTCAGGTTCATAACTTCATCAAAGATCTCATCGATGTGTCCTTGTTTGAATATTTTTATCTTTCATCTATTTTCATCACACACAAGCACACGTTTAGATATATATATATATATATATATATATATATATATATATATCATATATATATATATATATATATATATATATATATGTAATATATATATATGCATATATACATATATATATATATATATATATATATATATATATATATATATAATTATATATATATATGTATATATATATATATGTATATATATACATATATATATATATATATATATATATATATATATATATATATATATATATGCAAAATACCAAATGATTCAGTTGGCTGGGTGAAACCATTCTTACAAAACTTGAAATTTCTGCATAAATCAGACAGGATCTCTGAAAGATTTAAACTAAAGTACCATCCTCACCACGTAAATGGAAAAGAAGAAGACTTTCAAGTTGGAAGCACCATGTAACAGTCGAACTACCAACTTTGGGTACAATATTTTGACCAAGTAACATTGATGCGAGAATTTGTATGTTCTGAGAGACTGGTAATATGGATCTGCACCTCAGAACTATATGTGATAATATCCCTCATTTCCATCCAGCAGGACGCTTATCATACGCCAAATATTCACACCTGTTTTTCCAGCAGATGTCCCAGTTGGAAACAAAGATTGTCCATCTGAGTTTGAAAGATTTAATTCCAAAAGCAACTTCACAAGCACTGCAGTGACAAAATGTGGGTAGATGTCTGGAGAGAATAGCCGTAAATTAGGTTTTAAATGCGAACGATGAAAAACAGCTGGAGGCCTTATTCATCATCTGGGTATGAAAGATAGTGTTTAGAATCGATGGGTCCTAGTTATGCCTGGCTGTCTGAACTCTTCCATGAGTTAGAAAATTTTCTTTGGAAATAGTTTCACTATATAGAACAACATATTGAGCTGAGGAACTCTCGTCAGATGAAGGGTAATCAAGACATCAAAAAACTGACCGAATGTCTGAGAAGTCATTCCCCTATTCCAGAGTCTACTGAACTGATGTCAAATGCCACAGGAGTGTTAGGTGATGATACCATTAACTGTGATGCTGCCGTAGAGATTGGCACAGAGACTATGAAGAAACCGACAGATAGACATTGGAGAGGCTAAGTTGTATCGTAAGGTAAGGTCCTTCCTCTATTGATTGTCAGTAATTTTGTGAAGATACGTGAGGAGATCATACCAATCAGCACAATGCAAATGTTCAACAGGATTATCTGTGTGATAAAATTAAATGAGAATTTTACTTCATACCTTCATACCCCTTTCTTTGTTTTATGAAATTACAATGAGAAAGACTGATAAATCTACCATGTATTCAGCAATAGAAGCTTATTATGATTGTACACAAACATTCTACAGGAGACATATTTGTAGTAGATATTGGTTATTTATCGGCGTGTGGTGTGGCCACAACATCGCACATACAACGATGTATATAAGTTTCTATTTGTCTTATGTGGAGATGCACCGCCAGAGAAACTGACATGTCGTCTTTGATGGTTACAGTGATGGTCCTAGCACAAAGAATGTTGAGCAGAGTCAAAGAGCAAAGAAGGTCCAGTTACATAAATACTTTTCACTGATGAGATGAGTAGCACTATGAGACATGACAGATTCTTGACAAATGGAAAGAACAAGGCAAGGTTGATTAATGGACTGAAGGTCCACCTGGAACAAGCTGGGAAAAGATTCAATGTTGTGGGAGCATATGTCACTAAGTATTTTTTCCGCGTAAAAAATTTACACATTACTTCTTAGTGATGGTTTCAGCATTAAACTTTGCAAAAAAAAAAAAAAAAAAAAAAAAAAAAAAAAAAAATGGTGTACATTCCAAGCTGTTTAATCCATTTTGAAGTTAAATTGGGTCCTTAGGTATATAGATTAATTTCAGAAGATTACATAACAACATAGAACTTCGAAATACTCAGTACATTGTATAAACTCACAGTAGAGCCTAGACTAGCAAAAAAAAAAAACCTTCAAAAGCCTAATAAGGTTTTATACCAAAATAACAGAGAAATATATCATATATGAGCACCTCAGATCTCATGTGTGACTACTGTTTCCATACCTATAATCTAAACATACTATACAAGTTTTAAAGCAAAAGACTATTACATGAAAAATTGTTACAGATGAATTATGATACATGTAATAAAAAAAAGTTGCCATATATATATATATATATATATATATATATATATATATATACATACATATATATATATATATATATATATATTATATATATATATATATATATATATATATATATATATATATATATATATATATATCGTTATATCACTATCACTACACGGAACAATCACGTTCTTTATGCTGCTCATTACTGCAAAGAGAAAACTCTTTGGTTCAAAACATAAAACCAAACCTTTTAAACATGTACAATATCACTATGACAAAAGTGAAACTCACTAGAAAACTGACATAATTCCTTTTTAATAATCTTTCATATTTTGCATTTTGATTCTGTCGTACTGAAAGAGAGAGAGAAAGCAGATTTCCGCCAAAAACAAATTAATACGTATGTATGTATACATATATGCCATATAGTATCATACATATGTATATATATTATATACTACATATATGCATATATACATACATACATGCATACATGTAAGCATATATGAACAGGGCTCAACCACCTGTTCATACATAATAGATATTGTTTGTTACCGATCTAATTGTTGAAATGCTACTATGAAAAAAAAAAAGTTTTTTTTTCTGCTCCTACATGTCAGTTTCTGTAGACGTATAACCACATTTTTAGTGAACAAGAACACAGCTGAAGGTCGAAAGCTGTAATTTATTGTACAAGAAATAATATATTTTATATAACTACATAAAGATTTTACATCATTTGTGGATTATATCTCCATCCATATATATATTATATATATATAGATATATATAATATATATATATATATTGTATGTATATTCTTATAATTATAAACATATGTATATTTATATATTATATATATATATATATATATATATATATATATATATAGATATACATTTATATATATATAAAGTTATATATATTTACATTATATATATATATATATATATATATATATATATATTATATATAATATATAAATATATAATATGGGTTGACTGGCTGTTGAATTCTCCTCGAAGTATTACTCTGAGTGTGTACAGACAAACACTCCCAAAAACATTGGTTCAAAAGGACCGTTCGTGGAATAACCAACTACGCAGAGGCTTTACGAACAAAGTTCATCTTTGAAGTGAGAGCCAATAGATGCATCTTACATCGCCTAGAAATTGGGGAGACTAAAAATGGAGACCCACATCATCGCTTCTTCTCGACAATTACTGAACAAATTTACGCCTCTAGAAATGTCTTTACCGCCTTTTATTTCATCTTCTTTGTAAGTAAAAGAAATCGTTTGTGGCAGTGAAAAGTATTCACTTTCATCCCAGTTACTTCCCAGTCCTCTCCCAACAATTAACTCATATTGTAACTACTTCGTCTCTTTTGTTACATCTTTGAAATCTCTTCACTATTAAGTTCCCTTTCAGCGCTGAATGACCACATAGGTTCTAGCACTTGTCCGTTGGCCTTCATTTTGTATTCCATTCCACTATACTTATGTTGTTAGGAGAGACTTAATAATTATGACTTAAAGAATGTAAAATCTCATGAAGACTTGCGGGGGGGGGGGGGGGGGGGGGGGGGGGGGCAAAGCAAATGAGTAGCAAGGACATTGATGTACAGCAGTACTCCAACCCCTCCATGCGATGGGGAGGAGCTACTTCCCTATATAAAGTGGAGAGAAGATCCAGAACATCAAGAGAGCAACAGGACAAGAAGCTCACAGCTCAGAGAAGGCAAGTTCTTGGTTTTACTCCGATGCTTTTCTTACCATTGTTACCTGTATCGTTTCTATTATCATTGTGTTCGTTATCACCATATTTTTCTAAGTGAATCGTTAGTGTTCTATTGTTGTTAATTCTTACTAATTTTTTCTTTTTTCTTCATTCATCAGCTAGAATACTAGATACTTTCTTCTCTTGATTTTATATACTGAAAAATTAACAGCATAATAAATAGTTTTTCCATTATTCTTGTTTATTATTTCTTTATGTGAAATTGTAAGCCAACACTGTGATACTGACGTACAAACTCCATACGTATATATATATATATATATATATATATATATATATATATATATATTATATATAGTGATACAAGGCACATGGGAACTACTCCAAGCGACATAATCAGAGGAAGACGGACGAAAACCACACATCACTAGGCTGTCTTTTTTATTATTTTGGCCGACGTTTCGTAAGTGTTTACAGAATTACATCTTCTGGGCTGCACATAGAAAAGATAAAACATAAAAAAATTTAAAAGTATAGTCTAAAAGTTCATTTAAAATACATCAGAGTAAAAATGAAATCGTAAAAATAAAAACACAACCAACCTAGAGGTTTCCTTCCATTTAGTTCCTTGCTGTCTCACCTCTATTTGGTTGGTGTGTTTTTATTTTTATCGATTTCATTTTTACTCTGATGTATTTTAAATGAACTTTTAGACTATACTTTTAATTTTTATATGTTTTTATCTTTTCTTATGTGCAGCCCAGAAGATGTAATTCTGTAAACAATTACGAAACGTCGGCAAAATAATAAAAAAGACAGCCTAGTGATGTGTGGTTTTCGTCGTCTTCCTCTTGATATTTATATATATATATATATATATATATATATATATATATATATATATATTTTTATATATATATATGTATATATATATATATATATATATATATATATATATGTATATATATATATATATATATATATATATATATATATATATATATATATATATATATACATATGGAGTTGTACGTCAATACCACACTTTTGGCTTACAATTTCTTTTTTGAGTCTAGTATGTTATTCAAAGATTATAACAGTTCCGTATATGGATGACTTTCTGTTCAGTTTAGACTAGTTTTTTTCGGAGCATAAGAAATTTAACAAACATTTTTTGAATTTACATTGAATCTTATTCTTATTATGAGCTTTTGGAAACATGTGTGATTTACTTCAGTAATATAGAAGGTGCAATTAATCTCTCTATTTAACCTAGTCGCATTTTTCATAACATAAATGATTGTCCGTTTTATACCTTCATTATTTGACGACGGAGGATACCTCATTACTGATTGGTTTATTATTTACTCCCATTACCTTAAGAGTCGTCTGAAAGATGGCGGACTAATATCATCTTCATTATCCTCATTGTCATGGTTGTTATTATCGTAGATGAAGATTTGAGTCCTATTATCTGATTTTGTTTTTTCATTCATGTCTTTACAAGAGAAGTTTAAGCAAAGCATGATTAAGGCATCATATGTGATTTCATTAGTTACTTTTTTTTATGAAACTTATTAAATTTACAAAAACCTTTCCACCATACTGCTTTTAAAACCATTTTTCTTTTATCTATTGAGTGTCCTGAATTAATAAGGCCTAAATTTGGTACAGGAATAGAATTTTTTTTTTCTCAAGGAAAATAAAACACTGCTACGTCTAATTTTTTTTCTTTTTTTTAGGTTTTCTTGCTTCAGCCTAAATCAGTGAAATAAGAAGTCTTATCCACAATGAAGATCTACTTCTTGTCTCTTCTGTTGGTGGCGGTAGCCTGCTATTTCCACGTCGAGGCATTGCCATCTCCCGAACCAGCAGACGTAAGTTCTCAAAAATAGACTCAATTGTCTTACCATGATTCGGAATAAGGACTTGAGTAAGGTACTGGTCGTTTTATAGATAATAATAATGTTGATGAGATAAAGGAAGTGTAGAGATCACTGCTTCGGTTAGTTTACCTGCACGGGAAAATGTTTGTAGTCACGTTGCTGCTCTAATAATCCAGTCAGAGTTTCGTAAATAAAGAGCCGGAAACCTTATTTTCCACGAAGCGATTTTATGAGCGTTTGTAGGAATAACGTAAGCGTGACAGTAACATATCTGTCTATTTATATATTTATTTATAGTTTTATTTTTTTTTATTTACTAAGACAACTTCCCCGTAATTTATTTATCCATTTTCATAAGAATGTCGACATGACGAACAGCCTAATAAACAGAGGCCTGTCACTTGAAGGATGGAAGTTTGTAGAAATCTGGGTAAAAGTAAGTCGGACCGAACAAAAGAAGAATTATTGATCTAAGCAGCCAAAAAAAGAAAACTAATAAATAAATTCGGTATTTATTAACAGCTAAGTGTGATGGCGACACGGTCACTTCTCTTGGATATTTTCAGAATGCTATCTATCAATTTAGCTATAGTAGATTTCATCTAATTTTTTCCTTTATGCAAAGCTGCTCTATTTTTTCAAGTTTTCTAATAAAGCCAATGAATTCTTGGTATGATGTTTAACGATGTGTGCACAGAATGAGTAGCCTATGGTAAAAATCTAAATTGAAATTCAATACGAATAGAGTAATTTGGATAATTGCATTTTGCTAAAGCTCCTGCAGTTTGCAATCAAAACACAAATTGCCTAGCCATGTCTTTTGAACTAACCTTGAATGGCATTAGGCCTATACAGGGATATCTGTTGGGAGCCGTATTTAATCTGTGTGCTTTCACGAAAGCTCCTCATTGCGTAAAAAGTAGTAGTAGTAGTAGAAGATGGCATTTGTCTTTGAAACGGCTCCATTGGACTTCGGTGCTATGTTAATCGCGTGAGTCCATTCAGTACGGAGACTGTCCGGACTATGAATCTCCTCGACTTTTCGTATTTTTCCTCCTTGCAATTATCCCCCCTCCCCAGCCCCCTAAAACTCAAACCCCGATCTCCTTTAGTGACAGTAGCCGCTTTTCGTACTACGGTTATACGAGATATTACACCGATCGTTAAGCTTTCTAGGCATTTATATTCTACTCTAAATGGTTAAAGTTTTAAACTGGAACTCTGTGTCACCATAGCTATAAGGTACGTGCATAGTTTTTTTTAATGCTACCACATTCGATAATCCTCTCATGTTCTTGTAAGCTATGTAAAAACATATTTCTAAATAATCATGTGTTTTACCAAAAGGAAAACTTACAATTTAGTTTGCCAACAGGTAGCCAAAGTGCCCTCGTCCGTGGCCGACCCAGCTTCAACGAAAATTACCATCGATCCAAACCGATGCTGCAACTGCTCTAGTGCTAAAAACAGGCTTGGAGTCTCAGTTCATTGTACTATCACCATAAGCTTTCGCGCTGCCCCACAGCAGTGCTGCCCTTGCCCAGATGTGGGTACCCCCAAGCCTTAGCGAGTTGAGAGTTAAGAGCGCGGGAAGAAGAAGAACGCTTTGCAGAAAGGGTCTTTGTTCTATGGCTTTTGTGACGCTCGCTCTTGTAACTCAATGATTTTTATGACGGAAGAACTTACGAAATTCTTATCCTGTAAGGTGTCCCGCTTTATGCATGTTGAAGCACCTAAATCATTTAGCTTGAATTTGCCTCACTTTCTTCTATGAATTTCAAAGTAGAAAGTCACTATACATTTATTTCTTGTAGTATTACACAACAACATTGATATAAGGATGAATTAAAAGGCTTTCGATATTAACCACCTGCACAGATCAAGACCTCCTGAACACCAATGAAGCGACCAAACGATGGATCCAGTTGTGGCACGACAAGATATGATGATTTGTACCAAATTTTGGTTTTCCTTGTGCACTGTCAGTTCTCATGCAATAAAAGCATCCTATGCAAGTTTTTTGTTTCATTTAACAAGTAGTGCGACAAGGCAAGTGAGCCTAAGAGTATGTTTTTAGAAACAATTTTAGTCTTTAGAAATATAATGACGTGAACAACTACTGGAGTGTTTAGCTAATACTTTTCCCAATCACAGAGAAGTTCTTATTTATTTACTATGAAAAACATCCTGAAAGCTATTGAAGGAATTTTCTACTCCAGCAAAAAGATGTGTCAATTTGATAATGAATTCTTGAGGAGAAGAAATTACAAACTCAAACTGAGTGTTTCATGATACAACTCCATATTGTGTTTCCTGAATTTTGAGGTGGTGTGAAATGCGTATATAGCTCTCAATTCCAAGATGAACTCCATTCGTAAAACCACTGCCTAGTGATTATGTCATAGACATTCCTTTGGCCAGTGCTTACGGAGAGATTGTCCATATACCCCAGATTAATGGTTTATAGATTTAGAGAATTTGCTGGGCAGTCTACCCATCTATATATATATATACACACATACATGCATGCTGTGTAACTTACCTACGATCATATTGTACCGATCAAAATTATTGTTATTTTCCCCGGGCATATAATCATCAATTATTAGGATCTTAGAGTACCCTACAGTCCCTTGTGGCCTCAGCAATCTATCACATTCACTATATTGTCTAAAGATTTGTGCCACAGGAAAGAAAAGCTCCTTTTTGGGCAACTGGCTAGGATGTGATTTGTATCTTGCATTGATGAGGACATGTGATGAATTCTGTGCCAGAGACTATTCATACACGAAGCAATTGGTAAGGTACCAAGTACGAGTTATTAAAAAATTTTCTATATACAAGATATTCGGAATTCTCTCAGGTTATGTTTATGTTCACATATTCATAATAAGTTAGGGAACTCGTAATTTGGTCATTTTTAAAGAATTCTTTGTTAAGCCACACCAAGAAAATAAATAGCGTATCATGCCAATGAATAACATCGGCCACTTTCTCGTCATTGGTTAGTTCGAAATGAAGATGTCCAGTGACATCTCCGGAAAGGAAACTACTACTATTCATACCGAGATGACTGTCAAGAGTCACTCAGGAGACTTTGAAGCAGAATACGAATCAGCCAACTGCTGCTTCCAGTCGAACCCTGAGTTACGACGGATACCGACGATAACCGGGAAGTGTGAGTCACGGCAGAGTTAACGTTGATACTGGAAAGATTTGTGAATTATTTTGAGTTGCATTCCTGTGTAAAATCCATTGCCACAAAGAACGCCTTTGAAATCTCTTTACTATCAATTTCCTTTTCAGCATTGAATGACCACACAGGTGTCAGCGCTTGGCCTTTGGCCTAGATTTTGTATTCCATTCCACTATACTTATGCTGTTATGAGAGGCTTTATTATGGCTTAAAGAATGCAAGATCTTATGAAGACCTGGGGAAAAACTAAGGTAAATCATTCGCAAGGACATTAATGTGCTTAAAATGGCAGCTCAGTCATTTCACAAATTAGCAGAAGTTTGCACAAAGTAACTAGAGTAACTGACCAGATTCCCACTCCCGTGCGTTAATTTTTGTGCATTATTGACACTGAACCAAGAAAGTCTACTGGTGCTCACACCTGGGCACGAGTAGCAATCCTGTCGGGAATTTCAGTTGATGATGTTAGTTTTCCGAAGGTTGGCACTGACTTGACGATTGTAAAATAGGCTACTGCTGGAATAGCAAATCGTAAATTTTCCCTTTGCTCAACTATATGATTATCCCGCCAGGGAGGTTTTCGGTAACATACATGAACATGCAAGGATTACAGGAAATGACTGTACTCCAAAAAGATTCAAAAGTCAAGATGATTTGATAGTTTTTGTGACACAGAGCTCTTATTAAAAAGATTGATGACCTACAATTGGGTATTTATGCTTAGAGAACCTAGCTACAATGATATGTACAAAGCTGTAGCTACGAAAGGTAACTTTCATCGCTGCAGTAGAGAGGTGAATGCGTGGGGAGGGCAAGAAAAGACAGGAAATGAACAGGAAATGAAGGAGTCATTATTTTTGTTCAAGGTCGAGAACAAGGTTCAGAGAGTCTACCGTACTCAATGGCCCTTGCTGAGACTTATCCACTTGGCATGACAACGAAGCATTAAGCACTAAGGAACTTACGTGAACAGCGCAGACCAAATATGAATTTTCTTACTACAGATAATTAAGTACGGGGTTATTTCAAAAGCAAGAACATATAATTTGCTCTTTATCTAAGATCTGAAAACTAAAGAAAAACGATCTTTATCTAAGATCTGAAAGCTAAAGAAAAACGATTTTCTTTTAAAAACAAACAAAACAAATAAATAAATTAATTAACAAATAAATAAAATGACATTTCCAGTCACGCAAACATTACACCCGCAAAGCCCCTTAAATGAGATAATGACCGATAAGGCTTCCACGATCTACATAATACACAAAGCTTTGAATGGATTGTCAGACATGGGTAGCTACTATCAGATGCAAAATCGATAGCAAACATTTTCCCTTCTGCAGGCAAATTAACAGAAGCAGTGAACTGTGTAGTCACTTCTCTCCCTTAACAATATTTTTTATATTGATATAACGAACGATTCCCTATTACAGTTCTTATTGGGAATCATGGAACAACAAATGAGATTATTAAAAAAACATTTCTCGTGAATGGGCATAAAGATCTCAGGACCCTGAAAGATCTTTAACCGAGTCATTCCAGCCATGTACAATACGAGAGTTGCCTTGGCGAAAACTAAAAGTATCATCCTGCCGGAGGCTACCTTAGCGGACATTATATTCGAAGAGAAACTCTTTCAGATCACTCCTGTGGTGGTCATTTCATTGTTGGTTTTTAAAATACCAGTCAACAGCAGGTAGGAGATCGGTTAGGCCTAAGGGTTTCACGGTAGGGAGGGATGGTGTGTTGAATAACACCTGTAAGAGGATGTGATTGCAAATTGTTGCAAGATCTTAGTGAATGGTGCAGGTCACAACTGAATCATGAAGTTATGGAGACGTGACTTAGTGGTCCAGCTGGGACTTTGTAATCATGTCCCTTCTATTTTGTACATAGATATAGGAAGAGGGAAGGGGAGTATTATTTAGTTGATTTGGAGAGCGTGATTTTGACGGAAGCGAGTAAGTTCGTTATAAAATTGTTTAATGGGATAAGAAAATCCCCAATTATACAAACATGATCAGCAGTAGAGTCAAGAACAATGCTGTGTAACTCACATAGGATCATGTTGTATTGATCAAAATAATTGTTATTTTTCCGTGGCATATAAGCATTAATTATTAGGATCTTAAGGCCCCTATGCACTGAACGATTGTATGAACAATTGTGTGGACGATTGTCTTTATCGACAAACGCACACACTATTCAGATTTCAATCGGAACAAAGATTTTGTCTCGGGAAGACATGGTATCCTCTCCAGAACAGACGCGCACGATAGTTTTATATTGGCAGACAAACCCATACGTCGAACGACCTGTGTATGACAGACACAAGTCGCAAGACAGCAACCTGGTCGTACAGCTTCCCACTGAGATCGTTCAGACCACGAAACTCCGCCCAGTTTTGCATTCAGACAAACCCACCCTACACAGTGTTTTTGTGAACGATAAAGACAATCGTTTCAGACAATTGTTCATTCAATCGTTCAGTTAGAGAGCTCAACTGTCACTTGTAGCCCCAGCAATCTATCTTATTCACTAATTGTCTAAAGATTTGTGCCATAGGAAAGAAAATCCCCCTCTTGGTCAACCTGCTACGATGTGATTTGTAACTTTGATCGATGAGGCCGAGAAAGCTCTGAATTTTTCACGTGCTGAATCGTAGATGATAATCTTGTCGTTTGAAATATCTCTGAACTAAATTACGCATGTTTATCCTTAGGAAGGTAAACTTGCTAGTTCACGAGCTGGGATTGCCTCATCGTAGAGGCAGCAGACCATCGCTACTAACAGACGAGACAAGATGCAGGTCTTCATTGCGATTAAGAGTTTTATTTTTCACCCGATTAGGCTGAAACAAGAAAACCTGAATAAATAGAATCTTTTTATGAAGAGAGCAAATGTTTTCCTGAACAAACGTAAGCGCTCCTATATCAGGAAACACAAAAAGAACAATTTTTAATTAATGAAATCTGGTAGATTTCTAATGCAAATTCACGGAAGGCTAATGAAAAGATAGCTAATGCATGGCATATGTAAAACGTGACTCCTTTTACTTAAATTTCGTGTGTGAAAAAAGTTAAAGAAGAAAAAAAAAGTATTATTGGACCCAGATTTTCAAATATGGTAATAACAACAACGTTAATGAAAGTGATGGCGATACTAATGATAATCTGACGTCCATGGACGACTCTGAATAAAAATAACTTGTCAATCAAGGATACGTGGAGAATATAAACAAGACGGTAATGAGGTGCCATCTGTCGGCAAATATCTCGCTCATGTCTTCAGAGGTTGGAGTTATAACAGGTGAATCGTTAAATGTTTTGGATAAAAGTCCAAGTTGAATAGTGAGGTTAATTGCACCTTCTAAGTTACTGAACTAAATCACTGATGTTTACAAAGATTGATACTAAAAATATGATCCAATTTACATTCAGCAAATTTTGGCTGAATTACTTCTGTTCTCAAAAATAATACTACTATGAATACCCTTCAATATGGCGACCTAGCATAACTACCTCTTTAATCCTAGAAGGAGTTTACATAGCATTTGTTATGCTTTTACAAAACACAAAGGTTTTATGTATTTTTCAACATAGATACTAAGACGTACTTTCTGAAAAACGTTGCATACCTAAATTTCCACACTGGACCTTGATGTGGGAAGTGACAAACATTATTCTTATCATTTCTTTCTTAGATTTTTTTTTATTTCTTTACAGACATTGTGCTAAGATAAAATGCTTCGGAGACGTCACAAAGGACAATCCTTGCATCATCCCCAAACTGGTAAATATCCTTGTCTGGGAATCCCCATATGCAACACAATGTTCTCGCCCCATCTCACTGGATACGTACAGCAATACCCCTGCCCCTCTTTGCAGCAGGGAGGAGCTACTTGCCTATATAAAGTCGTGAGAAGACCCAGAACATCAAATAAGCAGCAGGACAAGAAGCTCACAGCTCAGAGAAGGCAAGTTCTTGGTGTTACTCCGAATCTTTCCTTACCATGTTACCTGTATCATCCTTGTTATCATTGTATTCATCATCATCATATTTTTCCAAGTGAATCGTTAGTTTTCTATTGTTGTTAAATTTGGCTATTCATTCTTTGTTCCTCACTCATCAGCTAGATAGCCTTTTCTCTTGATTTCATATACTGAAAAGTTAATATAACAAATACATACAATGCAAACAATGAACTTAGCGTGTTTTGCTATATGAAAGTATTTTAAAAGTCTACTGTTTTCAGGCCCGAAGTTTCTTGACAGAATTTGGTGTTGAACTTAGATTTATTAATGAGAAAATCTTTTCGTAGATAAAGAGGAATAAACTTTAGAAACTGTAATTATATTTGAAATTTTGTGGCCTAAACAATCTGATATCACAAGTCAATTTTCATTAGCACTTATTCTGTAAATATTACGACTCAAAGGGAAGTCAAATTATGATTTGTCATATACTGATGAGTCTGTTACTGTGATGACAGAAGAGTTTCAAAAGTCCTTTTAGGTTTTGTAGATCCAAACTATCACTATGTATGTGCTTATTCGCATCAATCACAGAGACAAAATGAACCGACGTTTGTAAAACGATGGTTTAAGATAGAACAGAGGAAAATAAAACCTTACTTACTGTTGGTGGCGATGACCTACTATTTCTACGCCGAGGCATTACCGGTTACTGAAGCAGCAGCCGCAAGTTCTTGAAAATAGACCCGTTTGTCTTTCCATGATCCGGAATAATTAGAAAACTGTTCGTTAGTTTAGCTGCATAAGACAACTTGTCTCTTTTCATCGCTTTGTGTAGCTCAGAATTCATCCAGTTTCTTAAATAGAGCGTAGGAAGGTTTATTTTCCACGAAGCGATTTTATCTCGAATCCATTTAAGAGTTTTTTTCTTTCTTTTTAAGTTCATGTGAATATTATAATAAACCTATTAATGACAATGATAAAATATGAAGTATAGTACGAATAGAAATCATATATATATATATATATATAATATATATATATATATATATATATATATATATATATATAAATATATATATATATATATATATATATATATATATATATATATATATATATATATATATATAACAAATTGTCAAGCCGCGTCTTTTGAACTAACCTTGAATTGAATCCGGCCCACGCACTGT
>NC_061110.1:85766760-85791760 GCF_015104395.2 Macrobrachium nipponense | reverse complement strand
GTTCACAGCTAAGAGGCGTCAAGTTCTTTAGTTACCATTGTTACCTACATCGTTATTGTTTTCATTGTTTTCGTTATCATCGTATTTTCCCAAGTGAATCATTAGTTTTTCTTTTGTAAATTCCTGTTTATTCTTTCTTCGCACCGTATTTATCACTTTATTATGCTTTTTTCTTGATTTTAAATACTTAAATGTTTATGGCATAATCTATACCATTAGCGAAGCGAAGTATTGAACTTCTTATATTTATGCTACACGGAAGTATTTAAAATTCTGTTGTTTAACCGCCAAATTTTCTTGGGGAAAAATTTGGTGTCGTATGCAAAGATTTATAAAAAAAAAAAGTTCTCTTGTATATAAACAGAAATGAACACAAACACAAACATTAGCACTGTCCTGTTAACACTACGTGTCAAAGGGAAATAAAGCATCGATTTATACTGTACTGAGAACAGTCTGTTGTCGTGATCATGGAGAATTTTTTCAAAAGCTTTTTGGTTTCGTGGATTCCAGCCACCACTTTTTACGTGCCTGTTCTGGCGAATCGCCTGGCTAGCTAGATCTGGTGTCTGCAAAAAGAAGATTTATTCTTATAATGAAAATATACATTATAATGGGCTCTGAATTTTGACCTCTGTACGACCTACTAACTTCTGCGACCAAACTTTAATTTTAAGGTATATTTTGAAGAATGGGGGCAGCTCATGTATGCAGCTCTTAAACGGATATTTTCTCGGCCGTATAATTCATAAAAAATCTAAATGAGATTGGATGTATGTTTCCGTCTCTCACTCTCAAACACACACATATACACACACACACACATACACACCCCGCTCCCACTAACATCCCTCCGCCCTAAATATTACTAACGACGTCATTTATTTAAACTTTATTGATCGCCCTCGTCGTCTTGGTTTTATAAAATTATTCATTTCAAATAATCAGTGTTTAACACATATTGCGCAAATCCGTACAGTCCATATATTGATTAAAGAGTATTAGTGAACATATATATATATATATATATATATATATATATATATATATATATATAGATATATATATATATATAGATTATTTATTTATATATATATCTATATATATATATATATATATATATATATATATTTATATATATATTATATATCTATATATATATATATATTATATATATATAATATATATATCTATATATATATATATATATATAATATAATATATATATATACTATATCATATATATATATAGATATGATATATACATACATATATATATATATATATATATATATATACATACATATATACTATATATATATATATATATATATATATATATATATATATATATATATATATATATATAATCATATATATATATATATATATATATATCGAGCTACAATGTCCTTTAATATCTATTCGCTCTACCTCGGAATTAATATATTTTCATATATGCTTAACCAAGAAGGGGAATTTTTTTCTCGATAATAGACTTGCCTGGACCCGGGCGCGAACACATGGAGCCTTTCAAATCCAGGAACGTTAGTGAAGCTTTTTTTTACCTACTACACCACCGCAAGAGGTCCAGGCAAGTCTATTATCGAGAAAAAAATTCCCCTTTGGTTAAGCATATATGAAAATATATTAATTCCGAGGTAGAGCGAATTAGATATTAAAGGACATTGTAGCTCGATATATGTATATAAATCACGGAAATGTGATATGACTTATATAAATATATATATATATATATATATATATATATATATATATATATATGTATATACATATATATATATATATATATATATATATATATATATATATATATATATATATATATGTATACATATATATATATATATATATATACGTATATATATATATATATATCTTCTATCTCCTATTGGCTATAATATGCATACGCATACTCTGGCATAAACGCAAAGCATGTTTAATTTTTTTCCCGTGTGTAACAAAAATGGACTTTAGCTTTCACGTCCATATATTGGTCAAAGAGATTGGTGAAAATATATATATATATATATATATATAATATATATATATATATATATATATATATATATACATATATATATATATATATATATATATATATATAAATATAGTAATATCTTCTATTTAATATTGGCTGGATAATATGCATACGCATACACTAGCATAAACGCCAACCATGTATAATTTTGTTCCCGTGTGTAACAATAATGGACTTTCGCTTTCATACATGTTGCAGCTCACAACAGTTGAGTAATATCTGAACACATAAGAAAATGGGTAAGTAATGATCGTTTTTTATCTCAATCTGGGAATTAAACTTGGGGTTTGAGGGAGATGAGCTGTGACAACTATCACTATACTGTGTGTGTGTGTGTGTGAGAGAGAGAGAGAGAGAGAGAGAGAGAGAGAGAGAGAGAGAGAGAGAGAGAGAGAATTGTTTGAATAACAAGAGACTATGCAATGACTGGTGATATCTGCAAAACTAGATAGATAAGATGACATTTATCGTCCGCCAACTGTCTTTGAAGGCGTGTGGCAACAAGTATGGAGGACAGCTCCCGTGCAAAAAAAAAAAAAAAAAAAAAGATAAGAAAAAAGTCCTTCACACAACCTTCCCAATTTTTATCTTGAAATCAAATTCGATTCCATTGTAAGGACAATTGCAGTCATTATTAAGATATATACACCTTCTGAATTTGATAATATACTTACATTTATTATATACTTATCTATTTATCTGTTATTTATTTTCCGTTTCTGATAATTGATCTTCTCTTTTTTGTATTTCATGTTAGCTTCTTTTACATCTTTCAAATGAACGCCATAGCTTAAAAAAAAAAAAAAAAAGACAGTCGAATGGGATGACTGTGATAGAAAAAAAAAATAAATAAAAAAAGAATAAATAAAAATAAAGGGACAAGAGAGAAAGAGACTCGTTCGCATTCACCTGAGGCTAGAGGGCTGCAACCTGGTATGCTGATCATCATACTCCAACCATCTAACATACCAAATTGCAGCACTCTAGCCACAGTAGTTTTAATTTGATTTAAGGTTAAAGTTCGACATGATTGTGCGTCTGGCACCACTATAGCTGCCAACAACAGCGGCCACCAGTGGGTCGTGGCTGAAAGCTTCATAGGTCGCAGCTGAGAACTTCTGGACCGTGGCTGAGATTTTCATACAGCGGTATAGTAGCCTACTCTGTACAGAAAACTCGACAGCGCCGAACAAATTTCTGCAGCAATTTTTTTATACTTGTTATTCCGTTGCGTATAGATAGATATATGGTGATAAATCGTGAGATTACCCGCAGGTAAAAGCAGTGCAAAATACGATATTCTGACGATTCTGATTTCTACGTTTAGATTCGCCGTCTTCGAATCCCGCCCAGTCTTCCTATACGCTTGTTTTAACTTTGACCCTTTCTTATCTTACAGTCATTTGCGACGATAGTGGTGAGGTCTTCTAATCCAGAAAATACTACATTATGAAAGAATAGCAAAAGTCCCAAATCTCAAATATGTGAAAACGAAAGAAATTTCAACTAATAACACAATTGATCTGAAACTATACATACTACATACACACACACACACACAACACTCGTCCACAGACACATTATAATATATATATATAATATATATATATATATATATATATATATATATATCTATATATATATATTATAATATCATATGTATGTGTGTGTGTATACGATATCTTATATATAATATTAATATATATATATATATATATATATATATATATATATAGTATATATATATATATATATATATATATATATATATATATATATCTATATGGGGAATACAATCCACAATGATGTAAAAATCCCACACACCACCCAACCGCATAGAACTAGCATTTTACAACAGGATCATTCCCCCACGAAGATCGAGACATTCTGGAAGGACGAGAGCTTCAACCGCTTGTTCATACATAATAAAAAATGTATTAGCTTGCTACCTTTCAATGTTTTCAACTGTTATTGGAAAAGTCCTGTTTTGTGGTCCTACATGTCGTTCCTTGGAGCGATATATCACATTTTTGTGATCAAGACCACTGTTGATGGTCGAAGCTACAAGTTTCTGTACAAGAAATATATATTTCATAAAACTACAGAGGATTTTACATCATTGTGGATTGTATCCCCATTTACTAAGAGGTACGACATAGTACTTAGGCTTCTGCAAATATATATATACTAGCTGTTACCCGGCCCTACGGGCGGTCCAGCTAGATTGGTCCGTGTAACCCAGAGCCTAATATATATATATATATATATTATGTATTATCTAGATATATATAATATATATATATATTTATATGTATGAATACTTGATCAAGAAGTAATATAAAACGTGATGCTATGTATAATAAGTTTTTGTCACGAAAGGAAAAAGAAAGCGAGGATAGCCGAGTACTTTCGGTCCGGTTCAGACCTTTAGTAAGGTCTGAACCGGACGGAAAGTACTCGCTATCTCGCTTTTCATTTTTCCCTCGTGGCAAACCCTTTATTATATATATATAGTAGTATATTATATATATATATATATATAATATATGATATATAGATATACATATATATCTATATATATATATATATATGCATATATATATATATAAATATAATATATATTATAATATATATACTAATCTCTTTCTCTCTCTTTCTCTTACTCTCTCTTTCTCATCTCCAACAATCACTGTCTCTTACCTTTCTTTGTTCTCACTAAGACCACTCTGTCTGTCTATCTGTCTGCCTGTCTTTTTTCCTCTTTCTTCTCCCAACACCCGGTTTACTCTCTCAGCTATTTCTCTCTGACTGTCAACCCCCTTCCTAAAACCCCCGCTTTGATGTCCTTTTGTTTGACCCTATAGATTCTTTTCTAATGAGATCATATGTTACAGAAATTTAAGTAACTAATCACGGGCATAGCCAGCCCAATTTCACGGCAACCAGCTCTGTTTCACGAAATCTCTTCTCACCCTTCGTGAGGAGGGGAAGCTAAATTTTGGGACCCCGGGCTCCGAGGTTTCGATCCCGAACAAGGTCTCGACTGCCCGGGGTGGATACCCATCTCCGTCCCGAATCTAGTCCGTCAGACCGCGGCCTGGCGCCCGTACCAATCATTCATACATACATATATATATACATACATACACGCATTGTCAATATCTATATATATATATTTATATAGTATATATATATATATATATTATATCTATATATATATATATATATGAATCACACATATCCACAGTTTGAAAAATAAAGTACAACCATAATATGAAATCAGTCAGGAATGTATAAACTTGTTCTCTTAATATCAAAAGAAATTTGTAAATTGTTTAAATTCAAGGTAGGCAGTTAGAGATGTATGGAAATAGGATTATTATATTTGCAATCACAGTAAGGTTGGAATTGTTGTCTCCTACGGTGGTATGTTTATCAGTCGTGGACCCTTGAGAATTTATTGTAATTTTAGCCAAATGATTTTTGAAAGCCACTCCCATCTTTGACACCTGCCCGTGGGTGGATCTGCAGTCTCAATACGGTTGTTGTGTATGTTCGTCAGTACTGCTACGTAGATATATATTCGTGACTTCTAATACCATGTAGCAGTCTTCGTCAATGGCTTGGAAATAAAGTCGAAACCGGTCAGGACTACACCCCGCCTCTTATTTTTCACTGTGGATATGTGTGCTAATGAATCTACGTGCCAAGGATTATAATCATAATCTATTTATGTATGTATATGAACGCAACGTAACAAGTAAAAAATACCCGAAATTCCTTCGGTCCATCGGTTTCTGTACAAATATACTGCTGTATGAACAATCAGCCACGGCCTATGTGGCCTCTATTGTTGCACCTATAGCGTGAGAGACGCAATCATGGCTAAATTTACCTTGATAAATGACTACGGTGCTAGAGGGCTGCAATTTGGTATGTATTATGATGAGGTGGATATCAACATACCAATTTGCAGCCCTCTAGCCCAGTAATTTTAAGGCTGAGAAGGGCGGAAAAATGCAGATGGACAGACCAAATAACCTCTCTAGTTTTCTTTTACAGAAAATTAAATATGGTAAAAAGTTATAGTATAGGAAAAGACCCATCATAGACTCCCTTTTCTAGCCCGCCCCCGCCCCCCCCCAAGGGCGTGCCTACTCCCCCTCCCCCCTCCTGATTGGCTCATGTCTCATACGTGATGCCTAAAAAGGGGCGGGGCCCCCAAACCCCAAAGGGGCTTGGCCACCCTCGACCCCATTATAGACTCCACTTGTCGGGGGGGTGTGGCCCCCTGACCCCATATAGACTCCACTTTCTGGGGGGCGTGGCCACCACCTAGACCCCAAATTGACTCATTGTATTATAAGCTCATGTACGTACATGAACTCATAATTGACTCCCATTACTCTAATGGATAAAGTTCATGTACGTACATGAGCTCATAATTGACTCCATTTGTCTTACACAGCTCTGTACGTACATGAGCTAATATTAGGGGTGCGTGGCCCTCCCCTAACCCCAAATATCGACGCCGCTTTTCCTACCCCTGTGACGTCCAATACTATAAAGGGAATAAAACCATCCTTTCAACCCTCCCTATTCTGGGGTGCGTGGGCCACCCCTGACCCCAATTGAACTTACATTGTCTTACAAGTCATGTACGTACATGGGCTCAATATTAGGGGTGGCGTGGCCGTCCCCTACCCCAAATCGCTCCACTTTCTACCGCCTGTGACGTCACATAACCTATAAGGAATCAAAACCATCCTTTCATTCAACCTCCACTATTCTGGGGTGGGGGCGTGGACACCCTGACGCCCACATAATTGACTCCATTTGTCTAACAGCTCATTACGTACATGAGCGTCATCTTAGGGGGGCGTGGCCTCCCATAAACCCCAAATCGACTTCCACCCTTTCCTACCCCCTGTTTACTCAACGTAACTCTAAGGGAATAAAACCATTCTTTCACCCCTGACATACCCCCTGTTACGTCAGCGTAACTCTCCGGGAATAAAAACCGGACTTTCAAGCCCTCAGCCCCAAATTGACTCCACCTTTCCTATCCCCCCTTTGCCGTCACGTAACTCTCCGGGAATAAAAACCAACATTCAACCCCTCCCCCAATTGATCCACTATTCTACCCTGTGACGTCACGAACTCTCTGGGCGATAAACCATTCTTTCAACCCCTGACCCCATTGACTCACCTTTCCTATACCACCCTGTGACTTCACGTAACTCTACGGAATAGAAACCAACATTTCACCCCTCACCCAATTGGGACTCCACTATCTACCACTGTGACTCACTAATCTCTGGGAATAAAACCATTCTTTCACCCCCGACCCCAAATGACTCCAACCTTTCTACCCCCTGTGACGTACACGTACACTCTCCGGAATAAAACTCAGCCCACATTTCCCACTCACCCCAACTTGACTCCACTAATTCTACCCCTGTGACGTCACATAACTCCTCTGGAATAAAACCATTCTTCAACCCCTGACCCCAAATTGACTCCACTTTCCTACCCCTGTAACGTCACATAACTCCAGGGGAATAAACCAACATTTCAATCAATCCCCACCCCAGAAATTGACTCCACATTTTCTACCCCTGGTTATGTGCACGTAACCTACGGAATACCTTGACCCCACACACCTGACCCCAAATAGACTCATTTCACTGTTTTTTGCGACTCCATGTCCCTTTAATTTGTTTCAAATAACCGTAGACGTTTACCTCACCTCCTCCCTATCAAATCTCTAATTTATATAGCACATTGGCGATGATACTCTCTCTCCTCCCTCTCTCCCTCCCTCCCTCCCTCCCTCTCCCTCCTCTCTCGAGGCCGTTCATTTTTGTTTTATATAATATATACACAGCTGCTTAGATATTCAGAGTATCATGATAAAAGGATTTGGACGACTGACTTCATCACATGTGTATCTCCCAGATAACCATATCAGAGTCAATGTTATCTGATTGATGATCACCAGCACACCCACACACACTAGAAATAACGAGACCTTATCGCCATTTGCCACCTACTTCACGCCAACTGTGAAATTTATTTTTCTGATAGATTTGAGTCCATAATCTAGTGGCGAACACAAGGACAAAAGGTACACATTTCAATTTTTTTTATTTATTATACAGAGTTGAAAAGAGTTGAAAAATCAAATTTACAGACGAATTGTTATTTTATATTTAATACCAATCCTGAAATACGGGGAATGAAGTTAATATTCATACAAATACATACATTAGACACAAACTGTACAAACCGAACCTCTATAATATGCGCTATTCCTTTTTCAAAAATACTTCAACGAAACATACTAACGGCTAACTATATAGTTTTCTAACCTGTTCCTTCACATCACAGCCCTTAGTATAAACCACAAACATCTTCTCATCACTTTCCGACCGTGTATCGAAGACGACGACGTTCATCTAACACCTCAAAGCTTTTAATTTAGCTAATCAAGTTTTGGAAGACTTGTACGCAGATGTTGATGAAGCCAGGCTAGAGTTCACGTCTTGATGTGACAATCCTTCAAGTCATCCACACATACTCATTATCAAAATCAGTATCACGTGACTAAACAGCTCCGATATCATTTTCCTAAATGTTAATAAGCCACCCACACACTCGCCATCTTGTTTTCGCATGTCCCAGCCCCCTAACCTCCCACCCCCTCCTCCTCCTCCTCCTCCTCTTCCCCCTCCTCCTCCTTTTTCCCCATATTTCGCCACGTTTCGATTGCTTTTTAATGGCTATATTCCTTAAACATCCAAATCTTTAACCCCGCCAGTTCAATGAAGTAGCGATAAATTCGAAATATTATCAACGTGGGTTTTTTATTCCCTGAAATTCTTCAGCTAATATCTAAATATTATAACCTGCGAGCGGATGAGTTAAATCTCCTTCTTTCATTCCATTCAACCGTGTAGAATCTTGTATTGCTTACAAAAGCGTAACGTATGGACTTTTGGTTCTTTAAAAAATATTGGAATATACTTTTAACTCGGGATTGCGCTTTTGCAAGTCATGTTCCCCTTTAAATTGTTTTCAATGTAATGTGGCGTTACCACCTCCTCCCCTCCAGTCACTGGCACCTACATTTTTCTATAGTAGGGGTAGGAGGTAGGAGGAGTGAGGTCCGTGAGCGATATAGCCGGCGTAGTGGTTTTTTTGGTATTAAGGGAGACGTGTCCGCTACTACTAACAGCTGCGTATCCCAACTTGCCAGTACCCTCTAGGTTATTAATATCACCATCACAAACTCTTTTCTATTCATTAACCCTCTCATAGGTTAATGGCGGGGATAACGTAACACTCCTTCATTTTTCAATTAAAAAGACTCCTACCAAACTCGCAGCAATAAGGCAATAAAACCGATAGAATAGTCCCCCCTTTACGACTTTCAGTATTTTTTCTTTCTTAGATATGGACGTTTTTTTAGACACAAGATGAATTTCTCGTCTACAATTTCTTAAGTGTTTATAACTTGCTTATCTTGAGTTAGATTACCACAAAGAAAATTTCTAAAAATTTCCGAGAAGTAGACACCACCCCGTTTAAGATGGAATAACTTTTACTTCTTTCACTGGTGATAAACCAGAGATGAAATAAAATAAAGTGTTTTTATTTTACGTAATTAAGGTTTGCTTACGGTTTCATATCGTACAATTTTGAGACTCATCACCCCAGGAATTGAATTGGACTCGGATAACCTTTCCAATGAACGTATATTGAGTTTTATTATCTTCTCCTCCTTCCAAATAGTGATATCATACGTTTCTGGTAAGATTTGTGCGAATTAATTCTTCACGTAAAATACGCCCTTTATTTCTTCACCCGCTAATCTTCCAAGAAGTATAACGACCCGATTTTGCCTGTATCCCTTTTCGGATTTAAAATTTTCCAGAGTATTTTAATGTGTATATCCCTCCTAAAAATTGCGTTGCGACGCTCATCGGCAATACTACAACGTCTCCAACATTCAGAGCGGAATGCGGGAGATTAACGAGAACAGCCTTTTTATACATGCTCGAGAATTGACGTTCATGTCATCTTATCCTTTAATGCGTGAACCTCTTGCGGGTGGCGACCAAACTTCTATGGGGGGTATGATTATACTCTGAACAGTCGCGCAAGACGTTAATGTATTTAAGGTATTCTTATGTGTGAGATATCTATAAATATACTACCCTCCCTGTCCTTATGACTCTTCAGCTATAGATGATTTATTCTCTCGAATAACCGCTATATTATTTTATATTTTTACTATCTAGATATTCCCTGACTTGTTTTGTTATAATATTCCTACCCTCATCAGCTATTCAAACGTGAAATTCCCAATATCGGTAGATTCGATAACCTTCTTCAAGCGGGAGGGGGGCGAACGGGGCATAGTAACACCATCCTTATTTTTCGGGACAATTGTAGAATATCTGGAAAACACGTCAAATAAAGACTAGCAATATTTTAAACCCATTATTATACCGAGCTAATTTGGACAATCGCTTAAATCGGTGCTCGCTATTACTCTCGTTTGGGTGAGATGATTTTTCTTCTGGGAATTTTTTTCGAGTGACTTTATGCAGTGTGTAAGACTTCTGCCCAAGTAAGATTCCTTTACATTTCACGAGTACATTTGGCTATTCAGATTTTCGCTACTCTGATAAAGAGTCACCCCGCTGAACTACCCACACCCCGTGCATCCCCGTACAAAGTTTTAGCATTTTAGCCGTTCTTTATCCATATTGTAAGCTATTTGATATTCCGTTTCACCCAGAATATTAGTTAGAGCTGTAACAGTTCAGGTGTTTTGACGGAGCGAAGTCCTACTAACAATAACCGTAGCGGTACGTGATAGGACCTTTTTATATATGTCTGAAAAGGCTGAGCTTTTTGGAAACAGGAGAATACCTGCCGACCTAAAGTTTCAATTTGACTAAATCACGATTTTCATTAGAATATAATGTGACATTCAAGCTTATACTTCTACTAAACTTGCCCGAATGAACATATTCTGCTCATGAATATAACTGAAATAGATAATGACGTCCCGCTGTGAAGGCGTTTTGGGACAATTTATTTATCACTGGCCTCAAGAAGGCAATCAGCGAGTATGATATAACTTATTACCCCCGTCTGCCTTTTCAGTGTAATCAAAGGGATTTAAAATTTCTTGGATACTTAAATTTGGGACCTATTGATGGATGCGTTCGAGGGGTGTTTCAGATACACCGCAATATACAATGTATTGGAATGCACCGTTTCATAGAGTTCATGATTTTTTGACATAGGACTACTTGCCACTGTTACTAAACCCCGCGATGAATAATACGCGGCGGATTAGCGACGGTCTAACACTGCCCAGGGAAGGACCTGTCGCGCCATGATGTTAGCGCGTTTAAGACTATAGTTGTGTACTTTACGCGCTCCTTTTTATATACAAGCCTTAATAATATTAGGTGATGGAAGTTGACGCAATAATATTGTTTAATTTCCATAATGAAATACATACAGGTTTTTTCCTACAATATCAAAAATAGAAATAAAGTAAAAATGCAAATATAATAAAAAAATTCATATAATAATTCAAAAATATAAAAACTAACTGTTGTATTAATGTTATATAATAAAATACATTATATACATATAATATATAAGAATAGATGAATATAGGTAAATATATAGTAAAATATACAAACTATGACACCGGTCAAGTTGGATACCCCCCGTTTTACCTGGAGTAGAGGGGTGAAACCTTTCCCGTCGAGGAGAATCAAAGACCGTCGAAGAGAAGAGGATTAACATTGTATATTTTACTATTCTCTCTCGACGTTTTGACTCCTTTCACCAGAAGCTGACGGGTGAACATGACTTGAGGGAGAGATGGATGTAGGGTCCGTATAATAGGAGAGTAGGAAATTCTCGAGGTGCTATGGAGCGGGAATATTTTAAAATTGGAGAATTGCCCGCAACTACCGGCGCCAACCACGACCCCTCTCTAGATCCTCCTCCTCCTCCCCCTCCCCCCCTCCCCCTCCCCCTCCTCCTCCGCGATACCTTCTATCCACCCCAATGTCTGGATGTCCATACGCAACGAATTTATAAGGTGTCACATAATAATCCCTTGTCCTCTAAAGGACAGAGAGATACCTTTCGCTGGCTCGTATGACACATCGTGCTGCCTACTCTTTGCAAATTGTGCACACGAGTATAAGTAATCTCAGTCTTTTCGATTACATCTCGAACTGTCATGTGGAATGGTCTTTTGCACAAGGGGGGGGGATCTTTGTACACCTTCAAGGTGTTTACTACGACTAGTTTCCGTCAGATACGAATAAAACTTTAGTTTAACGCCGATAAATTCCTCATGAGTTCAGCCCCGTTTCAACTTCCTACCCGAGTTCCCCCTTACGTGACTCATCATACATTCGTGAGTTTTTGGTGAAAATACTCAGATCCATGTAGGTTTGAGCACACCCTTCATTTCCCGATTGAGGTTATCATTCACCAGGGGAAAAGAATCAGCTGTCCGTGTCGGTATAAAGGAGCGGAACTCGTGTTCGCATACTGCTTTCGAAGATGTCGTAATAGAACCGATACATCATATCCTTCGCCATGTCTAGTATACTGAAACCGATATATTCGGGATTCAGCCATAAAGATCTTTGCAATTTTTTACAATGGTAACCGTCTTTACCTCGTTTTTCCAAAGACTTGTACGTGTGTTTGACACATTCCTGAGAAGGAGAGGCCTTCACCGTGGTGAACCGACAGTTCGGGTAGAATATTCAAACTGATTTTTATAGTGACACCCGAAAAGACCATTCATTATGATTTTGATGGTGTGTCCTCTTGTCCGGATCGTCGCTTAGCACGCTTTCGCATTCGCCAGAATATTTCCGCTCAAATAAACATCCTGTTTTGAATTTGTAGCACTTTGCCTTATTACATCAACTTCGAGACCGGAGCTTATATCAAACGTTTGTAATAACGGAAGACAGATCAGTGATTACGCATGGGTAAATGCGTCCGTCCACTTAACATTTTTCGTGGTCGCTTCACTTGAACTTATTCATTAGTTTTTACTAAGGGGCGATAGATCCTGTGAGTCACATTCATGGATGAATGGCGAAGGGAGATCGTCCGTCTGTAGAGCACATCCGTCTAACATGGTTTGGTATTCGAGCAATATAAAATAACCGTATTCCCCCTGGTGAATCAATGGCGGTAATATCGCTAGCACAACTTTCTATTCCGCAGGAAAGTTCGTTTTATTTCACCCAAGGGGCATTTTGTTTTACTCATAACTGTGGGATACAAACTGGTGCAGTCAACGCTAATATGTACGGATTGAGGATCACCACCCTAAAACTGGATTTAACTTACTCTGGATTTTAGCTACGCTTGCCTTCGACACTGACTACAAAACCCCGCGGATTTTTTACAAATTAATTGTGAGTTCACCATTCGAAATGAGGGGAAACGAATTTTACGGAATATAGGAGCGTCGAGTGAGAGAGACGGTAGAAGTCAGGTACGGGGCGAGGTCTAGTCCGAATGCCCATGGCAGCCCTTCCTCCAAGCTAAAAATTTTTAAAAAAAAAAACAAACGTCCGCTAATAATCCCACATCCATTACAATACAAACGTATAATCTAGAAGATTGGTGCAATTAGGCGTTTCCCAAACTGACCACGTGGGCATAGCCCGCTTGGAAGGGTTCTCTCAGCGTCGTAATTTCCGATCGAAACACCTCGAAAGGGATGCCGGGCTTTCGCAGGAATTGAAAGCCTCACATAATCATAGGTATACTGTTTACCCTTACCCAAAACTGATCGAGCCAATCCCGAGAATACTGGTTAACAACTGACGTGCGATTTCGAGGGAACCTTTCTATTTGATTGACTCGAGCGAGACTATAAAGGGCCCCCTAATCTCGTTTTGCTATCCACGAATCTCAGATTGCCCATCTGGCCGAGTAAAATTTACGCCCTCGGTTTCAGACTTTCAAATCATGCTGAGACCCCGCCTCTTCAAGACCCATGCGAGGCATATGACAAATTGGTGTACGAACCCTGTAAAAGTTGGCTCCTTAAATTGCATATTCAAATACACTGTTGACACAGTGCACCACAAAGTTGTCCGTGCCACAAAATAGCGTGCTGTCGCATTTTCAGTGACTCCAGCCGGGGTGCGGGGGGACGTTACATCCTCTGCATGAGTGCTCGCTTCAACTTACGGCGGAATTCATGACTCATATGTAAAGGATAACGCACGCATTGTTACCGCAATAACGCCCAGTCCCGGTTCATGTTCTGCAAACAATCATCAACGCATTCTCTCCGTGACTTAGTCTATGGTACAATATTCCCCCGTTCTTCTACCGTCAACGATCACGTAGCAGTAGCGAAAGCTTTCTGTCGAGATACTATCTCGATCCTCTTCTCCGGTCTTCCGGTTGAATATTATACGCCCAAAATCCAGAACGCATGTGCGAGATTGGCAGCAGAGCTTTTAACTTTAGTAAACTGTTTAAATTGGGCCGGGTTCTGGGATTCGACAGTGTTCGAGCAGTACAGGCCTGTGTGTGCGCTCACGGATGGTGGAACTATTACAAAGTCAACAATTTACACATACCACCCGCGTGCTCAATCCCCCGCCCCTGCTTGAATCCGTGTCGTAATTTCTTCACGAATGCCAACCTATCCTAATCATGCGACGTGGTCGTCAGGAGTAATAACAACGGACCAAATGAGGGACTTTGGGGGTTTACCACCTTTCCTCGCTAGATGTCCCGTCCAATTTTGTTCCGCTGTTTCCTCCCCATGAATAATTCATCATAATTTTATACAGATCATATGTTGAGGTTATTCCCCTTTTCTATGTTTTGAAAGAGTCATGGGTCAACGGCATATCTGGCGAGTGTTTGATAGTAAATTGTCCCCCCCCATCCTCCTCATTAAGACCGAGGGAGGTTGTGTAATACGTGTGGGAGGGTTATCTCGCAGTACAACGACGCTTCTACGCTGTAACGACACAGTTGTAACCGGACTGAATATTGATAACCTGATCACTACGCGGACTCACCTTGGGGATACACTGAATGGTATTACTAATTCACTACTCACGCCGCGTGATATGAATTTCAACCCTATCTAGCGAGGTCATACACCAACCAACCCTCAGTACTTTGAGTTCTTTCTTCAAGTTATTAGCTATAAACTCAATAGCCTCCTCCGGGAGTCTAGATCGAGTCAATCGTATGAGGGTGGTGGAGTACATACATAGAAAGCCCTTTTTTTCATTCCTGTCGCCTAGCTCCTCACGCTGGTGATAATAAACTCACAAGTATAGCAGAGCTATCGAATACCTCTTTCGAGGAAGTACTGTGGCACATCTCGCGTATCGGTTATGCTACTACTTAACTCATTGCCACGTCAATGTTACCCCTACTGCAGCCGCATAATGAATGTTAACTCACTACCTTATTACCCTCCGTTTCTTCCCCTCGTGAGTGAAGATCCCTTCTGGTTCCTACACCGCCACCAACGCGCGATGCTTCATTATTAGTATTCTCCCTCAAATCTTTCATCTAATGGGAATTCGTCAGCGAAGGGATCGTAAAGATTAATTTTAAATAAGCACCGAGTGACGTGTATTAATAATAATACTACTAATAATACTGCAAAAACTGCAAATAATAGTAATAATATAATAATAATAATAATAATATAATAATACATATAATATAATAATAATATTTTACCTGGATCGAGGGGTAGGAGATTCATCATGGCGGTTAGAGGCTTGGACCTTTCTTGATGACGTGACAATCTGTGTGATAACAAATTCATGATAAGGTGTGACATAACTGAACGTGGGGTTTTTATGTACATATATTCTACCCGATGCCCATTGTTAGTCTACAGTCTACATTCAACATGTGTACGATCACATCATATACGTTATATGCACTGCATGTTAGTACATTCCAGTAGAATCGGCGTTAAATTACACAAAGGTTAGCCGTCCCCTATATCATTCACGAAAGGATGGAATATGAAGTGGGGCTTATGGAGTCATTCTCCCGAATTATATTACGCTATTAAACCAGGAGACGTTGATTTTACTATTCAATTAACGACGGATCTTATAATGGAGTCAGATGGTAAACGCATTTACACTATATTTATAAGTCCATTTCGGGTTTGTTGTGGTGAATGAATGTCATGAACTAGAGCGTTTAATAACAGGAATTATTGAACATTATCTGAATTTTTGCGGAGAACATATCGCGGGAGCTATCCGCAGGGATGTTTATTCTCATGAATGATGACACGAAGAAGAATGAACATTCCACATATCGATGCACGGAGCATCCAAGTTGATATGAATTGATTCATTACGAATTAAACTCAGTTCTACAGCGCTCATATGTTTGGTTTCATGAAAAAGTCAGGTATTTATATACATTCGGGGCGTTGAGACCATCACAGTAGATATATTCCATCAGGCGTTGATAACGTTACCTGTATTCGGTATCGTTCCACTACCATCAGTTGTGATAAAATGGTTATCTCTAGACTGCTTCACGTTAGGATATGCAATGTGGTAAAAGTCCGCATAATGCCATTTATAACCTTTAATACCATTGACGTATTGGATTACATTACTATCAATGCTCGGATCCAGACGTGAAGAAATAATGTTACTGAAAAATGGGGTTCTTCCTGCAGTCTGCATATAAGAACCATAGATAAAAACGCTATCGAAACTTTCTTATAAATACCATATGTGACATATACCGTCGTAGTATTTAACCGACATGGCTGGTGAACCCACCATTATATTTTGAGCAGCCTCGGCCTGTTTATACACGTATATCAAAAATACACCGTCGAAATTTGCCATAGATTACATACACCTATATTATTCCCTAATGGGGTTGACTATGAAGTAGTTTAGCTTTCGATCATGTCCGGGGAGTTATTACGCTATATTATCAAGATGGATTTATTCACTCTCGATTTTATTACAGAGCGTCATAAACGTGATAGCATACATATTTGTTATAGACCGAGATAGCATGTTAGCGGGGGAGATGAAGAGACTCGTGAGAGCCTTAATAAGGACGTGTATGTTACTTAAAAGTTTTATTACGGTGATAATTTTCATAAATTATTTTAATAGTAACGTATATTTCATTGGGATGACGATTTAAGAAGAAATTACTATACCACGTATCAAGAGGAGAAATTGAGAACGGGGACTTAAAAGTATATACGTCAAATTTAGCGAAAAGCCGCGAATTATTAGTTTTCATATTATACCGGTTATGAAATGATATGGCGGGCGTGAACTGAATGAACACGTTCCCTTGATTCTCTTACCTGATAATTGTAGGGTAGATTATATATATGTGTATACGGATATAGTTCATCGACGATTTGGCGGGAGACTAGTAATATATTGACTGTTTTACTTTAGCAAGTGGTAGAGGAAAGGATACATAATACCAGTCCTACAAATTGGGTTGAACACGACATCTTGGATCAGATTTCTATTCTTATCACGGATCAAAATGGTCACCTTTTTACATTTCACTAAAGACTCGAGTGTTTACGGGCCTGCTCCGGTATAAAACCTAGAGGAGAATTAGATGAATAGGTGATATAAATTCGATGTGCACCCCTTGCATTCCTTATTCGTGATCGTAACACCCTCGAGTCACTAGAACTTGCGAATCCAGCTCACTTAAATTGTTGGGAATGAGTATAAACAGTAAAATGAGAGTGTTATTCGCGCCTCCTTCATAGCGGAATTAAAAACTATTTTTATCAGACCCCTTTATTAAGAGAGGAGCGGGATTTGAGGATATTTCCATTTTCTATCCCGGCCCAGAAGGGGAAGCGGTTTTTTCGGCTAGGTAGTGCACGGAAAGTCTTCCTTTTCTATTTAACGCCGCGAAACCTTTCATTAATGAATTCGTAGATCTGTGGTTCTCTGATATGTTAACAGAGTTTACCTTTAAAAGAATCCATAAAACGAAATGGTATAGGGCCCTCAAACTACCGTATCACGAATTTTTAGCGGTACTTGAAGAGAAGAGAACGAGACGGAAGAAAACAGTGACACTTTAGTTAGACGGTCGATGTGGGAGGAAGAAAAAACGGCGGAAGAGGAAGGGCACACGAGTTAAATCTAGGAGTAAGATAATAATGACGTGTACGATCCTTTTGTAACTCATTCATCAATTGACATTCGGCGGGTACGCACTCGTTTGTCTACCCTTCCATCTAAATTATATAAACGAAAAATATGGCTAGCGTAGTTACCTAACATACCCTGAACTGGTATCAAGTTCGTTTCATCGTATATTGCGGGTATATTCAGATTGTTCCCGAATGTAATAGACGGAGAATATTGGAAACTTCAATTACTCAAAGGAAAGACTGGATTTTACACTGTAATACTTTCCATAAATCAAGTCTATCTGATCATATATAGAATTTCGCATTAAATGGGGTGCAGGTTCTTTCTTAGACTTTGTCAAGTATAGCTTTAGAAATTATATATCTCAATTGATAGGGACGGTGCGCAATTAGCGGGATGAAGGTTCACGTGCCGTCGTTACTGGTATTAGTAATACATTATTTAAATCCGCTTCCGTTTTCTGAATGAAAGTTGTGAATCCTTCCTGTATTTAACTATCAATCATCTATAAAAATGTTGAAAATGATAAACCCTCGGCATTACCTACCACCGTGTCCGGCGGGATGTTTATATGATTACTATCGATGTAACAACATGGGGTAACTTGGCAATTTACTGCCATATCCTTCGGTCAAACCGGCAGGTGGGAGACGAAAGTTTATGGGTGACTTAAAACGAGGGGCGTGCATACATATTTTTCCACTTCTTTGTGGATAGACGACTAGAGACCATGTATTTACTGGATTCAGTGATTTGAGAGCTTAGGCTCGAATTAGCGAATGAATAGCTGTTTATGGGCGCCCACACAGACGGACATTAAATGTGTTCAATGTAGAAAAGGCTAAATTATGGATCGATAGAGTTACCCCACATATAACGCAATGTCGGCTTTAAATGAGGCGATAGCAGTTAATCCTATACAATATATATTTGATAAGACTTTATACAAGTCATACGTTATTGGGGCAAAATGAAAACAATTCGATTTTAATTGATCAGCCTTTTAACAGTTGTATACCTGAAAAAAATCACATTGGCCATGATTGATATGGACATTTTCAGGTAATTACGCGACCAATAGTTCCTATATTTTTTTTCAATCTTTCGATTTAAATAATAATACTATTACCGTTAATGGAATACGGTATATAATATTCAATGTAGTTTTCCCTAATACCATCATGCAATTATATCACGAGGACGCCAGAAAAGTATGGTGGGTGGCGGTGATAATCTGATCACTTATGATGAGTTTTAAAAATGGTAGAGCTATTTACTGCTTTAATTTGTGGTGGAAGATGTTGAAGATTCCATGCCAGTGGAAATTTCGGCAAACCTGCGAATATCGATCAGGCTGGGTACGGCTACGCCTAGCCCTTGCATTATTTTACTTTTTGGTTTTTGGGATACCAAGGGTATTTTAAACGGTGGATGCGGATAGGTTTATTCAGTGTGATGTTAGGGGTTAAATGGAATGGATACAAAAGAATTAGAAATAAGTTTAAAAGGTTCACTCGGTGACCGTGTTAAATATTTAGGTGTGTTCGCTTCGGATGAAGTAGGATTATTGACATTGCCAGAAAGTAGAATTAAACCTTTAGTTTTTATATCTAATACATTATCTTCGTCTACTGATATTAATATTGTTGGTCATTGGGTATGTTTTTACGTGGAAAAATCACCTAGAAATATAATCTTCTTTTTTGATAGTTACGGTATAATCCAAAGTTTATTCGAATGACTTCTCTAAATTTATATGCGCATCCCGAATATAACCTCTATCGCCTAATAAAACAAATACAACCTGATAAATCGTACAAGTGCGGTCTTTACGTTAGTTTTTTTTTGTTCATTGCGTGAGTCACCGTGGTGTGAAAGCAGTATTATCCTTAATACAAAATGTATTCTCATTCACTCGTTTGGGAGGTAATGATAAATGGATAACGGGATATTATTTGTAAATATTTGAAAAAGTTAAATGTTCACATTGGAGGTCGGGGGTCAAACGTGCTATTACGTACAAGGAATGTCTCCGCATCTTGAACAACTAAGGTAAATGCATATTTTTCTTTGATTTTTATATTACTCCATTTACATTCTATTAAGGATATATTATATATGTAATCATACACCTTCAATCACATAACTTTTTTACTTATTTCAGGATGAGCTGTGAGGATCATTCGCCCATGAACGTCGGTGTTAATCTGCTAAGACGTCTTAGTCGTTTTCCTCTTAAACGTTTTCGGCATATTCAGGTTAAAATAAGGATACACGTTGGAAGTTATATTGGGATGCGTGGCTGAGACGGTCTGACAGCAGTTATTAGTGTATTGAATTTGTAAACTCTTTATGTGGTCAATAAATCCTTATGAATAATTATATAGGTGTTTTTTTTACTATGCCCATAATGCATTTGAACGGAAAAACAGGGAAACGGAGAAAAAGAGTGCGTGTTTCTATGGAATCAGGAACTATTATTAAATAAATATATAACACATCGGTTTTTACATACCTTCACCGGTTGCTCGTTTCCTTCAGTAGTGGGTGGTGGCGAAGTTGATCGGGGTTGCACTTTGTGGGCTGCCCAGTGGTAGTTGGTTGCATCTCCTGCTACTTCTTCTTCTTCTCCTGCTTCATGGTCATGACCCGTTTTCACCTTCCTAATAAATGATTTGTGGGGCTTCCAACACCATAATAGTAATGGTGTCTGACTTGAGTGGCTACTTCGTCGGCTGACAGTTCACTACTAGAGTTATTTTTCCCATATCTGAAAGGGAGGAATAATGACTGTTTTTTATATATTCCGCTTCTTTCAACGGTACATTATTTTATAAGAATATCTATTCCATATACAGATGAATCTTATTGCTGTTTTTAATATTTACTATACTCTATGTTCAAGTAAATGGAAAGTGTTTTATATGCAACTTACTGAATATTGACGGAGGGAATGACCGTTTCGGTCAAGAGAAATACTTGTAGGGACGGAGGGTTGGTGTGTTTGCACTTACTCTATACACTTTGGGTAAGGAATAACATCAATTTTCCCTTGTCGTTGTATTTATGGTGTTCAGTTGGGAAGTATAATCAGGTGTGACATATGATGTTTTCGATGAAGTATTGTATTCCAAAGATGAAGTTCACGCCTTGTAGCGATAGAATTTATCCCCATTGGAGGAAAGATGTGTGGAAGTTTTATATATGAGTCATAGGTGTGTGTGTGTGTGTGTGTGTGTGTGTTTGTGTGTGGACGGCCTTTGTTGTGAGGAAATGATAAGGCTTGTTTATTCGTGGTCTGCGAGAACATGACTGGAGTGATACTGATTTGATAAAATGAGTCATGTGTGGATGAACCTTTGGGTGAGGGAATGATAAGACTTGTTTATTCATGTTAGTCTGAATCATTGCTGGGAGAGGCTTGATGCTTCGTCACAACAGGTTTGTAATCAGTGATTGTGATAAAGGGGTCTTGGGTAGCGGGGCTTTCGTAGTTCATTATCTCTTGAAGGATTGTCACATCAAGACGTGAACTCTCATGGCTTCATCAGCCTCCTCTGCAAGTTAGTTTTCGGAACTTGTCCGAAAATAATGTTCAGGAAGAGGAATATGTGTCTAGTAGTTGGCCACTAACTGTGTGACATTGCAGGAATTACGGTGTTGTGGCGGACGTCATTCGAGCATATCCATATGCCGAATTGGCAGGTTTTCGATATTCTCGCACTGGTGCATCATATGCTGTCTTCGTGATAGGGGTATTGAAGGGTCCGCCATTGTGAAAAGACCTGAAAATATCACATCTTGGGAATGCGACGAAGAAGTTGATCTACCCACCCCCATAGCTACCTTATTAACACAATACGGTATTGGTGCCCCCATTGAAGATAATGAATACGCGCAAAAGAGCGTGGCTTATTCCAAAGATGAAGATCACGCCGATCGTTTGGGCAGAGATACCAAACAGATGAGGTTTCAATCACTCTTCGGTCAAGAATTGAAGGAAGAATTATTTAAATCATCGTATGACTATGCCAAATATGTTATCTTTCCCGCTGGCATCGGTCAGAGCGGACTGGTTAATACGACTTGGTTGAATCAATATTTACCTGTGTTAGCTACATTCAGTGATGAAATGAGCAAAATTGGTAAAATATGCTGCGTGGCTATAATGAAAAAGAATTTATCCCTGTTTGGAGGAAAGGTGTGTGGAAGATTTATATATGAAAAACTTGTTAGCTAAATTTAAAGCTTTGAGGTGTTAGATGAAACGTCGTCGTCTTCGATACACGGTCGGAAAGTGCTGAGAAGATGTTTGTGGTATATACTAAGGGCTGTGATGTGAAGGAACAGGTTAGAAAATATATAGTAGCCGTAGTATGTTTCGTTGAAGTATTGTTTTTGAAAAAGCGAATGCGCATATTATCGCGTTCGTGTTTGTACAGTTTTTTTTTCTAATGTATGTATTTGTATGGAATATTAATTCATTCCCCTGTATTTAGGATTGGTTATAAATATAAAATAACAATTCCGTCTGTAATTTGATTTTTTCAACCTCTTTCAAACTCTGTATAATAAATAAACAAAATTGAAATGTGTACCTTTGTCCTTGTGTTCGCCACCTAGATTATGACTCAAATTCTATGAAAAATAAAATTTCACGTTGGCGTGAAGTCAGCTGGGCAAATATGGCGATAAGGTCTCGTTTCTTCATATGTGTGTGTGTGTGCGTGATTCATCATCAGATAACATTGACTCTGATATGGTTATTGGGGGAGATATCACATGTGGATGAAGTCAGTCGCCAAATATCCTTTTATCATGATACTCTGAATATCTAAGCAGCTGTGTATATATATATAAAACAAAATGTAACGGCTGAGAGAGAGAGGGAAGGGAGGGAGGAGGGAGGGAGGGAGGGATAGGGAGAGAGAGTATATTCGCAATGTGCATATATAAATTTAGAGATTTTATAGGAGGAGGAGGAGATGAGGTAAACGTCCCGGTTACTTTGAAAACAGGGGTTAAAGGGGACATGAGTCGCAAAAAACAGTGAACTGAGTCTATTTGGGGTCAGGGTGGGGTCAAGTTTTTATTCCGTAGAGTTACGTGACATCACAGGTAGAAAAGTGGAGTCAATTTGGGGTGGGGGTTGAAATGTTGGTTTTTATTCCCTGAGAGTATGTGACGTCACAGGGGTAGGAAAGGTGGAGTCAATTTGGGGTCAGGGGTTGAGAGAATGGTTTTTATTCCCAGAGAGTTATGTGACGTCACAGGGGTAGAATAGTGAGTCAATTTGGGGTGAGGTGTTGAAATGTTGGTTTTTATTCCCGGAGAGTTACGTGACGTCACAGGGGTAGGAAAGGTGGAGTCAATTTGGGGTCGGGGGTTGAAAGAATGGTTTTAATTTTTTCCCAGAGAGTTACGTGACGTCACGTGGTAGGATAGTGGAGTCAATTTGGGGTGAGGGTTGAAATGTTGGTTTTTATTCCCGGTAGAGTTACGTGACGTCACAGGGGGTAGGAAAGGTGGGGAGTCAATTTGGGGTCAGGGGTTGAAAGAATGGTTTTATTCCCCAGAGAGTTACGTGACGTCCCACGGGTAGAATAGTGGAGTCAATTTTGGGGGTGAGGGGTTGAATGTTTGGTTTTTATTCCCCGGAGAGTTACGTGACGTCACAGGGGTAGGAAAGTGGAGTCATTTGGGGTGAGGGCTTGAAATGTCGGTTTTTATTCCCGGAGAGTTACGTGACGTCACAGGGGGTATGTCAGGGGTTTGAAAGAATGGTTTTATTCCCTTAGAGTTACGTGACGTCACAGGGTATGGAAGTGGAGTCGATTTTGGGGTTAGGGGGAGGCCACGCCCCCCTAATATGAGCTCATGTACGTACATGAGCTTGTTTAGACAATGGAGTCAATTATGTTGGGGTCAGTGTGTCCACGCCCCCCCAGATAGTGGAGGGTTGAAAGGATGGTTTTTATTCCCTTATAGTTATGTGACGTCACAGGGGTAGAAAAGTGGAGTCGATTTGGGGTTAGGGGAGGCCACGCCCCTCGCCCCCCTAATATGAGCCCATGTACGTACATGAGCTTGTAAGACAAATGGAGTCAATTTGGGGTCAGGGGTGGCCACGCCCCCCAATAGTGGAGGGTTGAAAGGATGGTTTTATTCCCTTATAGTTATGTGACGTCACAGGGGTAGAAAACAGTGGAGTCGATTTGGGGTTAGGGGAGGCCACGCCCCCCTAATATGAGGCTCATGTACGTACATGAGCTTGTAAGACAAATGGAGTCAATTATGAGGGGCTCATGTACGTACATGAACTTATCATACATACGGAGTCAATTATGAGGGCTCATGTACGTACATGAGCTTATAATACAAATGGATTTGTCAATTTGGGTCAGGGGTGGCCACGCCCCCCCAGAATAGTGGAGTCTATATGGGGTCAGGTGGCCACACCCCCCAGACAAGTGGAGTCTATATGGGGTCGGGGTGGCCACGCCCCTTTTGGGGGGTTTTGGGGGTTGCCCCGCCCCCTTTTTAGGCCTCACGTACGTACATGAGCCAATCAGGAGGGGGGAGGGGGGTAAGCCACGCCCTTGGGGGGGGTGGGGGGCGGGGGCGTCTAGAAAGTGGAGTCTATATGGGGTCTTTTCCTCTACTAGTTATATTACTAAATAATATAATTCCTAAACCA
>NC_061110.1:85746601-85766260 GCF_015104395.2 Macrobrachium nipponense | reverse complement strand
TATAATTCCTAAACCATCCTTCATGAAACCTGCTGGAATGTGCATAGAAAAAAGGCTCCTTCAGAGTTTTCTCTCCATCTCTAGGGCGGGAATTTGGGGAGAAGTTAAGTATATCTTACTTTAAAACCAGACCACTGAGCTGATTAACAGTTCTCCTAGGTCTGGCACGAAGGATTAGATATTTATACGTCGCTGGGAACCAATCGGTTACTTAGCAACGGGACCTACAGCTTATTGTGGGATCCGAACCGCATTATATCGAGAAATGAATTTCTAATCGCCAGAAATAAATTTCTCTGATTCCACGTTGGTAGAGCGGGGAATCGGACCCGGACCCTGAGATCGGTAGTCGAGCACGTAAGCGACTCGTCCAACGAGGAACTTGGGAATCTTGGGAAAACTGAGAACCAGAAAGAGAAGAAATCGAGAGGAAAGAACAGGCAGAGACTGATGATCCGTGAAAGTTTTTCGTAGAAGATGAATATTTGCTTAATACAACTGAACAAGGAAAAACAAGAACGGGAAAGTTTAAAGCGAATAACATCCGGTTTTGATGCATCAGAGAAAAACATTTAGCAGTATTCTGAAGAACTGAAAACTGAAAAAGAAAAATATCTGAATATGTACCTTAAGGCCTTAAGGATATAGGAAAGTAGGTCAAGAGTTTTTATGAAGGGCTTATAAATTATAGTAGGATTTATTGTTTCATTGTTGCTGGTTCTTACCAGACAAGACTTTCAAAAAAAGATAAAACTTCGCATAACTAAGACGGGAAAACGCTCAGAGGGTGAAAATAAAGGAGCTATTTTAAGTATATCTTAGTTTTACCAGACCACTGAGCTGATTAACAGCTCTCCTAGGGCTGGCCCGAAGGATTAGATATTTTTACGTGACTAGGAACCAATGGTTACCTAGCAACGGGACCTACAGCTTATTGTGGGATCCGAACCGCATTGTATCGAGAAATGAATTTCTATCACCAGAAATAAATTCCTCTGGTTCAGCGTTGGCCGAGCCGAGAATCGAACTTCGGACCACCGGGTTGGTAGCCGAGCGCGAAATGCTCTCGGACAACGTGGAACTATATAGGAGCAAGGATAAAAAAAATCCTTTGTTGAAAAATGGTTTAGCTCATTTTTTGCGATAGCACTTTCAAGAAAGCGGAAGAGAAAGAAAAACGACTTTATAGATTGTTTTAAATAACTGGTATTGTCCAGCCAGGACAATGAAAGAATCCTTTGGAAAACTGCGTAAAACGAAACGTAAAATGACGCAAAGATAACGTACTACTGGACACAGAAGACGTTTGCTACTAGACAAGCCGGTTGGCACTGGTTTCATAATCCGCTCAGAGCATAGTTATCATTTTTTATTATATTATTTCACCTAAAAAGTTTACATATTTTATACGAACTCACGCAGAAAAGTAGCCATCTTGATTAAGGAAGTCCACAAAAGCTAATACCTATAGTAAAAGAAGTCAATAATCGAATAAACGATAAATGGGGCTAAAAAGCAAGATAATTATTGCTAATTGTTATTTCACTTACCCTGTGGGTATATTTCATACTGACTCAGCCTGGGGAGTCATCAACTGGATTAAGATTTCTTCCGCAACACTTAAGTACCCATAATGGAAACAGACTATAATCAATATGTAGATGGGCTTTATTATATCAATATACTTATCTTCCAATCCTATTTATATCAATATATAAATGGGGTTTAAAATAAGTATCAAAAGTTTGAGCAAGGAAGCCAGTTGCTTTCAGGTCGTCAGTTTGCACCTCTGCGAACACACTTTCACATCACGATTCCAGAGGGCGTAAGTGAAGAGTATTTCAAGTCACAAAAGGTCACACGAAGGAATGGAGTCATCAGCAAAATGCACATCACCTGGTGTTAACTGGTGATAGTGGAGACTGGTGAAAGAGCTTGAAAGGTACGTCAAAAGGAGAAAGGCAAAAACTTAGCAAGTTTTTGGATAAAAAAAAATAAGGAAGGTGAGGAAATGAATGTCATTAGGATGGTAGAAGAACTGGAGTGACTGATTTGTACTAAGGTATGTGTGGGTTGATATAGTGGATAACGAAAGGGTGAGGGAAGAGGTGTCATAACAGAAAAAGCAAGCGAGGCAGCAGGGTCTCTGCAAATACTCTGACAGGGAAGGCAATTACAATTTACGAAAAGATCGTTGAGCCAGTTCTCCTTCATGGAAATAAAGCGTGACGAACGAGCTTTGATACCACCCTGTCTGGAGTAAGACGGCAGCACCTGTCTCATAATTCCCTGTGTTCATTCGTGGCTGTGGTATGGACTTGCTAAATTAGTACCCCAGTACCCGCTGAAAAGTTTACAGAATATACGATGATATATTTAATAACTGTTAACAGATATACTATACATATGTGTATATATATATATATGTATATACATACATATATATATATATATATATAGTATATATGCATATATATATTTATGTATATATATGTATACACCTGCATATCATATATATATATATATTTATATATTTGTGTGTGTGTGTGTGTATACATGCATACATACCCACACATCTATATACATATATAACACGCTTAACTGAAACAGCACGCCAATGCAATCGAACTTCTGACAAGTACAGCAAGTGATGCTTATTATACTTTGCAAACCATTTGATTTCCATGGTAGGATTAAGCTTTGCCCAGAAATTCGAACTTGAGCGATAGAGAGAATTATATTGGTGAAATCTTCATTTGATATTCCAAACCAACAGCCTTCTTTGTTGAGCTGACATGACAGACCTTTTACTTATAATGCTTTTGAAAGAGACGTGATCATTGTATGACTTTATGACTTACCACTTGTATGACTTACAAGTGATAGTTCGAACGTTAAATTGCCCTCGACAAACTCCTCGAAATGAAATTACTCCATCGAGAGACTTCGTGGTCGATTTTATGGTTGTTTATGACAAACTGCTTTTGACAAGAGTCTTGGAGGTCTGAACGTGACCAACTGATGATATAATTAAAGGTGGAAGATTTGGTAGTTTAACATTCAACTCTCCCTCAGTAATAAAATAGATACGATTCTACAATGTTTGCCGCTATTTCTTAGCCACTTGATTATTTTCCTCTTCATACCTTTCGTTCTATCTTGATATGTTCCGTTTATCGAGATTTCTGTGATACGCTCACCTAGCTACCTTTAATTGTCTTATCTTTCTCCATCAATTATATTTTCTTTTCCCCGGCTTGTGTTTCATTAGCGTATTATTTAACATCGAATGTTAAATAATACTCTTATGTTTAGATTCCAAGTTCATGTTTTTCCTGTAAATATGATTATTTACTTTTTTTAAAAGTCAGAAGAACTATAGTGCGTCTACAACATAAATCTTCTAACAATTCTTTTTTTTAATTTTTCTATGAGCTGTCTATTCTGACAGTCATATACTTGCTTTAGTTCTGCCTTATTTCATGCAAGCTAGTCCTCATTTCCTATTCCTATCATACGAGAATATTCTTGTTTTGCCCATCTTTCCGAGTAGCTTTCTGTTTTCCTTGCTAAGTTTTGCTAGCCGTATTTTCGACATTTTCGTAATTATTTCTATCCCAGATAGCAAACAATGAGTTTATCTTCGTAACCTAATATTTTAGACAGTCGTGTTGTATATCTGACTTCTGTTTTAGACCCTACAAAGAACTTGGTCTCAGTTCTTTGAATTTCAAGAACGAAGAGTGCCGTGAAGCGACATGGGCATTAAATGGCAATCGATCACAGCCGCTTATGGTTTTTATCTCCTTTCCTTTTTTATCCTTTACTGTTCACACGAATGCTCGCTCGTGTGAAAGGTTATTGTATCAATATAACCCAATTATATTTATGGTTTCCATCGTGACGATTATCTTTGGTAATTAGTTCTTTCTTTCAGTTTTTTCTCCCCATCATTGCTGTTCCGCACAACAAATATCGTGGCGGAATTTTCTGCGGTTGGTACATTTTTATTTTTCTTTCCTTTACTGCATTGCTTTGACTAGTTTCACTAAGTTCTGTTTTTTTTTTCTTTGTGGTACTTACTAACGTAAACCGATAATGTTTTTCCCTCGTTATTCATTCATGTTACGAATTTTAATCACTTTGAATTAAAACTTTTAAGCTTACAGATAATACCTTACTACTTCTCTAATGACCTGGATCTAATCTTACAGTTTCCTGTGCTTAGTTTATTTGTCAATCCCTGCACACAAAAAACCGGCTCTTTGAGCTACTTTTGATTTGAAGTCTTGACTTTTCCTCTAAGGTTTTATCCTGGTTGTCTTTTTACTTCTGCTACAATAAACGACAGGAACAGTGACGAAAATAATGGTGCTAAACCGACGCTTCAGTATTGGAATGCTTGTTTGAAATCGCAGTTGGAGAGTCCGAGGTATTCAATAAAACCCTTCAAGAGCTCATGGGATAATTTTCCTCGTTGACAAGGATAAAATCCAGAAATAATAACACGGTAAATGAATAAAATCTTAAAACAAATTGCGGTCGCCACGTCAGTTTTGGAAATGAGTTTGAATGTTCGAGTGGGAAGGGGATTTCAAAAGAAGCCTGAAGACTACTCGATGCTAGGTACTTCTATTTGCGGTTGATTTATTGCTCTACTGAAATCAGTAGAAGGTCTCAGTAGGCAGAGTCAGCAGAAGTTGGGTGGCAATATGAATGAAATGAGTCAGTAGGTTTTGACGTGTGAATTCCTTTAAATGTACCGTTATCTTTCTATGAAGACTGAATATAATTTCACAAAAGCGAAGCTATTATAACTGGTGGTGATCGCATGTTTTTCGTGTCATGACAAAATAAAGATTCAACCGCTGGAATAAAAGATATTTGCTTTGTAAGTGGATGACACAGTATGGCAGTTGTGATAAATGACAAAAAAAAACCGCTTCGGTTCCTTCGTGTATTGACAATGACTTATTCATAGTACACGGGAAGGCGAAAGGGTGGAAGAAATCATGTTTCAAAACTTTACTTAAAAAAAAATTAGGGAGAAAAAGCTCACGCCTTTTTGACTGGGAGACTTGCCTCTGATACACGTGGGAGTAATTATGACTGTGGTCCGTCTTACAATACTCCCCAAGAAGAAGAAGAAGAAGAAGAAAAAGAAGAAGAAGAAGTATAAGAAGAAGGAAGCGGTGAGTAGAGCTGAAGAACTCTAATCATTTTTTGTGATTTGGTGGAGCTCAGCGAATCTATCCTTAGATCAAGAACGCGTACATGAATTCATTTTGAAGACAATTAGAACACCCAGAATCTAAGAGCCTCATATGTTTGAACAATCAGCTGGAAGAATATATATTATATATATATATATATATATATATATATATATATATATATATATATATATATATATATATATATATATATATATATGTATTATGTATTATATATATAGGTATATATTATATATTTCATGTATAAATTTATATAAATAAAAATGTAAATGTTCGTTTGTTCAAATTCTTAAATCTCCGAAAGTTCTTCACCGATTGCTTTGAAATTTTGACACAACATTGCATTCGAATGTATGAGTGTTTTTATGATGGGGTTTCATCCTACCTCCTCCCCTCTGAAGGGGGTGGGGGTGAGAAGGGATTCCCTCAAACGGAGCTGGCGCTACCGACCCGTAGACTTAGTTACTTTACGAATTTATCATACAAAATTCTGCATATGACTTATCATTTTGGAAAAAATACTTTAGGGTAGGGTATCATCAATGACATCAAAGGGGGTTGACAGAGAGAGAGAGAGAGAGAGACAGACAGACAGAGACAGAAACAGAGAGAGAGAGAGAGAGAGAGAGAGAATTGGTATAAGTGAGAAGAAAGAGGAAAAGAGAGTGATGGTTGGATTAAGAAAGAGAGTAAGAGAAAAGAGCTTTCTCTTATCTTTCTTTTCATATATATATATATATATATATATATATATATATATATATATATATATATATATATATATATATATATATATATATATATATATATATATATATATATATATATATATATATAAATATAAGTTATATTGGCTTTAGTGATATACCAGACACAAAATAATTTTATTTCTTGCGTTTAACAAAGTTGCTCGTGCTACGCGGCACTTTTCACTATGTGATCTATTGCCTCATTTGTGAGTTTATCTTAGTCCAACCGTAAAATCCGTCGAACCGATAGGATAGGTTATGGTAAGTTATCTTTACAGGATGATCGAGAAGAGTATTGTTAAGTCTAGTACGTATACGATGAAAGTAAAAAGTAATTAGAAGAATGGAAATCGAAGAAAATGGATGGTGAAATGAGAATGTAGTTGCACGCCATCTTTTGGTCGATTCTGAAACCTAGAAGGTCTTGTAACCATAATATTTCCTCTTGACCCGGGACAGATGTTGATAATTTTAGCCGATTGTCGCTCCTTCTTAAAAGGAGGGAAAATTATAAATTCAGTTGAAACTTAGTAGCTATAAGCTGGGTGTTCCTAGCGCGTGCTTAGTCACGGCCAACTATAGAGGATTTTCTTCCAAACATATAAAGTTGAATTCCAGTGTCCCTTATATATTATTCATATCATGCTGATATTTTCGTGTAACCTGAAGTACGATATATCATCAAGAAATGAATAAATACAATGGTTACTGGAATTCAAATCAGTATGTCTGAAAATCAAGGTACAAAAATGAGCCCTCACCCTGCTGTTTTTTGTTGGTGTATATCCTTCTTCTCTCTTAACCAAGTGCAGCCACTTCCTTTTCAGTTTTCGTCCTTAGGGAAGGAAAATGCACAAACTTTTGCATTCATATCGTAATTCCCTCGACAACGAGGCACACATCACTTGTTTGGCATTATAAAACAGTGCATAAAGTAAATATAACACGAGAAAAAATTACGTAGTGAACCAGTCTGAGGTTAGTGGAATGCTGACTCATCTTAATGATGAGGCCTGGACTGGACGATCGCCTCACATTGATGACGTAGGAAATCTTTTTTAGTTTCAGTGGTCAGGCCTCCTCTATAGGTGGCCGTGGCTTACTCCTGCTCCTGGAAACTTTAATAAGAGAAACGAGATGGAAACGTTTGTTTTTCGGGTACGCGTAATTTTGGTTTGAGTGGACCTTGATTATTAGCTTAGTGAATTTATACCGTAATACGTAAGTAGATATTGTAAGGAAAATCAATTGTTTCTTTTTATTCCACCAGATTGGACTATAACTCTACATTTTGTAGCTAAATCATTCCTGAATGAAATAAGTTCCCAGGGCGCACCCGCTCCCCTTCAAATGAGTAAAATCTTGCCAGACTTCTTTATATGTTCTTGCATACACACACACACACACATATATATATATATATATATATATATATATATATATATATATATATAGTATATATATATATATATATATATATATATATATATATATATATATATATATATATATATATATATCTGTGTGTATGCGTCTTTTTACTGTAATACAAGTGTAATATGAACTATTATAAATAGAAAAATAATCAAAAAAAAAAATTGCAGAAAATGATAAAAAATATGAATGATAAAATTATAAAATTAAGATAAAAAATTATGACAAGTAAAAAAAAAGAGAAAATGTTATCGGGAACGATTTACCTAGTAGATTCAGGCGCGTGAAAGCAAAGCCTGTTCACAGTTATACGTATATGAACGAATGACTCTGCCAAACCCGGACTCATTCAAGCTTGAACCTTCGTGGAGTAAGCATCACCTCTCTTCTCTAAAGAACGAAGGAATTCAAACCTGAAGTTCAGTAAGTTTACCTTTACTCTTTTGTTTACACTTTTCGATTTCAGAACACAGCTTGTATTGTGTTTTTTATTTCTTTTGATTCAAGGAACGAAAGAACACACAAGTTTAAATCAAGTATACTCGACATTTTTTGGATTTAAATTTTCGTCTTACAGTTAATTACATTGTCATTAAACTAATTTCATAGGTCTTGCTATAAGGAGTTGACAGGATCTCGTATCCGAATACGAACAATGTCGAAGTCTAGTGATAATTTCATTACTTTTTTCTGTAACTGAGTTCAGCTGTATTTTTATTTACCTTCACGATAATAAAACCAAAAAATTCAGTATGTATAAGTGCTTAAAATCTTTATGATGACGTGTAAAACGCAAGAAACAAAAATTGGGGAATTATGAGGGTTATGAAAATACCTGAAATATAATTTGAATTAACTCAGAAATTATTCTTGTAATCTGGAATAATCCGCTGTAATAATTTTCAATATTCCTTTTCAATATTCCTTACAGTTCACTTTCCCACTTTTTGTTATCAGAAAGTGATAATGTCCAAAAATTATATGTAAATTGTCTGTGGGTATAACGATGTTTTGCGGCCATTTGAACTAATTCAAAACAAAATGCTGCAACAAATTAAAGGGAACTTCAGTCGAAAATGTGTCCTAAGCTGATGAACTGATTAGGGACTTATTTACTAATAAAGCAAACGGATTAATTTTTTCCTGCCAGGCGTGGATGGACACTGAAGCTCTGTCATTTTGAGAACTTGCAGTTATTGTCATTCTTTACTGTCATTGGTTTAAATAACGACCTTCTTTATAATTGCCTTTGTGCTTTTTTCTTTCCTTCCGTTTGCATCCTTAGTAATTAAGAATGGGCTTTTAGTCCGACAATACTTTGTTAGTGAATGGCCCTTTAGGGGAATTTTAAATGAATGTTCGTATGTTGTGCATAATAATAATAATAATAATAATAATAATAATAATAATAATAATAATAATAATAATAATAATAATAGTAAACAAATAAATAGATAAAAATATAAGTCAAGTTTTGGGGTTAGTATTCTAGTGGCCAACATTTCTCTCGGTATCATACCGAGGGGAGCGTTCGCCACTAGAAGGATACTAACCCAATATTGGCTAATAATAATAATAATAATAATAATAATAATAATAATAATAATAATAATAATAATAAAAATCCAGAGTAGATGAGAAAGAAAGAGCAAAAAATGATAAGTATCAAGACCTGGAAATAGGAATACGAAGGATATGGGATATGTCAGTGGAAATTGTGCCCATATTCATGGAAACACTAGGCACGATACCAAGATCATTGAAAAGGAACCTGGAATAACTCGATGCCGAAGTAGCTCTAGGACTCGTGCAGAAGAGTATGCTACTAAGAACAGCACGCATAGTGAGAAAAGTGATGGACTCCTAAGGAGGCAGGATGCAACCCGGAACCACACACTTATAAAATAACCACCCTGTCGAATAGGATGACTGAGATAGAAAAAAAATGATAATAAGGGAATTCGTGCAATAATTTCTTCGTGACCTACAAACTATTGTAGTTTAAAATAAGCTTATGTAAGATCTACAAGGAAGCGTTTACTCTTAGTAAGACAAATAAAGTCACAAATCAGGTAACATTTATAAATTTTTTGTTTGATAAATATTACTTAACTTCAACTATACTATTAAACCAAATTTGGTTTCCTAATTTGCTTTAAAAAGTTTTAAATGAATAGCAAGGAAACTTTGAAGGCGACGTTCAGTGACAAAAGAAAAATTATTCAAGACGACTGATCATCGTTACCACCACAAGGCTGACTTTTAAAATATGCAAGATGACCATTATTATTATTATTATTATTATTATTATTATTATTATATTATTATTATTATTATTCATTATTATTATATTATTTTATTCTTATTATGATTATTATTATTATTATTATTATATTATATTATATATTATTATTATTATTCTTATTATTACTATTAAATTATTATTATTATTTATTATTAATTATCATTATTATTATTATTATTTTGGTCTATCATAAGTCATCCTATTCGATTGGCGGTTTTTATAGTGTGGGATTCCTGATTGCATCCTGGCCTCCTTAGGGATTCCAGGCTTTCAATTTTCTTATTATTCTTATCATTATTATTAATTATTATTATTTATTATTATTTTATTATTATTAATTATTATTATTTTATTTTATTATTTTATTATTACATTATTAGTTATTCTTTTGGTCTATCACAGTCATCATATTTGATTGGGTGGTTTTTATAGTGTGGGATTCCGGATTGCATTCTGCCTCCTTAGGAGTCCATCACTTTTATTATTATTATTATTATTATTATTATTATTATTAATTATGATTATTATTATTATTATTATTATTATTATTACAGCCAAGAAATTCCCAATGACGTGATTAAACAGTTGTATGGTAAAAATCCACAATTATTATAGAAATAAATTTCGAACACTTGGACGGCGTTCCTCCTCAGAGTTTTCGTTCAAAAGGAATCCTTTTTAACCAAAACGCTGTTATTAACTTCTGAAAATTAACGCAACTTATCTTTACAATTCTGGATTATGATTATACATTATTATTGTTATTATTATAATATCCCGTAATTTTCAACTATTATTTTGAGTACTAAAAGTCATTCTCAAATGCAGAGGTTTCACAATCTTAGATTCTCAAAAGAAAACCACAGAGCGTTTTGTTCTATGAAATCTAATGCGACAGCGATTACAGTTTCTTATAACGTCTACAGTTTACCCAACACTCATTTTATTGCAATGTAGAATAAAAATAAAAAAAAGAATGAAAAACACTGGCCACGAGTATTTTTGTGATTTTGATACAGTATTCTACCATGTTCTGCTGTCGTGCCTTTGAGGTAGCGTGAGTTCCTTGAACGACGATAAAAAAACAGTAGTTAATACTGTTTGAATGCGCTAGAAATGTTCTTCTTTTACCTTGTAACTAGACACCAAATGCAACCATAGTTATTACGGTACATCTCCATCTCTAGAAATACGGAGAGGAGCAACTGTAAGCTTGATTTTTGTCGGTATTTTTAAGGTGTGAGCCGGAGGTCCGTCCCAAAATACGGGCTAAAACCACAATATTTAAATAGGTGAGAGCTTGCGTTGGTCTGATATCTTGGCCTAACTGAAAATAAATAAAAAAGGCACTGAGAACAATGCCAGTGATAATGAGTAACTCCAAGCACTGACGAACTAACGGAGTGATTGGGTCAGGCCCGTACGTAGAGTTTTTTTATGGGGTGGGGGGGGGGGGGGGGATCGTTTTTCCCCAAATTGGACCTTTTCTTCTATAAATGTCATTGCCTTTATAGGTATATATAGGATGAAATACTTGAAAATGTTATTTTAGTTATATTAAGAAGAATAATTGGATATGCGGTCTATGTCCTGCCCGATTAGATTTTATTCAAAGTACCGACTTTGGTTAACAGAGTTTTAATTATAATGCTGAAAGTTTGCACTGAAATTCAAGAATATTTCTTCATTTTTATTGAATGATTCATTTATTATGTTAACGATAACATGCATATTACTTTACTAGTTGTTATGTTATATACTTTGACTTAAAAAAAAAAAATTATTTACTCCTTTGTAAAGTACAGTTCAATGAAAAGGATAGTCACATAAAATATGGACTGCCAGAAATTTTTTGGGGTGGTCGAATGAGTCCGGATTTCATTTAGGTTGTGATATCAAGCCATCAGTGACAATTGTTTTACAACTTTCTGAGCATACATCCTCTTCTTAGATATCTAACAGGAGAAAGGATTTTTTTTTTAAATCCCGTACAGTCTGGTACAAATGTGCGAAATTTGAAAGGAATAAGGAATTATCAATTCTATTTTCCCTTCTTTGAAGTCCCCAGCTCTTGTGATCAAGGTGATCTGACATGATTTTCTTATGTTCTATGGCTTCAACTGTTCTGAATGTCTGCATTTAACGTTAGTCAAGTTTTCTAATTGGTGCTTCTCTTTTCATATGGAAGTTAACGGTCATATTGCTTATTTCTAAGCAGAGGTGAAATTTAAAAACGCTGACAAGCTGAAATTATAACTGCCTGTTATTAAGATTGCTTTCATTACTTTCGTTTTTATTCAAAAATAGAAATAGAAAAACCGTCATGTGTTCTTCATTCTGATATTTATTTACCAAATAAGTTATAAAGGATTGTATTTATTTTGTGTCGAATAAGGAACATCAAAAGTTTTAATTGACCTTAAGAAAGGTAATAATATGTTGTAAAGAGATCCAACGGTGTATTATAGTAGATTTAGACATATCTTGACGCGTCATTTTTAATTATATTAATCTATTCATTTGTATTTTTAACTGCTCTTGCAAGCATGAAAATGAGAGCAAATCTTTTTTAATATAAGAGGCAACTGGCTATCATTTCACATATGGTCTTCATCTATCTGTAGATGAATATCTTAATTGTATTATTTTATGAATGAAATTTGTAATTTTTCTGCCTATCCTTTCCATAACAGACTGCATATCTCAGATTATCTTTAAAATTTTAATAACACATATGATTAGGGCCCAGGACTACAAACGGAGCTTAAAAGCAAGGAAGTTAAGCTATATAAGTTTGAAATCCCATAATTCCCCAACCATTTTTCTGAATGCGTAAGGAGGACTCGCCACTGGAACTCAGTCCCTCAGCAGTCATCAGGATGAAAAGTCGCGTTGGAGAGAGAGAGAGAGAGAGAGAGAGAGAGAGAGAGAGAGAGAGAGAGAGAGAGAATTGTATAAACTATAATAAACCAAAATGACTCAACCGAATTTTACCATGTCCTTTGGTGCGTTGCTCGCCAGTCTAAGCAACAACGAGAAAGCCGTCATCAGAAAAATAGAGAAGAATCTCTACAAGATTAATAGTGCTGAAGCAGCAATACTAATACATAATAATAATAATATAATAATACTCATCATAATAATATAATAATAATAAATATAATAATAATAATGATAATAATAATAATGTTCTAAGGGATCCACAATAATAAAAAATGTTAAGTGTTCGTGTATAATTTAAAAATACTTTACTACAAAGCTTTCGAACCCTTCCCTGGGTTCATCTTTATCTCCATCTTCAGCATCTGGACTGAAGATGAACCCGGGAAAGAGTTCGAAAGCTTTGGAAAGTGTTTCTAAATTATACACGAACTCTTAACATTCTTTTTTTATTATTGTGGACCCCTTACAACACTGTATGTACTCTCGGGATAGAGAGTTTTTCATAAATAAAAATAATAATCCTAGAAACGGCACACATAGTAAGAAAAGTGATGGACTCCTAAGGAGGCAGGATGCAACCCGGAACCCCACACTATAAATACCACCCAGTCAAATTGGAGGACTGTGATAGAGCAAAAAAAAAAAAAATAATAATAATAATAAAAGAACCAGTACAAAAAGAGGCACGATTCAGTGGCAAAAGCCCTACACTGGAGCCTGTGCAAGAAACACCAGTTACCTTGCAGTAATAGGTGGTACGATCACCATCCTGAAGGAGTGATAGAAAACGATCAGGCAAAGATCCTCTGGGACTAAGGTATCAGAACAGATGGGGTGATACGTGCAAATAGACCAGACGTGACGTTGATTGACAAAATCAAGAAGAAAGTATCACTCATTGATGTCGCAATACCATGGGACACCAGAGTTGAAGAGAAAGAAAGGGAAAAAATGGATAAGTATCAAGACCTGAAAATAGAAATAAGAGGAAATGGGATATGCCAGTGGAAATTGTACCCATAATCACAGGAACACTAGGCCCGATCCCAAGATCCCTGAAAAGGAATCTGGAAAAACTAGAGACTGAAGTAGCTCCAGGACTCATGCAGAAGAGTGATCCTAAAAACGGTGCACATGGTAAGAAAAGTGATGGACTCCTAAGGAGGCAGGATGCAACCCGGAACCCCACACTATAAATACCACCCAGTCGAATTGGGACTGTGATGGACAAAAAAAAAATAATAATAATAATAATAATAATAGTTAGAAGACGCTCCCCATTCCCTCGAGATAACTGTTTTAGTCAACGCGACACCAAAATGAGAAATCCTTAAAAAAAAAAAAAAAAAAAAAAAAAAAAAAAAAAAACTGACGAAACTGCCATCTTGAATTCCATATCAAATGAAATCGATGATAAAGGTATAAACTTGAATACTCCTTTAATCTGGGAACGTTAGAAACTCATCTATGAAAATGGTACTCGATCGCATGACCGAAGTCTTTGTTTCAGTGTTTCTTCCCTCATTCGTTATTCTGTCTACACAGTCGTTCGTGATGAGGAGGATTGATTTGGCTTATTCTTGTTTTTATGTTTTCATTCTCTCCTTTACCAACTCTGCCTGTGTCCTCCCCTGCAGTTCCTTGCTGAACGAGTGGTTTTCGCTCTCGGCTACCAATCCAGTGGTCCGAAGTTCGATTCTCGGCTCGGCCAACCCGGAGTCAGAGGAATTTATTTCTGGTGATAGAAATTCATTTCACAATAAGCTGTAGGTCCCGTTGCGAAATGACCAATTGGTTCCTAGCCACGTAAAAATATCTAATCCTTCGGGTAATCCTTCGGGCCAGCCCTAGAAGAGCTGTTAATCAGCTCAGTGGCCTGGTTAAACTAAGATATACTTAACTTTTTTTTGTCCTCCGCTTACAACTTCCCTCCTACCATTTCCCCAGCCTTTCTCTGTTTATCAAGGAATCCGGAGCAGTAGTGAGAACTTGGGAGCCATCTGGTGAGAGTGGTTGAAAATGTTAATTTTTTCACATCCTATAGTCTTCACATACTACATACTGTATTATAAGAGAGAGAGAGAGAGAGAGAGAGAGAGAGAGAACATACTTTACAAAATCTGAAAGAAACTAGTTTTTTTATCAACTCTTATGATACTGAAATGAATTTCACCCAGATTTTTGACCGAGTTGCTGTTTAAATGAAATTCGTTTAACTTTTTTTGCCCTGTGGGCACCCCACCCCTTCTCTATGGATAGATTCCTCGCCCCCTACCCCTGAATTTATATACGTATATATACGTACACACAATATATATATATATATATATATATATAATATATATATATATATATATATATATATATATATATAGCCAAAATCATCAGGAGGCCACTAGTCAGAGTCACACTAAGTAGATGAAGGCAGGCAGGAACACACAGGAATTTGACATTATGACATTTATTCCGACGTTTCGCAATATATTATTGCATCCTCAAGGAATTCTACAATAGATGTAAATAAAATCATTTTTTTTTTACAAAACGTTTGAAAAATTATAAAATTAAAAACAATAGTTATCTATAAGGCAGTTTAAAAGGAGACATTAAGTTAAGTTAAAACACAAATTACAAAAATAAAAAAAGTATGAAATTGAACATTAATCTACAATGATTAATTTTTAAAAAATAATAATAATAATAATAATAATAATAATAATAATAATAATAATAATAATAATAATAATAATAATAATAATAATAATAAATAACTAAAGGAAGAGTGGAGCTAACCTGCCAGAGAAAAGTCAAGAGTAAAACTAAAAGCAGAAACGAAAAGTAAACAATAACAAGCGTTAAGAACAACAACAAAGAAGATAAAAAAAAGTTGAACAGCTGAGGACTGGGTATTAAAAACCGGAACAAGTTGTTTTATTTTCCAAATCTCTAAAATATATAGGTCTTTTGAGTTGTTGACCTGTCCAATCATAGATAAATCTTTGTATTCGATGTTAGTTTTACATTGTAAAGAGTTACTTCTTATATTAGATGCATCTGGGTTTGACAGGCGACGTACCGTTCTAACCCCCCTATGAGAATCGACTCGTACACTAAGAAGACGCTTCGTGGATCCCACATAATTTCCCATATCACATTTGGGACAAGTATACTTATATACCACATTAGACGTCATCAAATGGCAGAGTCGGTCTTTTACTCTGAAAAGGGAGCCAATTGTAAGGGGTTTTTTCGGAATCATATTTACACCAACGGGATTAAAATGTTCATTGATTAAATATTTTAGTAAACCAGTGCGTAAGTTGTCGGGTTTTATGCACGGAAAAGAAAATGATGAGTAGAAATTTTCTTTGGAACGTTAAAATACAAAGGGCTGTTAGAGAACTTTTTACTGAGTAATTTCTGTATGACCTTGTTAATGATCTTGGTAGGGAAACAGTTATCATTAAAATATTTGTAGAAGAAGGTAATTTCGCTGTGGAAAAGTTGCCAGTCTGAAGTGAGTAATAGTGCCCGATGAATAAGGGTATAAACAGAATTCAACTTAAAGTTATAAAAACAAAAACTATAAAAATTGGAGCCCAGACCTGTAAACGTTTTCTTCCTAAAAATTGTGGTGTTAAAACAGTTATTATCACTAGGTACCAAAACGTCTAAAAATGGTAAACGACACTCCTGCTCCTTTTCGATAGTAAACGTGATGTTAGGAAAGACTCAGAGCGGAACTCACGCCTGAAAAGGGGAAAATTGTCGGAATAAATGTCATCATGTCAAATTCCTGTTCGTCTTTTTTTTATCTTGACTTTGTTGTTGTCCTTAACGCCTGTTATTGTTTACTTTTCGTTTCTGCTTTTAGTTTTACTCTTGACTTTTCTCTGGCAGGTTAGCTCTACTCTTCCTTTATTATTATTAAATTATTATTATTATTATTAATATTATTATTATTATTATTATTATTATTATTATTATTATCATTATTATTATTATATTTTTCTTAAATAAATCCTCGTAGATTAATGTTCAATTTCATAGTTTTTTTTATTTATGTAATTTGTGTTTTAACTTAACTTATTGTGTGTTTTAAATATGGTCTCCTTTTAAACTGACTTATAGATAACTATTTTTTTTAATTTTTTTTATTTTTTAAAAGTTTTGTAAAAATAATCTTATTTGCATCTATTGTACAATTCCTTGAAGATGTAACAATGTATTGCGAAACGTCGGAATAAATGACATTAAGTCGAATTCCTGTGTACCTGCCTGCCTTCATCTACTTAGTATATATATATATATATATATATATATATATATATATATATATATATATATATATATATATATATTTACACGACACACACACACACACACACATATATATATATTATATATATAAGATATATATATATTTTATATATAGATAATATATATAATTATATATAATATTATAATATATATAATGAAAAACAACAATAATCTTATCATTATTATAATAATCAAAGACAATTCACAATCAAGATTTTAAATGAAAATTGACTTACGTTTTAAATTTATGGCATGTTTTGAGATAATAATTAGAAAACATATGGAAGCAGTGATAATTTTTTGGCAATTTTGCAGTTAACATCACAACTAAAAAAAAAATAATAATGGGCACCATCTGGCAACCTTCCGTGAGCCCCCCTTGGAAGCTTCTTGAGGCCCCTTGGGGGGAGCGGCGTGCTCCCCAGTTCAAGAAATCCTACTTTTACTGTACCTCCGTTCATATTCTCCTTGTTCCATCTTACTTTCCACCCTCTCCTAACAATTGATTTATAATGCAACTGCAAGGTTTTCTTCCTGCTACAACTTTCAAACCTTTTACTCTCAATTTCTGTCTCAGCGCCGAATGACCTCATAGGTCTCAGTGCTTGGCCTTTGACCTAAATACAATATTCAACTCATTTCTAAGGGAAATAAAAACCGGCCATTAAAATATTTTTGGTGTTCAACTACTAGACAGATGGAATTACTCTGGAATTATAGAGACTAAATTCCGAAAAACAATACCTTAAACGCGGTTTCCTGACTAGGATAATAAAATTTTTTGTCTAAACTCTTCAGCACGCCACTGCAGTGACGTGGGCTGTGAACCAATGAGACTCCCGTTTCCTCCAGCCTGGTTCTATTGTATGAGCGATTCAAAGTGAATGTTATGAAAAGAATAAAAGTTACAGCAGTAAGAAAGCGTGTGGAAATATGACCAATAATGACGATTTAATTCCAGGCTTAATGTAGATCTAAACTTAAAAATAGGCCTAATCATAACCCTCAGTAGGACAATAGAGTAACATAGAGTCTTGAGAATATGCTGCATACGAATCGATCGAGAGGTATTCTGTATTAACAGGCATTAAGCAGTCCTGTAGTTTTGTTTGAAGAGATACATTTTTTCAATATTTTTTTTAACCTCGGATTACGTTGGCGTTAATTACTAGGGATCTGCATCCGTTTGAGACACGTTTCAGAAAACTAAGTAAATATAAGAAATATATATAATATTTTATAAATAAATATTATGTATATTTATATATATATACGTATATATAATATATATTTATAAACATATATATATATATATATATATATATTTATAAACATATATATATATATATATATATATATATATATATATATATATATATATATATATATATATATATATATATAACCACGGGGCAAGGGCGAACTCAGCGCACAAGACATTCACATCCAGATCAAGGGCAAGAATTCAGAAGCAGATGACACAGTATCCATTTATTCCAAACTTTCATAATTCATAATCACATCATCAGGGATATCTAAAACAATAGACTACAATATATTAATGTATTGTATTCTATTGTTGTAGATATCACTGATGATGTGATTATGAATCATGAAAGCTTGGAATAAATGGATACTGTGTCATCTGCTTCTGAATTCCTGCCCTTGATCTGATCTGGATGTGTGTGCGTGTGTGTGTGTGCATATATATATATATATATATATATATATATATATATATATATATATATATATATATATATATATATATATATATATATATATATATATATATATATATATATATATATATATAGTATATATATATATATATATATATATATATATATATATATATATATAATATATACAAATCGGAGTATCGTTGACAAAACATAAAGGACTCCCAGTCTGAGAAACATGCTTTGTTATGAAACGATTCATGTTGCTTCAACACATCATCAGTCTGAAAGAAGGGAGTTTTTTTGTAATAAATTACAAGGTAAAATCACACATTTTTCAGCTGATATTCGAGATAATTTGCCATTTTATCTTGTAATTCATTATAAAAAAACCTTTAATTTTGCAGACTGACGATGTATTGAAGCAACATGAAACTTTCATAATAAAGCATATTTCTCAGACTATTGTCTTCCTGGGACTCGTGAATGTTATATATATATACATATATATATATATATATATTATAGTTATATATTATATATATATGTATAAAACATAATATATATATATTATAATATATTATATGTATATATATTATATATATAACTATATATATATATATATATATATAATATATATATATATATATATATATATATGACATATATATAATATATATATCATATATATATATATATATATATATATAATATCAGGTAGAAATATTATATGTATTATATATAATACTACTTTAAATATATATATAATATATAATATACAATATATATTATATATATATATATATATATATATATATATATACATATATATGTATGTATACATATATAAATATATATATATATATATATATATATATTACTATAATATGATACATATATATAAAGACTAATATATTATATTATATAATATATATATATTATAACTAATGCTTAATATTAATATATAAATATATGTATATATATATATATAA
>NC_061110.1:85739101-85741601 GCF_015104395.2 Macrobrachium nipponense | reverse complement strand
CCCGGTCACCATGTTATACACTTCCGCTTCGAGGTTTAGTTGTTATTTGTTGGTCTTTCCCAGTTTTCCGGAATGGATGAGATCGATAGTCTTGTTGTAGTTATTTTTGAATGATTAATTTATCGTTTTACCCCTAATTGATGATTGTCAGTTCTCTACAATTTTCTTATACTTTTCTCCTGCTCTTTCTAATCTTTAATTCATTTCATTCTTTGTATCCATTAAGCTCGTTGACTCTTCCTTCGTTAAGAGACCAGCCTTATTTTTTCTTTTTTATTGCACCCACCCCGTTCTTTATTTAATCATTTATCTATTTGTTCATTTATTTGCAATGCATCAGGTCTGAATAAGAGGTAGCTTATAATAAGATGAGAAATGGATGAATTGAAGAAACTGAAGCCCTACATTTTTCTTTTCTCCCTCTATCTCGTCACATCGTTTCTGGCCACATACCACGATTGACTCCAGGGCAATGACGCTGTTGGCACGCCTGTTGATATGGATGTTGGCACTCCTGCAGCAGCGGACTGAGGGGACCAGTTCTACATTACGCAGAGAGTGGAGGAAACTGCATCCAGCGGATTTTCCATCCAACAACTCCGTCGGCTCCAAGAATACTAAGGATCCTCTGATCTGCTCGATGGCGGCTTTGCGGTAAGAAGGTTAAATAAAAAAAAAAAAAAAAAAAAAAAAAAAAAAAAAAAAAAAAAAAGAAAGAAAAATAAAAGAAAAAAATTGCCATGAGATATGGGGCCAAGGGACTCTTGTTGAGGTATGGAAAATTATATAAATTTTTGAACATGGAATCAAATCAAAGAAATAACCAAAAATTGGATTTATAGACAAAACATGGAAGGAATGTGAATAATATCAGTTAAGTGCTACCGCCCCGGAAAAGACTGGAAAGCAAACAGCAACAAACGGGAAACGAGACAGGGAAATTAATATTCCGGAAAAAAAAACTGAAAAACATACTGGAATTACTTCAATCTCTGAGGTTCGAGTATCTTCCAAATCGAATTTACAAATGAGCAGAACAGACTTACTCTTCAGTAATGTTGATATCTGTAGATAATTCTATTTACTAAAGATAGTTCTTTTACATATAAGTTGCCCAATTACTTATGGTCTGGATCCTCAAATTTCCTTTAGTCAAGACAAAGTTTCCTGCGTGCCCAGATTGAGAGAATAAAGGCGTGATCCGACCTCCAGCATACTCGGGGCGCGTGCTAAAATCTATGGTCAAATAGAGTGCTGTTTCACTAACGAAAATTAAAATAAATACTCTATATTGTTATATTTTATTAAAAATAATTGTTCTGTACTGTTTTACACATACATTATTTATTTTTTACATTTTCTCTCTAATAAATAAATCGTAAATATCCTTTCCTAAAATTCCTGTATTTTTAAGTTAATTAACATGAAACACATTTTTCAGACCTTTTTATGCTCTTCCATAGTGTTTTCCTAAACCCCCAACAAGAACATCAAGTAAGAACAACAGCAACAACAAAGTAGCGACAATATAAGCATATCATATACCAAATACATGTTTATGTTTTAAGATTTATACTAAATGTTCTTTTCTTATTTCCTACTGTTATAATACCTACGTACTGTTACAGGGTAGACACATGTCGAGTGTTTTGTTTCGACTCTTCCGTCATGAGCTGTAACTTTTATGGAACCAAAATCTACCAAAAACCTTCCTGTACCGAAAACTGTCAGTCGGGAAATCTCGTCTGTTTCCAAAAGGTTCCTCCAGATTATGGTAAGTAGTGTTTTCATTTTCGTCTAATTTTTCTTATCATTCAGCTTTTTTTACCAGTATGAAACTGTCCTTACACTTTTTCTAAATTATCTTACTAAAATGGGCGTTATGTCTGTCTGCGCGTCTGTCATTCAATCACGGCCAAACGGCTGGTCCGATGGGCATGAAGCTTGGCAGGGTTACAGCGGGGGTGGGGGTGAGAAGGGATTCCTTTAAACGGAGCTGGTTCTGCCCGTGAAACGGGGCTGGTTATGCCCGTAGATTGCTAGTCATACGAATGGAAGAAGATTTCAACTGTGCTACTTTGGCCTGTTATCTATGCGTCACCAACTCCGAGGCTCAAGCAGTAAATATGGCGGAAGTTCCACTGGAAGCCGTGTTTAGTACTACATATCGTTTATTAATATAATTTGTCGACCACACAATTCAGAAACGGGTATGTAAAATACTTTGTTCCCTGAGGTGGTAGTACTAAACACCGAGTCCAATGGAGCTTCCGCCATGCTTGGCCTAGCACTTCGAAGTAGTTGCAGTATCTAACAGGTGGTTCATGTTTTGTTAGTTGTGTGCTCCTTCACTGCCCTCTTACAAATCTTTCACTCGTATCACAATCTTTTGGAAGGACCGTCATGGGGAACTCCATTTGACAAGTGCCATTTGCTTTCCATTTTAAAGAGAGGCTTGACCATATTGAGCATTAAAGAAAAGGATTTTCCCTAGACCCCA
>NC_061110.1:85701601-85736601 GCF_015104395.2 Macrobrachium nipponense | reverse complement strand
AAATTCATTTCTCGATATGATGTGGTTCGGATCCCACAATAAGCTGCAGGTCCTTTTGCTAAGTAACCAATTGGTTCCTAGCCACGTTAATAAAAATCTAATCCTTTGGCCAAGCCCTAGGAGCGTTGTTAATCAACTCAGTGGTCTGGCTAAACTAAGATATACTTAACTGCTACTGATTGGTAAGGGATACTTTGTCTGTTACTGAAGTTTAAGTGATTTCAGTTCTGCTGTTATTGGGGGCTAAGTAATTAAATAACTGCACTGACAGGTAAGAGACGACACCTTTTACTGTTAATGAAGAGTAAGTTTACCACCTATGCTGCTACAGATGAGTAAGAGATGTCTCAGTATCTGTTGTTGAAGCATCAGTGATGTCTCGGCTTATTATCTGATATCCTTTTTTACTGCCAATATCTATAAATAACGGAGTTTCATGCTTCTGAAGGGTATGTAGTTATTGATGCCAGCCACAATTTAGATGGAGGAAATCACCCATTACGTAAAAGAAAATGAAAGAATAATAATCTAAATTAGGCACTTTCTCTTAACAGAATTAGGAAAGCAAATATAGATATAAGGGAGAGGACGAAAAGTCTCCAATAAACTGCATTGTATCCCTTTCTATTTTTTCAGGCACCAGTACTGTGGCTCGCAATTATCATTCACTTTCACTTTAATGGAGAACATGGTGGCGCTTTCATTGGTCACTAATGGGTCAGGACTACTTCCGGGGTTTCAACTAGAATACGAGAGTAAGTGATGATATTTGGATGGTAGTAGTCTTCATTTATGGGGCTTTTATGATTAATGCTTTTCGCGAATCCAGGTTCAATCACAATGTTTTTTATTTGTTGAAATTTTTCATGTCACCAGTCATGAGGAAATGTAACCATACATCCCGCACCCCTAAAACAAAAAGCCTCCGTAGGGGGATAGTGCCGACAGCGCACCTCATGCGGTGTACTGTAGGCATTACTTAAGGTTTTTAGCAGCGTCCCTCGGCCCCTAGCCACAACCACTTTCATTCCTTATACTGTACCTCCGTTCATATTCACTTTCTTCCATCTTACTTTCAACTCTCTCTTAACACCTCTAAAACCTTTTTACCGCCAATTTCACTTTCAGCGCTGAATGACCTCATAGGTCCCAGCGCTTGGCCTTTGGCCTAAATTCTATATTCTAATCAAAACAAAAAAAAAGAGAGAAATAAATAGCTCTGTTTTTGAAAATAAGACAGCAAATGAACCTCAATATCTGCAGTGTCTTTCATAAATGACACCTTGACCGCAATACTGCCCATGTGCATAAAGATGTCCAAGTAATACGGTCTGTATGAATGGTAAACTGAATCTTGATAAAAAAAAAAATTACCACCTGTATATCAGTGCAATTGACTTCCTACCTAGTGAATTCATGGAATTATCTTTTTTTGTCAAAGAGGTTTGCGACAAAGCCAAGAAAAATCATTGCTGCCCAGATCTCCATTCTATCCAGAATACAAAGGATGTTCTTAATTTTACCCATAATTAATCTCATGAATTGTTTGCCTATTTAATCCCGATGTCATTGCATTGCCGTCATCAACATTGCACATTCTGTTACCAATCGTAAAGCGATTCTCGCTCAACTCACTTTCCATCACTAGATTTCCTATATAAACTGGTGCCGTAGAAACAAAGAAAGAATTTGATAGACTATTTGACATACAGAACAATCATGTTTCTACATTTCTGTTTGAGGATATTTACATCTTCCTGCGCTAACTCTAGATGTCCTGCTCTTAGCTCTGATCACAATCTATATACCACGATCAAACACACTTCAGAAAGCACAAGACGCTTTTTGTTAAGCATTGATATTTAATTTCAATGACACATTTTTTCATATATCTTAGCAATGTAGTGTTCTACTAAAGGTGCATTGGTTTAGCATCTTGGTATTGCCTTTTGATCTAAGAAGACGATATGGATCACACGGAGACATGATACCTTAAATTACGTTTTTTACTTTGAAGCATCAAATATTTCTGGTAAAAATGGGGTCAGCATTATCTTGGGCCCATCAGCAGCATTGCAAAGAAGACTTGGGAGCATGTTAAGTTACCTTATATGCTGACGATCTATGTTGATTTTTTTACTGCTACTTAAATTAATACGAGCTGCTACTTAAATAAGTAAGGAATACAATTAAATAAATAAGTATGGACTGCTATTCAACTTATTAAGTAAGATTATAAAATGGGCAGAAATATATGGCTTTAGATTGTCACATCCAAAACCTTTTGTTATCTCTAATTTTGTTGTATGGGAAGGACCCGATTATTTTAAAATGAACTTACCAAGAATTACTTGCGTGACAGGAACCAGATTCCTAGGTTAATACTTAACTTTTCACCTGGATTATCTAAAGCGCCCCGCTCTCTCTCTCTCTCTCTCTCTCTCTCTCTCTCAATTCCAAATCCTCTTAATGAAAGATGTCATCACATTGCTTTTGATAATTTGTCAACTAATACAAACGTTAATTAAAATGCTGTATCATTTCTAATTCAAGTATAAAGTAATGACATTCACACTACTCTGAAGTAAATATGTCTTGTAACGGGAAAAATTAATATCTTACCGATCTCCATTTCAGGCAAAACCACTTACCGCTGTGATCCAGCTTTAACAGGTAGGGCTGAAAAAAAAAAAAAATAGTCGTAAAGAAAATAGTTAATCATTTATCATTGCTTATTTCTTTTCATGATTATATTTAGTTATCATAGGCATACTGACGGTCAGATATCAGCTAAATTGTCATCCTGAAGCTGTTGCTTAAATATGAGTGTGTTATATATACACATATATGTATATATATATATATATATATATATATATATATATATATGTGTGTGTGTGTGTATTTATAGCCAATCATTAAGCTACAAATATCGTTTAATGTCCAATTCACGCTATCTCGGGAATATCCCCGACGGGGAACTGTCACTGAAGAAGAATTACAAGTGATAAATGGATCGATACCGAATGTCAGGTTAATGATTATATATACAATGATATATATATATATATATATATATATATATACGTATATATATTTATATATATATATATATATATATATATATATATATATATATATATATATATATATATATATAGATAGATATATATAGATAGACACATATACATATAAAATAGTCTCACAACCGTCTCACTTTCTTCACATGAATTATATATATATATATATATATATATATATTATATATATATATATATATTTATATTATATACTATATATATATTATATATAATATATTATATATATACCAAGACGATTGCCTCTGGAAGCATGCTTGAGGCTGACAACAGACAGGAACATAAATGGTACTAATTTGCAAGTGGGAGAAAAAGGTTTTCCAGCTGTGGTGTGGTCGGTAATACTGTTTGCTTGTAACTGAGAGCGTCTAGGATGCAACTTCAAATGAGCTCTAGGGTTGAAGTCTGTTCTCTTATTTAATTTAGCATTTACGTTACCACTGATGTATATCATTAATTACTGATCTAATTAGATAATTTACAATGTCACCTAAATAGGAACGCCAGAGATCTTTCTATAAAAGTATACTTGAGGACAACAACATGGAAGCGCGTAGTACACACAGTAGCACACTGACTTGCGATGTTAACTTTATTTTTCCAGCAAGTATTTTTTTTTTATTCATCTGTATTTGTTTTTATTGTGTGTCTCGTAAATGTAAGTTCAATCGTCCATAAGGTTTTTCCTATGCAAATGATCTCAGTGGTACGAAACCTTCTTACAGACGAAAAAACTATCACTTTAACTGGTTGCGTCCATCCAACTAAACCATTTGCTGATACTGCACTTGAATCAAACATGACAAGTTTAATAGTTAACATGGCGGGTGTGAGTTAAAGAGAGTGTCAGTTCATCATGTTCAAGGTCGGGAGTGATTATTAGCGTAAAATTATATTGGGATTTAGCATGACTAGAGCCCTTTTAGCAGTTCTGACTGATATATATAAATGTCCCTCTTTCTACAGTTTCAGCATAGGCTGAAAGATACTGCTTTGCCCAGATTTGAAAATAACGGAGGTACATTATTTCCATATGTACTGTCAAAAGTAAAAATATCGCTCTTGCATCAATCTTCACAGAAGTAAAATTCGATTTCCCTTTTAGTTCCTTAATAGATAAGTAACAACAAAGCAAGTCCAGTAATTTCAGTAAAGGAAACCAGTTTTCCATCATTCAAAATATTATGTACACTTTCCATCAGATTTAATCAAAACAAATATTCTTGTAAACAAAATTGTGTGTTAGTCTTCACCGAGTTAAAGTTGTTTTTCTTTTGCAGCTCATGCCTTGAATAAAAAAAAGAATCACTCATACTTCAACGTTATTAATCATATGTTTTTATTTTTTCAGTCCTAACACATTTAAAAGGATTCTTAGATGTGAAAAATATCAAAGACGAGTCAATGGACTGCATCTGGCAGCTGTCGATGCCCCAGGGAACGGTGTTGAAAGTCGCCTTCCTCGAGTTCGATCTGGGGCCTTGTTGTTCCTGCGCCCAAATCGCGTTGAATGACTCCGCCTGGGAACACGACAATCCCCTCGGGTAAGGAGATGCCCGATGGTCATCAGCGTAATGACGTTGATTCTATTAATTATTAATCTAATTCGATTTTAGGAGCAGAGACGTTTTCTTGACTTAGTAACGAAAATGATGAGTTATTTTTGCGTATGTCAGAATCAAAGTGTAAAATAAATGCTTTGATGTATGTTCATAAAAGTCTAAAAAAAAATTTCTATATATCTATAGTACTATGGCATTTTTAATTTTCATATGATTAACGCTAGTCTTGCTAATTTGAACGATCTTCTGCTTATTGCTTATAGATAGTGAGATTATTCATTTACAAATGACTTGTTAAAATGAATAAGTAAATGTGAGATTAAAACAAATTTATTCACATATTTGTGAATATACAAGAAACGGATTCTAATGAACTTGGGATATAATACTATACTCTGTTTTTTTCCATCTGTCCATCCGCCTGTGGTGTTTGCGCATGGTAACATTGCGTCCCGGGCTTTATATAATATCTTATTTCGAATATTAACGGTGTAATTCGCCTAGTAAATTATTAAAACGCTTTTCAGTTGTAAATGTACACCAAGATATCCTTTTAATTACCTAAAACTTACACATAGCGTAACTATTTAAAGCCTGGGATGCAGTGTTATCATGCGCGACCACCACAGGCGGATGGACAGATGGAAAAAAACAGAGTATAGTCTTGCTAATTTGAGCGAACTGGTGCTTATTGCTTATATATAGTGAGATTATTCCTTTAGAAATGACTCGATAAACTGAATTAGTAAATGTGAGGTTAAAACATACGTTTATTCACATACATGTGAATATACAAGAAATGGATTCTAATGAACTGGGGATATAATACTAGTTATAGTTTTATAGTTCAGTGTAACAAAGGGCTCTAACTTTTTCAGGGTAACACACTGTGGTTCGGCTACACCGCCCGTCCTTCATGGGAGTGTCGGTAATATTATAAACATCACATTAAACACGAACGGAGAAAGCATATTACCAGGATTCAAGTTGTATTATGAATGTAAGTAGTAAGTGGATATTTTGCCTCAAGCCGTTTCTCCCCTGACAAGTTCCTCGCTGGACGAGTGGTTTTCGCGCTCGGCTGCCAATCCGGTGGTCCGAAGTTCAATTCCCGGCTCTGCCAACGCGGAATCAGAAGAATTTATTTCTGGTGATAGAAATTCATTTCTCGATATAGAGTGGTTCGGATCCCACAATAAGCTGTAGGTCCCGTTGCTAGGTGACCAATTGGTTCCTAGCCACGTAAAAATATCTAACCCTTCGGGCCAGCCCTAGGAGAGCTGTTAGTCAGCTCAGTGGTCTGGTAAAACTAAGATATACTTAACTTAACTTCTCCCCTGACAGGGGCTGGCTACTGAAGAAAAATATGTAACTGGTCAATGACACATACTTCAACCGTTGAATAGCGGATGAAACCCCAGTGAAGAAAAGTTCAATAACAGTGATAGCAGCTCCATGTTCATCACTAGTTGGTCATAACTTCCTATACACTTTCATTGTCTAATACTTCCAATATACCTCTTACCCTATATAGCATATGTAGGACTTTCTAGGCCTTTATCCTTCAGGTTTCGAAATACATTCTTCTTTATCAACCTGCTATCCTCCATTCCTTCCATTTGACTGAATGATCTCAAAACACTGATTTATTCACCTATATCAAGCTTTCTGACACCTCTTCAGATCTCTACACATCTCACTCTTCCAATGCTTCTTACACCTTACGTAGTACAGCTGCAGCTTTTCTTCTTTCAGTTGCATTTGTCATCTACATTTCATTTCAGAAAAGTCGAGTTTGTTCAACAGCACCTCCACATATTTTTACCTCGCCAGCCATAGACGGCCCAGCTCTCTTCCAAATGTTTTTCACTCACTTTGTTACCTTCCTTGCTTCATCTCTTCTATGACTTACCTCTTTTCTCATTTTACCAAAATTAATTGTATTCACTCCCGAATATCTTTGCAGATAACAGCGTTTATTCTCACACTAAACATATTAACATTCATGGCTCCATTGCCCTTCATAATGTTACTCTTGCCGGTGTTTAATCTCCATTTTCTCCTCCTGCAAATGCCCTTACGCTCTTTCACTAGTCTTTAAGTTAACTTGACCCTCTCCCAAGTCAGTACTGCATCCACCCAAAATATCAGCCATACAAAACTTCACTTACAGCAGATACTGTTCTTTCACCTGCCACTTCATCTCACTGTAATTCCATTTGCACTTGCTGCCTTTCCCTCAAGCACTATACACTTCCACTTTTGCACCATCCAGCTCTACCAATTGCTCAGCTGGTATAGTGGTTAGGGTCGCGGTATGGCACTCAGATGTTGCAGGTTCGCATCTCTCCTGGGACGATGAAAAATCACAGGTTCTGTATCACGATCAGTTCTGCTGTCGTGTGGGATGTTGAACCAACATTCTTTGAGAGCTTGAATTTCAAGTCAGTGGCCCCTTTGGTGTGCTTGTTCCATGTGAATAGGTTTCATCTAGCGAAATAATAATATAATATTGATAATAATAAATACCCCTTGTCTATTACGCACTGCCAACAAATCTTCACAATATTCACACTGTCAAATCAGGGCTGCATTCTCTTTAGAAAGCGTTACCTCAATTGCCTTATTTTATATTTGAGACCTATTTGTTCATTAACCGTTTTTTTATGTTTATTTCCAAAGAGAAATAAAATATTTGTGTGATTAGTTGCCTTTATTTTCTCTCCAACTGTCTTTTTTGACTACCGTACCTTATTTGAGTCTACCTGTACCTGACGTGAGCTACTATTCTGTACAACTGTACCTTAAATTTGCTATATCTTTTTAGCAATCCTTTAGTTTCCTTATTTAACTACGTGTGAGGTTTCTCTTTTTATTCTACTCCTCTAAACCCACAAGCTATCTTCTGATCTAACCTTGAATTATGCAATTTTATACATACTCATTTTATTTCAGTGTCTTTATCCCTGGTACATTTTTCAATCAGTTTTTTACATATGCTGTGTTTTCCATTGTCAATCTCTATTATCAAACTTGCTTTTATTTTGATCAGTTCATATACAATCCCGCCGCTTCATACAAAACACCAAAACATTTCCTATCTCTGTAACCTCCCTTTGTACTTACACCACCGAGCACAACAGTTAGCCTTTCTGATTAACCTAACCAGCACCCACAGACAGATGCAGACTCATAAAGGAACATTTCTTCAATCTAGTTCCTTTCCAGGGATGCGAAGTCTGTTAGGGGAAGCAGCTGGCAGATGCTGGGTGTGATGTTGCTTATTAATGTTTATTAACAAGGACTGATTTAATCATGTATTTCAATGAGAAGGATGTACTTGCTATTTTGATACACGCAAATCAGTTTCCTCAAAATCTTGGATCCTCCATGGCCCCCCCAGAAAAAGCCTCATGACCCCTTGGGAACCCCTCCTGTAGATTGATTGATTTGTTAGTTCTTACTGGCGTCGCAACGACGAGATTATTGACACCGCCCTCCTGTAGAGGCAGTGTTTTAGGTGTATTAATAAACTACCGTTTTGGAGGGTTTCTGCATAGGGAGTCACCTCGGATTCAGCAATGAAGTATAAGTGCGACAATGAGCATTGCCTCTATTCTCCTCTGTGCAGGAACCTTCCAACATACGCAGTGCCATTCACCTCCGTCTTGCACAGACTTCCCGTTCCTGGAAAGGAACTCGATTGAAGAAATGTTCTTTTATGAGTTTGGGTCTGTCAGTGGATTGGTTGGTTTAGCTAATTAGAAAGACTGGTTGTGCCCGGTGATTTAATTATAATGAAGTTACAAAGATAGGAAATGTTGGTTAGTTAATTCACCTAAACTAGCACCTCTTCAGCATCACATCAATAATCTGCCAGCCGCCTTCCCAAACTTACTCAATGTGTGCGTGTGCGTCTGTGTGTGTGTGTGTGTTTGTTGTGTATGTATTACGTATTACATGAAATTATGCTATTATAAACGCAATTCCATGTGCTCTTAAGTAGTTTTGCATCCTCACCATTAAATTTTTCCTTTCTTTTTTCAAGCGATCGCGGCACCAATGTCCTTATGCAATGGAAGTCAAGGTAAGAAAAAAAATGTATAGTTTTGTTGACTAACAATTCTTATTCTTATTCCAAATTTATTTAACGACTTGTTGCTCTGTCCACTAGCTTTGAGACTCTCCCAATTTGAAATTTCCATGAGTAGTTACTATTGCACTTATCAATGTTTTCGTAGTGGAAGTGTCAATGTATTTAGAATCTGATTCCGCAGGAAAGGGGATTAAGGTAAATAGCAGTTTTGATAGGATGCGGATGAGAACAAGTCATTAGAGTGAGTAAACTAGTTTTCTATAAAATATAATACTGTTTATCACTAGGTCAGCCGATCCTCCTTTATGCAAATTGGTAAGGTAAATACTTGCACTTTCACATTTCCAACCAGTGATCTTTAGATTGGGATAGGAATCTGCACTATGCCACTGAGCTGTACTTCCAATGAAGCCAATCATTCTGTAAAGTGATCCTCGATTACAAAACTTACTAAACCAAATATGGAAAGACCTTTTTATATAAGTTCGTCAGCTACAACAAATAATTAGGGAGACAAAAAAAAGTACTAGCTCAGTGATGAAGATACGAACAGTGCAAAAATGTCAGACCAGGAAAACTAGACAATTTAGCCCCCTCCCCCTCTCCCTCCCACCACCCGCCACACACACACCACAAAAAAAAAAAAAAAAATATCAATGTCTAAACTGGGAAGATTAGGATGCAAAATCATGAATTGACGGTTTAGCCATCACTCAGTGCCATCAAGAATATCTGTGGGCAATTTCAACCCAAAGAGGCAGAAATTATGGATGGCTATCTACAACAAACAAACATTAGGATTACCATATACTACTGCAAGAAGTGGCCAAATCACTTGCGATGTTGCAATCAATCTGTAAGACTTGAAGTTTTAAACGCAAGTCACACGAAAGATAGAAAATAAAAGCGCATGCTTATTTGAACAATATTTATCAAATGCAAAATAAAACTCTAGCTGCAGATATAAATAGCAATCAGCAACGATAACTATGTTTAATACTTCTGTCTCAAACCACATATACTTTAGAATTAGTGAATCAAATCATTTGTTTTCGTGTAAGAGAGAGAAAAATAGAAATGAATCGACATGTAAAGAAAGAATTTTAATGTGGGACATACGTCACTGACTTTTTCTCTTTCTTTATGACGATAAGCATTCGGTAAGAAGTTCAGAACTGTTGCAACCAGATGCCCATGGAAAAGCTAAGGTTTTGCCATGAACGAGCTTGTGTTACTTTCTCCCAATTTCATTCACTCATTTTCAATAGCAATGGTAAACACAACTCGAGTATCGTATAGTAAATTCACATCAACCGTGCATTTGATGTCTAGGCCCGTCCCTTACGACGCTCCTGATTGGCTGTTGATAAGCCAGTCACAGGGCTGGGAACTCTCAGTCTCTCTCGAGAGTTCATACAGGTAGGATGTGTGTTCCTTCTCTCCTGAGGGATACGTCTTTCAAACGTATACCTCAGGAGAGGTGGAACACACATCCTGTCCATGTGAACTCTCTCGAGAGACTGAGAGTTCCCAGCCCTGTGATTGGCTTATCAACAGTCAATCAGGAGCGTCGTAAGGGACGGGCCTAGACATCAAATGCACGGTTGATGTGAATCTACTATAGTAGTGACATTGATGGTGGTGTAGTTACACTTAAATGAAAATTTCTGCAAAGCGATACTTTGGAGTAATCCAGCTTCATTTCTTTAGTTCTGACATCTGCCACTGGGATCTTACACGCGTCCCCACCACTTTCATACGGCAACAACCTTTTGTGTTCATGGCACCTGACAGTGGCGGAAGGCAGAAAAATTGGACTTTCCTTCCAGTGGTTTAAGACTGAGCCAGGATGTGACTTCCTCGAGGTTCAAGATTTATCGACTTCGCAGCCAATGGGAGAGTAAGTCTGAACATTAAACTTACGAGTTCATCTTAAGGATGAGTTTTTCTGATTTCAGAACATAATATAAGAGCTAAATTAAGTAATGTAAGGTATTGACCATTGGAAAAGTAAATCCACAATAATATATCTGTTTTATCTTGTTATTTAAGATACAAAGCAGAAAGCTTTCGATGACCTGCACGGTCCTCCTTGTCAAGATCAAACAGACATATTGTGGATTTACTTTTCCATTTTATTGACTCATGTGATTGTGAGTTTTCTTTGGATATTGACCATTCATATCAGAGCGTTGTCCCAAGTAAAGTATAATAGCGATTAATTTTCAATATAAAGCCTCTTAACGCTATGAAATTTGAATGACGGCCTGTATGTTATATACGGATAAAGACTAGGTGATTTTTGAAAATAACGAGAAATCAGTGGAATTGTGAGTAAAAAACATAGAAACACTTTCCATTTCTTTTAGTTTAGCTATTTTATTTTGTTAAAATAATTTCCTTAACAGTGATGGGTCACATGGTTCCAGGTTAACTATCCAATTAACTGACCAAACATTATATATTTTTTTCATTACTCAAAAGTAGGATAATCATTGATAAAATAGATGCTGGATGTATTAAATTGTGGATATTTTATACTTAATGTCATCTTGCGCAAAATTTCAAACTGTTAATTTATCTGCATTTTATGTACTTATTTACCTGGACAGGAGGCTACTTACAAACCTACTCCATTGCCACTTTTGTTTTTTTTGGGGGGGGGGGCGGTGGGAAAGGTCTATGGAAGAGCCTAAGAAGGTCTGAAAAATGCGTTTCGCGTTGTTAAAGATACAGGAATTTTAGGATTGGCTTTTTATAATTCATTTATTAGACTAAAAATGTAAAAAATAAATCATGTGCACGTTAAACAGTACAGAAAAAGTATTGCTGATTATAGCGTATTTATTTTAATATCGTTGGTGAAAGAACGCTCTATTTGATCATAATAGATTTGAGCACGTTTTAATTTATGTTAAACGTTAGTAATGTAATGTTTAAAACTTATGCATGAGGGTAAAATCTTGCACGCGCCCCGAAGAACCTGGACGTCGGATCACGCCTTATTTCAAGAATCTGTGATCGTGTTAAATTTTATGGTATAAATAAATTCATGTAAATTCTATTTAGTTATATTACTCTTAGAATAAGGGACCACTCTCAAGTCAAGCTAGTTTCTCCCTTATTTCAGTTTGCATTTATTAGATAATCGGTATTTACACTTATTAAGTTGAGCACCTGTTTTAAACAAGTACAGATTTTAAAAAGACACGTGGAATTTTCTTTTACTTATTTCACTCAATTATACTTTTTCCTACCTCTTACTTTATCCCTCCGTTGACCTATTTCCAAACAGGTCACCGTATGATGGGGAGCGGCAAATTCCACTTCTAGTCTCCTGGGGGAATTCGGTCAACGTCTCGTTCATACCAGATTTCAGTGTTCTCGACGTTGGATTCCAGATTTTCTACTACACCGTCTAGTGATGCAAACAGGTGAGTTCGAATCCTTCTTAAATACCTCTTGGATTCCAGATTCTTCACTTGACGAGAATAGGTTGGTTGGATTCCTTAGGTATCTCTTGCATTCCAGAGTTTCCTGTTCATGGTCTAGTGATGTAAACAGGTTAGTTTGAATCCTGATTGAATATCTCTGGATTCCAGAATTTCCATCTCACCGTGTAGTGATGTTTAAATGCTAGTTAGAATTCTCCTTAAATATGTCTTCGATTCCAAGACTTTCTACTCCAGAATTTACTAATGTGAACAGGTTAGTTAGAAATCTTCATCAGTATCTCTTAGATTCCAAATTTTCTACTTCAACATTTTATGATGTAAACAAGTGTGTGAAAATTTTTATACAATATATACTATATATATTATAATATAACATATAGATAAGATATCTATAAATATATATGTTATAATATATTTATACATCCATATTTTATAATATATTATATATATACATATATATTATATTTATTATATTATATATATATATATATATTATATATATATATATATATATATATCTATTTATATATACACTATACACACACATATATATATATATATATATATATATATATATATATAATAATATATATATATATATATATATATATAGTATATATATATAATATAACAAATATATATATATAATATATATATATAATATATGTATATATTGTACATATGAAGATATTTTAGTGCTGTAAACTTGTTGGTTAAAATTCTTCTGAAATATCTAGCAAATTTGTTTTTCCGACCAGTTGTCATCCCTCATTACTCTCTGGTTAGTGCTCTTATTCAGATTTTGAATATCAGTATATCACTGGGTCAGTTCGATCCATCTTTACAGAGTGGTGGATTTTCTCTTTCACATTTTGTAATTTCGGATGCTAATAATCTGATGGGTTTCAATTTTCTTTTCAAAGTTTTTTTTTATTATTATATTTTTAATAGGTTCCATTATGCGATTTGTCGTCTTACTTAGCGTTTGACGGTTTGTATTTCTCATCCATGCTTGCTACCACAGTCAACGAAATGTCAAGGGGGCAACCATCCTGGATGACTGATTCTCTTAGTCAGATTCTATGATGAAATGAAGTGGAGAATGAATGGTTGGCATTCTTCTTTAATGTCTGAGAGACAGACATTCTCATCCGAATTTCGCTCTTCTGGATGTAAAAAATTTCGACCTTATTAATTCCACTGCAAAACAGGGTCGGCCGCTCGTTTCCTACTTTTTACATCTGTTTCTGTTCCCTGCCTCTTCTTCCCCCCGTCCCACTTCACCCATATCCCTCCTCACCACATCCATCCATCTGATCCGCTTTCCTATAATCTTTTTTTTTTCTCACAGGTAGCAGCCGAAGGAGCCGAGATTCAGAAACGGTGTCGTAAAAGAAGGAGAAAAAGGGAAAAAAGAGGCAACCAGAATTGGGAATATTAGACAATGGATAACGAGAGATGAGATACTTTATTCGTAACAACTTTACATCTGGCAGTCAAGGAATGAAATTGATATAGCATCCGTGATCTCACGCCAGATGTCACTTTCAACTTGTTGAACCCCTGAACAGCAGAGTCATCTCTGCTAATTGTCCTCGTCCGAATTTCCCTAGTTGTTTCTCAATTTATTTTTTTGCCTTCAGTAGAGAGAATGGTTCTTTGAGTGAAATATGTTACTGTTTCTATACTATTTCGGGAGACTGTTAGTATACTACTATGAAATTCAGGGCCTCTGTAACACGTTTTTTTTGGATTTTGCTCCTTATCAAAACATCGGATGTAGCTGAAAGTTGACATATGTATATTTTACAACTACACACAAATTTTGTCAGCATTATCAATAACCTAAACCCGATAGTTTTAATTTTTATTGAGTAAAAATTATCTAGCCGACGTCATGGCCAATGATTGCGAGCCAAGAGTCGAAAAACATTCATTACGTAAGCAAGGTAAACATCGTTTTACGAAATGTTGCCCCGCCCATCCACCAGACAGAAACCCATTCACCTTATTCCATCGGCTCTGAAACCCATAGTAGTCAAGAATGGCTAACAGGATTTGAAATTGTCCCCGTGGTTGCAAAACTGCATTTGTCTTACGACTTGCTTTATACAGTCAAGAGAAAGCCCATGGTCATACTTACTATAGCCTGAATAGGTAATTATTCAGTTTCTAGTTTAAATCCAATGTTTATGGTCTGATTTGTATTTAGCGTAACGTGATTATAATACTTGTAATGTCATTCAGGATTTTGAACATTTCCATTAACTATTCACTATACCACCAAGAGAGAGAGAGAGAAAGAGAGAGATTGTATGTAAACAGTCCATATAACTATTTTTGTTAAAATAAGATTTTTATCCAAAGTAAATACAAGCTTATGTGTGCTAAAATCTCCAGCCGACCAACGGATCAGCCGATATGATATAATTTTTTTTCTTCTTCTTTAGTCTGTACGACCATGTTGGATATAAAGACTTTATGAATGGCGGAAAGATACATAGATGTGGGTGGGGTATCTGTCCTAGCGTAGTAATACTTCTGTAGCAGTAGTGCCGCAAAATTAGTAATAGCAGCAATATACATGAATTAAACGTTTAGGCCAACTGCTGGGATCCCTGAGGATCATTTAGCACTTCTTACAACTACTCGAGAAATGAGATTAAATAGCCAGAGGTTAGATTTTCTAATACAATAATGTCCATGATAGCCTTCATTGTTATCCTGAATTATAACGAGGTCAAAGTGGGTGAAGCCTCATGAAGTCATCATTCTGACGATAATTATTGGTGAAGGTTTAAAGCCAACAAACGGTACCGCCTTTTTTTTTTTTTTTTTTTTTTTTTTTTTTTTTTTTTTTTTTTAGTAAATAGGTAGATAGCAGATAAATGAAAATTGCTTGACACTGGATACAGCAGTTATCAAATCAAGCTTGTCTACTATGTCTTTGAAAATTACCAACTATTCCCTACATCTTGTCAATCTGATTGTGACCTATTAAGTAGATTATAATTTCTTAGGACACTTATTTTGGGAGTTAGACTAATAATCGAAGTGTTTTTGTATTTATTAACATATTTTGTTGGTTTGTTCATTATGACAATTATTCGTTACGTATAGCCAATCATCCATCGAGAAAGAGGGAAGAAATGATGTCATAAGTTACGTAACGAGTGCGTTCGAAACCTTATCTCTGAGTAAGTTGGCCCGTCTTCAAAAAAAGTCACTTTTACATTATAAGTACCAAATTTATTCAACCTACGTAATGCAGAATACAGTCAAAATTTATGTGTAGATATAATGTGTATTCTGAATAAGCGTTATATCTATGAAATGCATAGATAAAAAGTTATTGCCAAAAAAACCGTGTTACAGAAACCCTGAATCTCATAGTAGTCAGTGATGGAAAAACTACCACTAAGGACCTAATTTCGGATAGAATAAAGCAACTGTGTGCTGTGCATAACGCTTTGGGTCGTCATTAGTTTCCAAAGCAATTTCACATAGTGGCTGCATTGTCCAACTTGGCCCAGTCCCAATTATATAATGACCTCGACGCTGGAGAAAATATTGGACCCTCAAGATCACGTGACTGCAGAGTCATCTGAGCATCACATAACTTTTTAAAACACTTTTGTCTCAAAGAGTTAATTTCATCTTTTTTTTCACAGAAATTCGGTGACAATGAAGATGCTCTCTACAAAATTCCTAATTAAAGGTAATGAAAATTAGTATCTTATCTATTTGCCAAGTAAAATCATTTTTGTTTTGGTTTGGAACTATTATCACCACCAAAGTTTAATGGGAAATAGAGACCACATTTGTCTTGTACTTTTGGAAGATGGAAAGTGACAGAAAATAAATAAATGTCTTTCTCGAGGAGGTTGTGATTTAACCCAAAGCCATAGGATATTACTATTAATTAAATAAAACTTAGTGTCAGCACATTACTTTGCAACGATTTTTTAAATAACACTGAAAGATTATGAGAACTCCAGTATACTCTATAGAGGCCCTCAGTAGATGTCCCCATTAGTTTAAGCTTGACAAAACTATATACAAGCAATCCTTTGACTGTTCACATTAACGCTATCTGCAACTCGACATCATCTGCATACAACCAGCCCCCAGGCATCCAAGATGTCTGTGTAATGTATATCATACGCATTTAAAAATATTGTGCTCTGAAGGTTCAAACCATAGATATAGAGGGAGAGCTTGGACAGCCTATGATAGCCAACCAGTTTGTGACATGCACTGCCTGGCACCATTGCTATGTGTTGATTACTATGTAAACAATGACTCAACTTATGCAATCTCATGTGAAATCCTTTACTCTTTAAAACATGTTTTCTCGGCTGTCCTTCAAGGCTGTCGAATGATTTATGCACCATTTACTAAATACAATATGTACTGGATGCAGAAATAAAAAAAAAATTAATTTTGCTGGTATATTTTTCCTACAGTTAAGTCATAAAGTTTTGCAGATATGCCGACATTACAACATTATGATCATGCTGCATTTTCTCAACATTCCTTAAAGACTGGTAAATGATCATTGCAGCATTTACCAAGGGCAATATGCACTATATGTAGAAATAAAAATATAAATTCTGGCTGCTGTTGTTTTTATACATTTGAGCAATAAAGGTGACCAATTTACAAACAGTATGTGCCTTTCAACCATAAATTTATTGTTTTCCTTTCTGGAGCAGAGGTTTTCAACCTTGGGGTCGAAACTCCCAGAGGGGTCGCCAGCCTTTTTTCTGGGGGTTGCAAGATCGTTCTTGAGCAAGGGTACGTTTTAGCTTTTTTCCAACCGCCATTACACGAAGCGTATTTAGCTGAAATAGTTTCAATAATATCTTTTAATGCATGTAACAAATTTATTACAGTATAGTGCTATTTTTGTACTAGAGCATTACATATGAATATTATTGAATCAAAAATGTTAAAGGGGGTCATGAGTCATTTTGGGTTGCTCATAAAGGGTTGCAGTATGAAAAAGGTTGAAAACCACTGCTCTAGAGGTAGAAATAATTATTATCATTCTTTATGCATGGGCAAAGGCAGTAAAATTTGACAACACTATGCTAAAATAATTGTTATCTCCAACGCTGGCATCCCATGCAAGCGTCACCCATAGACATAATAATACTAATAGCTTAGGTTTAATAGCCTGATACCTAACAGTCAATATTAAACGATGTATATGTCAGGTTGCCCCTTCTGGTTACTTTGTATAAGACTAACTTTGTTTTGGTTGCTACACTGTTGCCTCTTAACATATTCTGGACTTCAAAGTCTGTTGCAGAAACTTAAGCTCATACTGCAAATTATGTCTTTCTTCACAGCTTTTAACTATTCCTACGGGTGTCATGAATTTTGCAGTAATCACTTCAGGGAATAACATAAGTTCTGTAGCTTCAGGATATATTTTAATACCAGGAGGTACGTATATAAAGCTATGTAACATGTCATAGTCATACTGACCTTTAAGTGAACATACTTATTTACACTGTACAGCCTAAGTTAGGCTAGCCTGTAAGAATAACTTAGACTTTCATAGCTAGCCAAGACTTGGGTTGTATTTCATAGTCTGTGGAGAGGGACCGATAGAAAAATCAGTGTTCCGTAAGGTTATGCCAAGTTAGGCTACCTTTGCTAACCTATGGTTAGGCTATGGTAGGCTACCCTTGGTCATTTGATGATCAGCCCTGTTAGACTAACTTATTGGTAAAGTTTACTTTTAAAGCTATAATGTAGTATGAATCTGAAGTATCCTTTAGGGTAAAAATTCTAATGGTAAAATTGAAGAATACTACCTTTTAAATGTTCAGGTAGATCAAATTCAGTGGGACAGGCATCGTCTGACACCTGAGTCCTGTGCATACCAGGAGGTTTGAGAACTTAATGATAATATGGTAAATAACATTATAACACTTTATTAACTCTTAAAACGGCAGCAGGCGTAGGGTTAGGCTTCGTGATATATGTAGTACACAGCTGAAATCATTAGATATTAGGTTGGTGTTCGTACCACTTATTACTGCAAACTACCGGTGTTACTTGCACTGGCTCCAGTGGAGTGCTTATCCTACTGAATCATGCCTCTTTTTGTACTGGTTCTGTGCAAATGCCGGACATTTGCTTTGAATGTGGTTTATTATTATCATTATTCAGAACCTGAACCCTATTCATATGAAACAAAATAAATGAACCAATTAATAAATAAATAGATAAACATCCAAGGAAATGATAAAATACGTCATTTCATGTTGATCTATTTTAACTCATAGCAGTGGGCATAACTATGTCTTTTAACGAAAAAAATATTACGTTGAATATGCGATGTCGAAAAAAAAAATCTTCCTGGTAACGGTTGATGATCCTGAAAAACATTATCATTAACAAGTAGCCATTTTTTCTTTTGTTTTTCTCCTGGTACTGTTGCAACATCACGTATATTACGCCCACACACACACACACACACACACACACACACACACACGTGCGCCCGCATGCACGGTATGCTTTCGTATTGTCATGTGTGGTGCGTTTCAATGTACCCTTTCAGAACGAAAGCTATAATCATTGTGAATATTTCCACAAATATATTTCGTCTGGATAAACGAGGATATCACTGTGGATCCTTCTACTGATTACTTAGAAGTACGATAGGGTGGTTTTATAATGCATAATATATGCATAATTTATATATGTACGTATTTTTGCATGGTAAAGTTTAAATGTTATGTGTGTGTGTGTGCTTGGACCGCTGTACCCTGAAGGCAATGGGGGCACATCACTAGCAAGAATATTTAGACCCCCCCCCCCCCCCACCTGGGGCTCAGGATCGAATTATGTTCCTGGGAGTCAATCGACTATCAATGGTATTCAGTCTACTGACCGTAAAGACGTAATTATGATAATATGATTAAATGAATATGACTTCTTTCATCACCTGTGTCCACCGGTTCACCTGTGTACACCTGCGTACGTACCTCATGTGTGTACCTGTTTACGTGCATGTATGTGTGACGCTCATGCCAAGTCGGCAGTAAAAACGTTCTGAAAAAAATTCATTTGAATTTTATAGTATCTATTTATGATAATTTGAATTATTTTCTATGAATGTGTCTGTAGTATCTTCGCGCTAAGATCATTTCTTGAATTTTGAACAAACCAAAAATATAGGAACAAGCAGAGAGAGAAAGAGAGAGTGAGAAGGAGAGAACGAGAAAGAGAGAGAGAGAGGAACAAGCAGAGAGAGAGAGAGAGAGAGAGAGAGAGGGAGAGAGAGAGAGAGTGCGAGCGAATGACATGTCACCTAGACGGCTTATAGTGCCTACAACCCAGGTGGCAGGTACCCCAACCAGCACCCAACCCACGCCAACAACCCCGGACGGACTGGTTACCGACCTACCCACAGATTGTACACGCCCTGCCTGCTATAAATACCTGTAAACCAGTATCTTAATTCACTTTGTTGTATGCTCTCATAGATGACTGCCTGTGCGCTGTCGACACGTCAGAGGAAATAAACCTAAGACAACTGAAATCTTTACATGTCCTTAGGAAACCTGATATACCAGGTACATTCTGACGAGAAAAAGACAATAAGAAGAATTGAGAAGATTCTATATAAATTAAATGCCATTGAAACAGCTATAATATTCAATAATAATAATAGTAATAATAATATATAATTTTTTTGGCTATCACAGTCCTCCAATTCGACTAGGTGGTATTCATAGTGTGGGGTTCTGGGTTGCACTGTTCTTACTATGTGCGCTGTTTCTAGGAGCGCACTTTTCTGCATTAGTCCTGGAGCTACTTCAGCCTCTAGTTTTCCAGATTCCTTTTCAAGGATCTTTGGAGCGTGCCTAGTGTTCCTGTGATTATGGCATGTCCAATATCCTTCTTATTTCTATTTTCAGGTCTTGATACTTATCCATTTTTTCTCTTTCTTTCTCTTCAACTCTGGTGTCCCATGGTATTGCGATATCAATGAGTGATACTTTCTTCTTGATTTGGTCAATCAACGTCACGTCTGGTCTATTTGCACTTATCACCCTATCTGTTCTGATACCATAGTCCCAGAGGATCTTTGTCTGATCGTTTTCTATCATTCCTTCAGGTTGGTGCTTATTAATGCAAGATAGCTGATGTTTCTTGCACAGGCTCCAGTGGAGGGCTTTTGCCACTGAATCATGCCTCTTTTTGTACTGGTTCTGGGCAAGTGGTTTATGGTCTCATTTTTCGTATTGCACTTCCTGCATATGGGAGAGATATTATTTCCATCTATCGTTCTTTGAACATATCTGGTTCATAGGGCCTGATCTTGTGCCGCTGTTATCATTCCTTCAGTTTCCTTCTTGAGCTCTCCCCCCTGTAGCCGTTGCCATATTTCATCGCTGGCTAGTTCTTTAGTCTGTCTCATGTATTGTCTGTGCATTGGTTTGTTGTGCCATTCCTCTGTTCTGTTTGTCATTCTCCTGTCTCTGTATATTTCTGGGTCTTCGTCTACTTTTATCAGTCCTTCTTCCCTTATAATTATTATTATTATCATTATTAATTATTATTATTATTTATTATTATTATTATTTATTATTATTATATTTCCCCCGAATACACTTTCATTAGTATCTTTCCCAGGGAAAAGATAAAAAAAAGTGAATATTTCGAATCAAAGTTGTTCTTTCAAAAAAAAAAAAAAAAAAAAAAACAAGAAGAAAAAGGAGAGGACATTCAAGAAACTGCAGGCAGAGACTCAAGACACCGAAGGCATTAGCAGGATGGAATCAAGTTTGGCGAGGTATCTCATCACTTAGGGCCAGACAATTTTTTTCTTTTTCAGCTGGAATTATTGTAACCAAACTCGTTCATAACGAAGGCTGAGGTATATTTATAAATAGTTCTGTCGACGATATTATTATTATTATTATTATTATTATTATTATTATTATTATTATTATTATTATTATTATTATTATTATTATTATTATTCGGAAAAAACCCTCTATCACGAGAGTATATATAATGTTCTAAAGGGTCCACAATAATACAAAGTGTTAAGAGTCCGTGTATAATTTTTAAGACTTTACAAAAAGCTTTCGAACCCTTCCCTGGGTTCATCTTCAGATGAACCCAGGGGCAGGAAAGCAACTTCTAGGGAGGAAGAGAGCCTACAGCTGCTCGGAGGCTGGAAGAGGACTTCCCAGGAGAAAAGCCAACAGCTGTTTGAAGGCTGGAGGACAAGCTCTCAGTTTGAGAGCTAACAGATGTTTGGAGGGTGGAGGACGAGCTTTAAAACTGAGAGTTAACAGCAGATCGGAGGCTGGAGGACAAGCTCTAAGGATGAGAGCCAACAGCTGCTTGGAGGATGGAGGAAGAGCTCTCTGTTTGAGAGCCAACGAGCTGTTCATAGTGGGGTCCCCCAGAAGGCCCACCCAAATGGGACCGCAGAAGGGTGCCAGTAGAAGGCCACCAGAAATATGGCCCCTCTAATCAGGGATTTTAAGTCTGTAATGAGGGGGACATAGCCTGAAGATGATTCTGTTTGGTGAATAATCTAGAAGACGGGCTCTGCAGAAAGAAGGATATTTTCCCCTTTTCAAGTGTATGCTCCTGTCACTTGGATGAAGACCTCTTTCTAATAGAAACGATCTCTGGTCAGACTGCGGGCAAATAGTCAGATATCTAGATGTATCTAGCATATGTCTTCCTTCTGGTAACTCTGTTGGAATAATCTAGAAGACCGGCTCTGCAGAAAAAAGGAACTTTTCCTTATAGTATGCTCTTTCCCTTAATGAAGACTCTTCTAATGGAAGATCTATGTCAAAGCGGACAAATACTTGGATATCTAGATGTATTCTAGCAGATGTCTCCTTCTGGTAACTCTGTTGGAATAATCTAGAAGACAGGCTCTGCAGAAAAAAGGAACTTTTCCTTCAAGTATGCTCTGTACTTGATGAAGACTTCTAATAGAAGATCTCTGTCAAAGTGGGCAAATAGTCGGACATCTAGATGTATTCTAGCAGATGTCTTCCTCCTGGTAACTCTGTTGGAATAATCTAATAGACCGGCTCTGCAGAAAGAAGGAACTTTTCCTTTAAGTATGCTCTGTCCCCTTGATGAAGACTCTTCTAATAAAAGATCTCTGTCAAAGCGAGCAAATAGTCGGATATCTTAGATGTATTTCTAGCAGATGTCTCCATCTGGTAACTCTGTTGGAGTAATCTAGAAACCAGGCTCTGCAGAAAAAAGGAACTTTTCCTTCAAGTATGCTCTGTCCCTTGATGAAGACTCTTCTAATAGAAGATCTCTGTCAAAAGGGGGCAAACAGTCTGATATCTAGATGTATTCTAGCAGATGTCTTCCTCCTACTCTATTAAAATAATCTAGAAGACCGGCTCTGCATAAAGAAGGAACTCCTTCATGTATGCTGTCCCTTGATGAAGACTCTACTAATAGAAGATCTCTGTAAAAGAGGGCAAAATAGTCAGATATCTAGATGTATTTTAGCAGATGATTTCCTTTTGGGTATCTCTGTTGGAATAATCTAGAACACTGGCTCTGCAGAAAGAAGGAACTTTTCCTTCATGTTTGCTCTGTCCCTTGATGAGGAAGACTCTTCTAATAGGAGATCTCTGTCAAAGCGGGCAAATAGTTGGATATCTAGATGTATTCTAGCAGATGTATCCTTCTGGTAACTTTGTTGGAATAATCTAGAAGACCGGCTCTGCAGAAAGAAGGAACTTTTCCTTCAAGTATGCTCTGTCCCTTGATGAAGATTCTTTCAATAGAAGACCTTATGTCAAAGCGGGCAAATAGTCCAGATATCTAGATGTATTCTAAACAGATGTCTTCCTTCTTGTAACTCTGTTGAAATAATCTAGAAGACCGGCCTCTGCAGAAAGAAGGAACTTTTCCTTCCAGGTATGTTCTGCCGCTTGATGAAGACCCTTCTAATAGAAGATCTCTGTCAAAGCGGGCAAATAGTCGGATATCTAGATCTATTCTAACAAATGTCTTCCTTCTGGTAACTCTGTTCGAATAATCTAGAAGACCTGCTCTGCAGAAAGAAGGAACTTTTCCTTCAAGTATACTCTGTTCCCCTTGATTTGAAAGACTCTTTCCAAGTTAGAACGGATCCCCTGTCAAAGTGGGCAAATAGTAGGATATCTATATATATTCTTGCAGATTTCTTCCTTCTATTCATTGTGTTGGAACAATCTGGAAGACCGGCTCTGCACAAACAACTTTTGAGAGCTAACAGCTGTTCGGAGGTTGGAGGACGAGCTCTCAGTTTGAGAGACTACAGCTTTGAGGCTGGAGGAGGAGCTCTCAGGATAAGAGCCACAGTCATCGGAGGTTGAAGTACAAGCTCTCAGGAGAAGAGCCAGCAGCTGTTCGGAGGCTGAGGACAAGCTCTCAGTGTAAGAGCCACCAGCTAAACAGAGGCTGGAGAACAAGCTCTAAGAGGAGAGCCAACCGCTGCTTGGAGGATGGAGGAAGAGCCCTCTGTTTGGGAGCCAACAGCTGTTCACAGCGGCCCCAATAGGCCTCCAGAGGGACCCCAGAAGGCCAATAGAAGGCCACCAGAGGCCTCCAGAGGGACCCCAGAAGGCCAATAGAAGACTACCAGAAGGTCTCCAGAGGGATACCAGAGGGACACCAGATGATTCTGTTGGAATAATCTAGAAAACCGGCTCTGCAGAAAAAAGGAACATTACCTTCAAGTGTGATCTGTCCCTTGAGGAAGACTCTTCTAATTGAAGATCTCTGTCAAAGTGGGCAAATAGTCGGATATTTAGATGTATTCTAGCAGATGTCTTCCTTCTGGTAACTCTGTTGGAATAATCTAGAAGACTGAATCTGCAGAAAGAAGGAACTTTTCCTTCAAGTATGCTCTGTCCCTTGATGAAGACTCTTCTAATGGAAGATATCTGTAAAAGCAGACAAATAGTCGGATATCTAGATGCATTCTAGCAGATGTCTCCCTCTGGTAACTATTGGAATAATCTAGAAACCAGGCTCTGCAGAAAGAAAGAACTTTTCCTTCAATTATGCTATGTCAATTGATGAAGACTCTTCTAATAGAATATCTCTGTCAAAGCAGGCAAACAGTCAGATATCAAGATGTATTCTAGCAGATGTCTTCCTCCTAACTCTGTTAAAATAATCTAAAACACCGGCTCTGCTGAAAGAAGGAACTTTTCCTTCATGTATGCTCTACCCCTTGATGAAGACTCTTCTAATAGAAGATCTCTGTCAAAGCAGGCAAATAGTCAGATATCTGGATGTATTCTAGTAGATAGCGTCATTCTGGTAACTATGTTGGAATAATCTAGAAGACCGACTCTGCAGAAAGAAGGAACTTTTCCTTCAAGTATGCTCTGTCCTTTGATGAAGACTTTTCTAATAGAAGATCTCTGTCAAAGCGGGCAAATATTCGGATATCTAGATGTATTCTAGAAGATGTATTCCTTCTGGAAACTCTGTTGAAATAATCTAGAAGACAGGCTCTGCAGAAAGAAGGAACTTTTCCTTCAAGTATGCTCTGTCCCTTGATGAAGACCATTCTAATGGAGATCTCTGTCAAAGCGGGCAAATAGTCTGATATCTAGATCTATTCTAACAAAATGTCTTCCTTCTGGTAATTCTGTTTGAATAATCTAGAAGACTTGCTCGTGAGAAAGAAGGAACTTTTCCTTCAAGTATGCTCTGTCCCTTGATGAAGACTCTTCTAATAGAAGATCTCTGTCAAAGCGGGCAAATAGTCGGATATCTATATATATTCTTGCAGATGTCTTCCTTCTATTCATTCTGTTGGAACAATCTAAAAGACCTGCTCTGCTGAAAGAACTTTTAGGAGCTAACAGTTGTTTGAAGGTTGGAGGATGAGCTCTAAGTTTGAGAGATTACACCTATTCAGAGGCTGGAGGACGAGCTCTCATGATAAGAGCCAACAGCTGATCAGAGGTTGGAGGACAACCTCTCAGGATGAGAGCCAGCAGCTGTTCGGAGGCTAGAGGACGAGCTCTCAGATTAAGAGCCAAAAGCTGATGGGAGGCTGGAGGACTAGGTCTAAGGATGAGAGCTAACAGCTGCTTGGAGAATGGAGGAAGAACTCTCCGTTTTAGATCCAACAGCTGTTAACAACAGCCCCAGAATTTCACCAGAGGGACCCCCAGAAGGCCACTAGAAGGCCACCAGAAGTCCTCCAGAGGGATACCAGAGGGACACCAGAAGTGGGAATCTTATAAAGTAGCTCTTTTTTCCCACTTATATATGAAATAGCTCATTACCAGTAATATCGAATCTGTCTGGCTATGTATTAACAAGGAAACTTTTACGGTCGTCAGAGACCTAGAATCATTCGCTAATTGCAAACAGCCATGGATAAAAAGTTTTGCACAGCTGACTCCTTTGAATTCCGCAATGTGTCCGAGGGTTCATGTGAGTTAGATCTAGCCTTTAATGGAACTTTACCCCATACGCGAGAACACTGCTTGGATCACCTTTACCCTTATGACAAGTATAAGACTGCTCACAGGCTGAACAACGGAACCTGGCTGAGATTCTCCCTAGACGGCTGCAGTGGAGCAATGGCCAACTACACCGTCCAAGGGATAAGCACAATAATTCGGGAGAGGGCCTACTTCGCGAATTTTTCCTGGGGTACCACCCACATCGCGGCTCTCCCACTTCCCTACAGCAAGATAGTAGCCAAGCAGCTGACGCATTTAGTTATTATGGATCCGGTTCAGCCCGCTTACGTTACTAGTGAGGATCTTCGTTACTATGCGCTACTAGCTACGGTTTTGGCCACAGTGGCGATTACGATCGCCGTGAACGTATTCATTTGGCGCAGGATGAGGAGAACAAGAATTGCTCACCAACAGAACGTCAGAGACCGTCCAGACAATCTCCCCTATGCCCTCAAGGCATTTGACTTCCACGTTGCATGAAACTGGCCATTTCATTGACGCGAGGTGATTTGTTTGGAATTGTGAAGTGCGCGTAAAGTTGATCAGTACAGTGTCTAGTTGCGAAGTAGAGGACCTCATTAACAATGCATTCCAGGCGTAAAATTATCAGTATATTAATCTATCAGTGCGCACCTACCTGAAGCATATATAATTAATCTAACAGCACACACCTATCTGAAGCAAATATCACTAATCTAACAGTGCGCACCTATCTGAAGCATATATAATTTAAACAATGAATCAATATATCTGTGCGTTGAATGCACCGGGAATATATAAGTGTACACTAATCTTTAATCACATTTATTTTAACCAATACATACATAGGCCTATTATCTTATATGTTATACCTTATATCTTATATTTTATCTCTCACAAGGTACCATTAATTTTTATCCTTATAACCTAATATCAATATACATATCCTTATAACCTTATATCAAAATATATAATCTTTGTGTCATGTAACTACCAGAAATGCATTAGTAATTTTGTGGAGTATTTATTTTCATGACTTGCATTTATATAAGTATATCAATATAGCATATATATATATATAAACTTTTGGATTTAAATAAACTCAAGTGCATATTATTTTACCTATATATCCATATAATTTTTCTTAGAATATATATTATTAATACTTACCTTATAAGCATATTGTTGTTTGCATTAGTCAATTATTTACATTTAAATACCATGACTTTGTATTATCTGTATCTGAAATAGCACTCGCACACATCCTGTGGCAAGGCATTTTTTCGACCTGACTGTTCTTATATATTTGATTTTGTTATCGTGACCGAGCGATATGTAATGTTAATATTACATAATAAAAGTAATGTAGGACATTCCTTAGATGAAATATATATCAATTAATCAGGTCAGGGGTTAACCAGGAAAGTCTGCCAAAAACCACCGTCAAAGGATACGTGTGAAGATTAGCTAAGCATAAATAGAAAACACGAACGTCAACCTATTCCATGGGAACCTACTTCGGCTCTCATGAGAACTTGAAATGATGAGGTGTCTTAACCTAAAAAAGGTGTTCGTTCGTACACATGTATCTTTTGTTAGGTTTGCTAACCTATTGCTTTGTAAATCAATCTGTAAGAGATCACTTCCTCTTCTCTTATCGTCTGATATAGGCATTCAACTCTTCTCTGCAAAGCTATCTCAAGATGTAACGCTTTTGAAGAATATAAGTATTTTTGCTACCTCTGTGTTTCCATGACATACCCTCAAATCAACTTAAGTAACATGGAGCAAATGTTCAGAGAATAACCTTCTGCCAGTATCGAGAGAGAGAGAGAGAGAGAGAGAGAGAGAGAGAGAGAGAGAGAGAGAGAGGGCTCTGTGCACTCTCCTAACCAAACGCTATTCACTTCAGTGGATCAAAAGTACCCACGTAGGCCTGCGTGTATCCGGGTCGTACTTATAATTATATATATATAGATATTAATATATAGATATATATATATAGAAGATAGTATATATACTATAATATATATATAATAATTAATATAATATATATAGATACAATAATAATAATAGATTAATAATAATATATATATAGAGATAGATCTATGTATAGACATATATAGATATATATAGATATAATATTATATATTTTCTACTATAATTACATATTATTATATAGATATCTATATATATATATATATATATATATCTTATATATATATACGTAGTAGCCACAGGAAGGTGAAAAATTAAAGGCCATGGTACCAAGCGCTCTCGTGTATTGCATACACTTCTTCGGGGTACAAAGAAAAATAAATAAATAGAAACATAAAACAAGAAAATTTCACAGAACAAAGATCAAAGCCATTAACAAGCAAATTATCGTTATAAATTGTCACTTCCAAACAAGTAAGAATACTTTAAAAGTGCTTAAGAAATGAAACTGCAGTTAGTATAACAGGCTGTTGCTAAAAGGTGACATTGTATTTCCCTACAATTTTATAAACAAGGTAACTGTCTAATTTAAAAAGACCTGAACTCACATTCATAAGTTGATCGTTAAAATGCTCAATAAAGGCAGATTCAAATATGTTTCTTTTTACAATATGGTTACAAAATATTACCTCAGATGCATTTTTCTAGTCTATACTGTGGTTAAAATCATTCATGTGTACAAATAAAGCACTTGTCGATTGACCTGTTCTAAACTGCGTAACGGTGTTGTTTTGGACGGTAATCTAGTTCTTTACCAGTTTGACCAAGGTATTTGTAATTACAGCCAGCACAAGGAATCGTGTAAATACAGCCACTAGTTTGTTTTGGGGAATTACGCACAATGATATTTTGAAGTGTTCCTGAATTTTTGTATACCACGTTTATCTTGAAAGTTTTCAGTAATTTCTGAATAAAAGAAATATTCACATTATATGGCAGTGTCAAGATATTTTCTCTCACAAAAAGCTCCCTATTGTTACTGGAATAAAAAATATTTCTAGCTTTCTGCAAAGATTTGTCAATTAAAAACTTTGGGTATTTTAACCTATTTCCTACGTCATAAATTTTACAATTCTCGGAGTCTAGGAATTCCGGACTGCATATCCTTAGTGCCCTTAAAAACATTCTACAAAAAACTGAAAGTTTTACATTTATAGGGTGGCCTGAATAATAGTGGATATAAGAACAGGCATTTGTAGGTTTCCTGTAAACATCAAACACAAAGCTTCTATCCACTCTATGAACCAAAACATCAATACGGTAATAAACAATTATTTTCTTCTTCAACGGTGAATTTAATAGAAGGTACCAAAATATTTCAAATTTATTTTCGCACATGGGCCAAACACAGAATATGTCATCAACATATCGAAAACAAAGAACCCCTCAGGCAAAAGCGCGGGTAATAATTTTTCTTCAAAAAATTCCATATATAGGTTGCTAAGTACTGGGGAAAGGGGATTTCCCATAGCCATTCCAAACTTTTGATGGTAATAATTTCCGTTAAAAACAAACTTACAATCTTTAACGCATAATTTTATCAATTCTAAAATTTTGTCAGAAGTCAAAGGTAAAATATGCTTTGTTAATTCGTCAGCTAAAAAGTTCAATAAATCATTAACTGGAACATTGGTAAATAAAGAGGTAACATCAAAACTGATCATTTTAAAGTCTCAATTTACGCGAGAATTACTGATTTTTTCAACAAAATCTGTATTATTCTTTATATGTGATTTAGATATCTTTCCGACAATAGGCATAAGAATCCCAACTAACCATTTAGACAGTTTATATGAAACACCACCAACCGAACTGATTATTGGGCGGACAGGATTACCAAACTTGTGTGTTTTAATAAAACCATACATATACGGTAAAGTTGCACTTTGCGACGAAAACAGTTTGACATCAGCATCATTTCCTTTTAAGACACTTTTTAATATCTTATTGAAATTACTAGTAACTGTGGCAAGGGTTTTTTTTCTTAGTTCTGAATAAGTTACGTGATCTGACAAAAGATTGTACATTTTTCTAACATACTCATCCTTATCCATTATAACCAGAACCTGGGATTTATCAGCCTTCGTAATATGCAGGTCATTATCATTTTTTAAATCAATGTAACACTTTATGAAACGTCTAGGAATACTAGTTGGGATTGGTTTCGACATGGCACCGTAAACAATACCTTTACAAATATTAAGCTCATCACTAGACAAACTACTATTCCTTTCCAGATTATTAAATGAATTAGCAACATCTACATAATCAATATTTTCTTTTGAAAACGAAAAACTTAATCCGTAACCTAAAGCACTTGAGACATTTTCCTGTAACGGTCTACTTGACAAATTTACCACAAAATCGGGGTTAGCATGATTATTCCAGTCACTGTTTTCGATCAAACTGTTCAGCTTTCTTCCTAGTCTGTTATTTACTCTGCGGCATGTTGTTCTCGGCTTCCTATAACAATAGTTCATAAGCACATACTTCCAATCTACAGGGATGAGCATATGAAAACTGCGTTGCTTTTCACTCAAACAATGAAATGCCTCTTGCACATCTATTTTCGGAATTTCACTATTTTTGCAAGATTAGACGTTGATAGTCATCAAAAGGTCGGTCCGCCAATTTGAGCAATCTTCGTGGAATGAACGATTTCGGTACTACATGTTCCAGTAAGCAATTCGTCAGGAATCTGTAGCGAAGCTTCAGCTTGTGGGCCTTAATCAATGCAGAGCAGAAAGACGTCACGACAGCCACCAAAGAAGGATAGTATACAGCAAAGTCGTAGAGTTCACGCGTGGCTTCCATATTAGCAATAAGTCACCAAACAGCACGTAACAAATGTGTACGTAAGTAGCCACATGAAAGATGAAAAATTAAAGACCAGGTACCAAGCCCTTTCGTGTATTGCGTGCACTTCTTCGGGGTACAAAGTAAAGTAAATAAATAGAAACACATATATTGTCACAAATCAATAACGTTAACGTTTTATGTTAAAGCAGGTTCTTTATAATTTGCGTAAAACCCGTTACATAAAAAAACAATAGTACTTTGCACAACCTTAAGTACCTTTAACTACCGGTTATAATTTATAAACTATGATGGCAAAGGACAACGAGGGAGTATGATACGAAAAAGGAAATATAAATATTTACAAAAGAGAAAAAAAAATAATTAAATAATATTGGACCGAGGTAAGTTTCAGGTCACTGCAACGTAAACTTGATGCACCGTTGTAATGGAATTCTGTTAATTGCAGTTACTAATACCAATACTTAACTCCTCGTAAACTTTTATCAACGGTGCTGCAGTTGCAGTAGTAAATATGAGGGACCAGGTGATGAACCTGAAGATCCTTTAGAGGCTGTCCAAGGCTGATATTCTCTGCCGTGTTCGTAATGTGTCCATCGCAGATTAACAGGCGTTTGAATCCTCCAGATAAGGAACAAGATTAGTATCGAGAACTTGATAAAAAAAAACTTGATCACAGCTGCTCCCCGAAGACAAACATCCGTGTATCAGCAGAGGAAGCACGATCAAATGGGCGTGACAGTGGTATAAGGCGTTGAAAACTCAAAAGCAGGCGATGATGTCGAATAAAGGGCGCCAACAGATACACACCATCGCAGCGATCCAAGGCGAATCCGCAACTCTCAGCAGATAAGTACTTCTCAGAGGAAATACCAACCTCTCTAGCGTTCAGAGGATCGCTGACGGCAAACTTGGGCTGTTCCCGAAAAAGAAAAAAAAAAAAAGTCTCTCTGCCTCCAAGTCATCATGTAAAGGAAGAAATTATTGGATTAGAACTATCCTCCTTAACTACTGCAAAACAAATAACAAGCAAACAGCACCCAGTTACTAACAAGCACCAAACATACGACTGCGTGGGCAAAATATAAATAAATAGATAAATATATAAATGAACGAACAAAAGTACTTTCGGGCGTGATATAATATATATATTATATATGTACAACATTACCACTAGAATAATTAAAGCCTGGATGTAAATCCTGATTGGTTGCAGCTTTATTTCTAAGCCATAATCGAATGATTGTCAATAATAGAAAGCGATACCTTAAAAAAATTAAGTTTTTGAGGTAAGTTTCAGATCTGAACAGACGTAGCACAGAAATTCTACTCGCATACAAAATTGCCCGTAAAAAGGAAAAAGTTACAGCAGCAAAAGCTCGTTTGGAAACCCTATACCAACAGCCTTCTCAGTTGTGCTGATGTGCAAGGACTTGAGTCATTCTTTCAGTAATGAAGTTACAGTTCCACGTCTTGTGAAGTCTTACCTTCAAACATACACAAAAGACAGATCGAACGCTAAATTTCCTTTGGAAAGCTACTGCAAATGATGTTATTGCCTCCATGGGGAGTCTGCATGGTCATTTTTTCCAGTTGCTAAATCATACCTGAACTGAATAAGTACCCCTTCCAAAAGAAGGAAAACTTGTCGGAGAAAAGTTTAGGTCAGGTTCCGTCAGCGCGAGAAGTCACGCTTCTGCACCACTATTAAAAGAATGACTTCCAGGCAGGGGAGAGTCACTCATTCTAGCTGGAATCTTTAAGGGGTAAACATCACCACTCGTCTCCAGGGAACGAGGGGATACAGACCTCAAGTAAGTTTGGATGAGCCATAGCCATTTTATATATACTGATTTTCTCAGACCCTCTGATTTCAAGATACAGCTTCTATTGTGCATATTTCAAAATAGAGCGAAAGAACACGAGGCTAAATCAAGTTCAGTTGACATAGCTTTGGCTTGAATCCTTCGTCTTATTTATAACTGCATTATTACTATTTCAAAGACCTTGCTGTATGCCAGTGAAGAAAGCTCATATTAGTGATAGTTGTAATAGTTAAGAGCTATTTCGTATCGGTGAAAATAACATTAAACCAAAAAAATGAAAACTTTGAGTTCTTTATCATAAACCAAAAAAATGAAAACTTTGAGTTCTTTATCATAAACTGCTTACTACAGCATGAATCCAAAACTGTATAGTTCGTGTTTTAAAATGATTGAATATTGAAATATGTCTAAGTAAGCAGCTGTAATCTAGTTGAGCAATATTTACATTAGATAAGTTTAGAAGTAAAATTTCACTTTTAAAAAAGAAACACATTTAAAGATCTTTATTTTTACTGGGCATTCAGTAAGTATGAAAATATTCATAGGTATAAGAATCAATCCCAGGTGGCACCCAGCTGAGGAAAGAATCTTACTTTCCATGAGCCAAGTTCAAGAATCTCTGAAGTTGCTGAAACCAGGTACTACAGGCTCTGGCACCATAGATCTCAATAATTTCGTGTAATACCGTGTTTCTTTGATTGAATTTGTAGCAAAGGCAATTTGAGCATGCATTATTCATGATTCTGTTTTAACACAAGTCTGCTCATCATGGCGCCTTTATCATTTTCAAGCAGTGAATATATTTATTTCTTAACATAATATACACATATTAATGTTGAAAATGTCAGTGTTTTGTTTTCCTAATAGTGTAACATTACACGTGGCACTTACAAACTTCGAATCTGCCGAAAGTTTTCATTACGTTAACTTAATTTTCTTCCTTGTTGATAGAGATAGTGATTAGATTTATGAGAGGAGACGTTCAGAATCTTTTTAATTGCTCTGTGGTAACCATTGTTTAAACAGAAATGAGTCTTTCTCGACGAAATGAAGTTTCCTCAACAATAATTTGGTTATATGTAAATTTGATTTCTAGTTCGATCTATGGCTTCAGTATTTCTTAAATCAATCTGAATTATAAATCCTAAATATTTGAAGTATGTCACATACCCAATGGGTTGTTTCTCTAGTTAGTACGAGAGAACTCACAGAGACGCTGTGTTTTCGATTGGAACCAAACTCCATGTATTTTGTTTTCTCATCGTTGGAAAACAGACGTAAGTCAGCTGCTAACGTGATTGATTAGATACCGTAGACTAAAAGTCGATGGATTTTAACAGAACACTGTCATCCTCATATGCTATAATATTGAGCAGTTATCCCAAGGTTGCAACCAAATCTCATATCCGGAATTTCAAACAAATGTGAATCAATATGGATATCTAAACATAAACCGGGCAAGACCCCTCTCCTATTTTGCAGCATTGTAAATATGAAAGGACTTCGACATTATGCTTCCAAACCTTACTGGCCCAGAATTTAATCAAATTACTATACATCGTTGGTAATTTGAGATTCATCACTCTCTTTTAATAGCTTATGTTTAGTACTACCGAAAGATTTTTTTTTCTAAAGTCAATAAAATGAACGCAGTTTAACACGGTTTCCTTCAGTACCAGGCAAATTATGGATGTGGAATAATTAGACTTAAATCCATTTTGACCATCATTAAGAATGAAGTACTATTCTATCTCATACGATAAAAGTACTGAAACGTCTCAAGGAAAACTGACAACAGCATTAGATCTTTCCACTTGTTTTAAGTTTTATATCCAAAGAAGTCAGAGGAATACAGTAAATGAATTACAAGTATATTTGCATAGCATACCCCTCCTTGGTTTAGTACCTTCACAGGTCCTTTAACATCACTCAAGGAAACTGAGCTTATCCCTTCTGGCCTTATTTCTATCACGTCCAAGTCACGTAAAATTGCCGATGGTACTCCATTACCTTTTGAGGGCATGATATCATTATTCCACCTGGATGTCTAAACTTCATTCCATAGCTGATTATTAATCATCTTAAGTCAGTGATAACTTTACAATAATTGTCTGCAATTGAAGGTACAGCAATATCCTTTAAATACTTTTACATAACAAGATTAGAGAAAGGTATCAGTTTTAGATTTTTTATAATTCAAATATGTATAGGCTTTTATTATTCTTATGAAAACACACGAAAAGTAGGAAGCATAACCTTTCTGTAATTGTAGCGGTTTTGAATTACCAAAAAAAAAGTATATCTTAGATTTACCAGACCACTGAGCTGATTAACAGCTCTCCTAGGACTGGCGTGAAGGATTAGATATTTTTACGTGACTAGGAACCAATTGGTTACCTTGCAACGGGACCTACAGCTTATTGTGGGATCCGAACCACATTATATCGAGAAATGAATTTCTATCACCAGAAATACATTCCTCTGGTTCCGCCTTGTAATAAAATCGAACTTCGGACCACCGGATTGGTAGCTGAGCGCGAAATCCACTCATCCAACGTGGTACGTTTTGAATTACCAGAACTAAAATGAGAATAGATCCTGGAAATGTTGTAGCATCCTGGAGTGAATGACAATTGGCAGCCTTGATATTCCTTGTACTGTTCCCAGTATTAC
>NC_061110.1:85689101-85699101 GCF_015104395.2 Macrobrachium nipponense | reverse complement strand
ACGATCCCAAGATCCCTGAAAAGGAACCTGGAAAAACTAGATGCCGAAGTAGCTCTAGGACTCCTGCAGAAGAGTGTGCTACTAGAAACAGCGGGCATAGTGAGAACAGTGATGGACTCCTAAGGAGGCAGGATTCAACCCAGAACCCCACACTATAAAATAACCACCCTGTCGAATAGGATGACTGAGATAATAATAATAAAATAATAATAATAATAATAATAATAATAATAATAATAATAATAATAAAATAATAATAATAATAATAATAATAATAATAATAATAAGTATAGAGGACTGCGTAAACATCGAGAACAGAGCACTGGGGCAATATCTGAAAACCAGTGAAGACGAGTGGCTAAAGAGTGCATGGGAAGAAGGACTGATAAAAGTAGACGAAGACCCAGAAATATACAGAGACAGGAGAAAGACAGACAGAACAGAGGACTGGCACAACAAACCAATGCACGGACAATACATGAGACAGACTAAAGAACTAGCCAGCGATGACAATTGGCAATGGCTACAGAGGGGAGAGCTAAAGAAGGAAACTGAAGGAATGATAACAGCGGCACAAGATCAGGCCCTAAGAACCAGGTATGTTCAAAGAACGATAGACGGAAATAACATCTCTCCCATATGTAGGAAGTGCAATACGAAAAATGAAACCATAAACCACATAGCAAGTGAATGCCCGGCACTTGCACAGAACCAGTACAAAAAGAGGCATGATTCAGTAGCAAAAGCCCTCCACTGGAGCCTGTGCAAGAAACATCAGCTACCTTGCAGTAATAAGTGGTACGAGCACCAACCTGAAGGAGTGATAGAAAACGATCAGGCAAAGATCCTCTGGGACTATGGTATCAGAACGGATAGGGTGATACGTGCAAACAGACCAGACGTGACGTTGATTGACAAAGTCAAGAAGAAAGTATCACTCATTGATGTCGCAATACCATGGGACGCCAGAGTTGAAGAGAAAGAGAGGGAAAAAATGGATATAAGTATCAAGATCTGAAAATAGAAATAAGAAGGATATGGGATATGCCAGTGGAAATCGTACCCATAATCATAGGAGCACTAGGCACGATCCCAAGATCCCTGAAAAGGAATCTAGAAAAACTAGAGGCTGAAGTAGCTCCAGGACTCATGCAGAAGAGTGTGATCCTAGAAACGGCACACATAGTAAGAAAAGTGATGGACTCCTAAGGAGGCAGGATGCAACCCGGAACCCCACACTATAAATACCACCCAGCCGAATTGGATGACTGTGATAGAGCAAAAAAAAAAAAAAAAAAAAAAAAATAATAATAATAATAATAATAATAATAATAACAACAATAATAATAATAATTAATAATAATAATAATTAATAACAATAATAATAATAATAATAATAATAATAATAAAGGAATAAGGCAAAGAGCACTCACAGGACTTGCAAGTTTTGTAGTTAACAGTCATCCCGGTTATTTTTGCCCCTCAATCTTGATATTGATCGCCGATGTCTATCTATAAACTGAACCTTTTATGTTACAATATAGCTGATTTAGTGCCGCGGGTTTGGTCAATCACTCTGACCAAACAGAACCATTCGTGAGCAATGGGATACGCTTGCAATGACCCTTGGACGTGGCCTGCAAGTCTGTAAGACAATGAAAACGCGTAAGCGCTAAAGAGAGTCCAAATCTCGAACAGCGCTAACCACCCAGTCAGCTATTTCTCTCCGTCAGATCCGGAAAATGATTAGTCTCATGGGCCGAAATTGCACTTGATTAACAGTTAAAGGAATTCTTCATCACTCACTAGATCCTGATCCGTCTCAAAATGTAATCAACTCCTCGTCGAACCTTCCAGCGAGTGAATTAAAATCTATCAATAATTCTTTAAGACAGCATATGGACACTCAGATATTGATATGAAGTACATACATGGTCATATAAGTGTCTTTTATCAGCAGAGGTAATCAATATTTGTTGATTATAACAATATTGGTTTACTGTATCACCAACCTCCGAATGGTTGGTAGATTTCAACTGTATCTGATCTGGGAGAATTAATCACCAACCTTTTGGGAGCCTATTTACAAAATTTTAAAAATCCAAGGTCAAATTTGGCGGTGAACATAATCTCCAAACAACTACCATGTTGCAAAGATTCAAAGAAAATTACGATGCTGATCCTTAATTTGACGAATGCCTTTGAAGATACACCAAGGTGTAAAAGTTTCATAGAAATAATCATCATCCCTGCATACAAGCTTCAGGAAACTCAGAAACCCCGTTGGTGGGTAGTGCCATCAGTGCACCTCAAGGGGGAGCACTGTAGGCATTACCAAAGGTTCTTTGCAGCGTCCCTTCGGCCCGTAGCTGCAACTCCTTCCATTCTTCTTACTACCTCCGTTCATATTATCTTTCTTCCATCTTTCTATCCATCCTTTCTTAATAATCCTTTCACAGTGCAACTGCGAGGTATCCCTGAGTTGCACCTTTCAAACCTACTTATTTTGTTTCCTTTCCAGCTCTGAATGACCTCTACATTCCTGTGAACTCAAAAAAAAAAAAAAATTGAATATTGACCATGAAACCCAGAGGTCACCTTGAAAAATGGGTCAAGTTGAAACGTATTCGTGAAAATAATAACCAGCCCAGGGGGCAACAACCTGTCAAATTTCATCAAAATCAGATAAATACTTGTAAAATGGCAAGTGACCTAGATAAGCAGGGCATTATCAAAGCTATCTAACGCCAACCCTTTGAACCAAAATTTTTTGAAGTCGACCGTTTAAAATGACTCGTGACTTTGAAAAAATAGGACAGGATTTGGCGGTAATTACCCAACAACCTGCAGGGGAACTATCTACCAAGTTTCCTCCAAATAAGGAAAAACGAAAGAAGAGGGTTTGGAAGAATGTTAATTTGAAAACGTACCATATGACGCAGTCGAATGGCAAAATATAAACTGCAGTAAATACATTTGCATTTGAACATCTAAAAGATTTCACAGCAAATATTAATTTTTTTCCACTACAAGTGCTTATAAAAAGATAGAATTTAGTAGAACAATTATCACATGCTCTTCCAGCACTGGAGTGATAGATGAAGTCTTTCTTTAGTAGATCTTTCATGACGGTGTAGCTACGCTAAAGGCCCCAGATGAAAAGGCTACATGCAGCTACTTTTGAATTTCACGTGGGTTGTTCCTGACCTTTGCAGTTAATAAATGCTAAGAATGCATTCGTAATCGAAGCCACATCACACACACACACACACACACACATATATATATATATATATATATATATATATATATATATATATATATATATATATATATACATATAATATAATATAATATAATATAATATATATAATATAATATAATATATAATAAAATATAATATAATATAGCATATCGTGTGGTACTCTAAGTATCTGGTTAAAAAAAGAAGTGAAATAAAGAGATAAAAGATAGTCACAATTCACAAAACATTAAAAAGCAAACGAGTAAAAAACAAAGTACAAAAGATGCAGTGACAAAGAAATAGAGAAATATTAGAAAAAAATAAACAAGCAAGACAGTCTAATGCAGATAGACAGATCGACAGAGAGAGACTTAGAAATGAAAAGTATATAATACACATACTTTAAATAATATGAGGCCACTTGAGTGGGAAGGCAACTCTTTTTTTTTTTCCGTGGTTATTCCTTTTCAATGTTCTCATTTTGTCTCAGATTCTATTGAAATTTCATTTCGGTGCACAAACTGAAGACGTCATTACCCGCTGGCAAAAAGCTCGTCGGTAGATTCCTCCTTTGTCACGACAGAGGTCTTTTCTCGTATTATTAGTCTAAACAAATATTTAACAAATCTTGTTCCTTCCCTTTTTCTTAAATACGTATTTTTACTCCACTACCCTTCAGTGAGTTCATTATAATTGTTCCATTCCATATCTCATTGAACAATAGTTATCGATGCTTCATCACGATCATCGATCTTTTACTCCCCTAAAGACCGACTCGTTCCTTCTAAGTGGTCAAGATAACTCAAAATTCTACAGAGTTGTCCTTTATCCGCGAATGTCCTGAACCATTTGATTAAAATTCATACTTGAATTTAATCTAATTTTATAGATATTATTAGGCTGCCGATCGCTGAAATAGAAATGTGCATCTCAGAGCCTCGAATAACAAAGATAAATCCATTTATATTTTGCATGATTCAAATCCGTTTCTAATAATAATAAAAAAAAACATTGGCCTTTGAGGGAAAATCGCAAGCAGGCAATTACCAATCTGGTCAGTATAAAAGTCAATAACTTGTAACAAGTACTAGAGCAATATTCAAGCAAAGTAATTTTCAATAAAACCTTGAAGACAACTCATGATATTTTGCAATGTAAAGACAGAGAAATAACTTGAATAGCTTTAAAAGTTTAGAGGAAATCAAACTGTATGCTACTGTACAAGGTCGTACACGAGTAATATTCAACAACGAGAGAGAGAGAGAGAGAGAGAGAGAGAGAGAGAGAGAGAGAGAGAGCACGTTAGCCCCATCAAAGTGAAGCACAAGACAACTGATTAGGAAACATAATCTATAAAATGAGAATCATGAGAATGATATTCTGCCATTAATATATATTTTTCATGCTCTCGAGACTAATAAGATTTTGCGAACTGGATACATTTATACAAAACAATGAATGTGAAATAATCATACAACTTCCTGTAGTATTGAAAATATTTTTTATCATTACTTTGAAGCACGTAGTGAATCACGGATATACATCCCTCCAGTGGACATCCACTCATCGTTCATTTGGCGTGAAGGACAACCACGAAGGAATTCAATTATAACAAGTGTAGAAAAAAATTTATCGTAACTGTTTTTTTATTTAAAAATGTGAGTTTCTGTGACTCGGAAGTGCCATTCGTCAACAGGTAATTTGTTTCGGTACCGACAGATAATTTATGAATTTAGACATAACTTACGAACGGTTTCTTGTGTTGTCGATACAATACTCCAAATTATCTATACCTGTGAATGATAAATCTACAACAGCAACATCGACATTCAATAATAATTCTCCACTGAAAATTATGTTCCAAGACTTCTCGATGTTTACAGGCAATAAGATATATTCAGAGGATAGAAATCTACAAGCTGTACTAAAGCTGACAAAATTAATGCGAGCTCTGCTTGGTAATTCATTGAACATAATGACACCTCGCGTCTTAGAATAGAGTCTAAAGGACTGACCTACTTGCGAAATGAAGGAATAATTCTTAAGGAATTGGGCTGCAAACTATGAAAAATTGCCGAAAGCTGAAAATATATAAATTCGCATTTTGTAAACTCACGAATGAAAAAAAAATATGAACTACCATGAATTTGTATGTTTATAGTTTGTTGCTATGAAACCACTGATGAAAAGGTAGGGATTTGTTCACGATGAAACGGCATGCAAGAATAGGTATATGCAAATTCCATACTAATTGGTTATTCTGTGATCGTAGATTACTGAGAAATGCTTTCTAGCAGTAACAACTAAGTGTGTCATGGAAATTACACGATATGAATTTCAGTTCATCAATAAATTTTGGGTCCGTGTCAACTTTTTGCGACAAACTTCGATCAAAAATAAAAAAAGTTCATCGTGTGGTAGTTCTGATAAATGCAATTCTAAAATCGTACTCTGTTGTTAAATTCGATTCTTTCCCCACCCTCTTTATTTATCCAATTTTCTATTAGTAAATTTGTTTGGGATTTATGTCTGAGTAGGACCAGGGGTTTTATCATGAACAGAAAAATGTATGAATCAAAGGCACCTTCATTCTACATTGTCTCTCTCTCTCTCTCTCTCTCTCTCTCTCTCTCTCTCTCTCTCTCTCTTCCATATTTTGTTTTTGGCCACATTCTACGATGTACTCCAGATCGTTGATTATTCCTTGACTAGCTGACCAATCAGTCGCTGCCCAGGAAAACTCTGAATGAAAACTGATAAACTCTCTCTCTCTCTCTCTCTCTCTCTCTCTCTCTCTCTCTCTCTTTCTCCTCCCTAACACCCCCTCTTCTCTCTCACTTCTTCTCCCTCTCACTCTCTCTCTCTCTCTCTCTTTCTCCTCCCTAATACCCCCTCTTCTCTCTCACTTCTTCTCCCTCTCACTCTCTCTCTCTCTCTCTCTTTCTCCTCCCTAATACCCCCTCTTCTCTCTCACTTCTTCTCCCTCTCACTCTCTCTCTCTCTCTCTTTCTCCTCCCTAACACCCCCTCTACTCTCTCACTTCTTCTCCCTCTCGCTCTCCCTCTCTCTCTCTCAATCTTCCTTTCCTGTTAAGATAGTTGTTTCAATAGCTTGCCCAACGTTTTTGAAATTGTTTATTCCACCCCTTCTCATCCCTCCTTTCCTATCAGGGCTGAACTTGGGCTTAAAAGGCGTCGGTAGTGTCACTATTCATCTCAGCAACCTTAAAAACTATGAATTAGACACTAATATCTGTCATTTTCAGTTATATTTACACGTCATCTCTCGTGATTAAAACATCTAAAAATGGTAAACAATGATCTTTCTCCAATTCCATAGTAAAATTAATGTTAGGGTGTTCCTGATTAATAAAATCTAAAAACTGGGTGGCCTGCCACTGATACTTAAAAAGAACTATACCTTTGTTCTTTTTAAGTATCAGTGGCAGGCCACCCAGTTTTTAGATTTTATTAATCAGCAACACCCTAACATTAATTTTACTATGGAATTGGAGAAAGATAATTGTTTACTGTTTTTAGATGTTTTAATCACGAGAGTTAATTCTGTTTTTACTACTGCCGTTTACAGAAAGAAAACTTATACAGGTCTTGCAAATAATTTCTACAGTGCTTGCCAAACCAGTTTTAAATTGAATACCATATATACTTTAGTGTATAGGGCTCTTAGATACTCGTCCAGTTGGGCCATATTTCATAAGGAGATTGAATTTTAACTACTTTCTTTCAACAAAATTCATTTCCCAAGGATCTAGTTTTTAGAATCTTCAACAAACTTTTAACTAATTATTTTCATCCTGCCACGCCGGTTTTTAATGTTCCGAAAAAACTTATGTATGCTTCAATCCCTTATATTTTTAACTCCATATTTTCACAAAAACTGAAACAAATTATTGAAACTGAAATACCGTGCATTAATTTAAAATTGATATAAAATAATCCCAGTAAAATTGGCTCCTTGTTTGGCTTCAAGGACCGTCTGCAATCCTTCATGAGATCCAATGTGGTCTATAAGTTTACATTCCCAGGATGTCCTGGTACTTATATTGGATCAACAAAAAGGTTGTTGCAGATGCGTTATTGCAGTCACTTAGGGTTGAGTTTTAGAACGGGGCAAAGATTGAGCAGACCAGAATATTCAAATATAAAAAATCATGCTATCAATTGTAAAATTGAGGTCAAGAAGCAGCACTTTACCATATGAGGGTATTCTAAGCATGCAGATTATTTAACTACCTTAGAGTCATTATACATTAAAAGACCTGTTCCATCGTTAAACGGTGGCTGCAACTCTGCTCAACTATATCTGGCATAGTCGTCTTTGGAGGTTGGTGTTCCTTCTTTGGTCATTCTATCTTCTTCTTTTGTACCTGAAGGTTGGTGTAACAGCAGTTGTTTTTACTTTGCTTCTTATTTTTAGTCTTTTAATGTTTTTAATTGTCATTTTAACTATACTGTGTGTTTTTAGTATTTTTAATGTTATTATTTTGTCATTTTTCAGACTGATGATGCACATTGTCATGTGCGAAACGTTTCTTAATGAATAAATCCTTTAAAACATCCATGTGTCTTCGGCATTCCTGAATTGATATATATATATATATATATATATATATATATATAATATATATATATATATATGTGTGTGTGTGTGTGTGTGTGTGTGTGTGTGTGTGTGTGTGTGTATCTATAAACTGATGACCCCGCTCCTTATCTTCCCCCGTTATTTACCCATTAGACCATTAACTCATTTGTTTATGATAAAGTGGCTTAACAAAATGAGATAATCATGTAAAAGATTTTTACTCTTTTTCTCGTCACGTTTAGTTACTGAACACACCTCGAAGCGCTCCAGAGGAATGACGCTGTTGGCACGCCTGGTGATGTGGACGTTGGCACTCCTGCAGCAGCAGGGGTCTCAGGGGACCAGTTGTACCTTACGTAAAAGTTGGGAGAAAATACATCCTGCGGATTTTCCATCCGGTAACTCCTCCGTCGGGTCCAAGAATGTTAAGGATCCTCTGATCTTTGCTCGATGGCGGCCTTGAGGTATGATGGTTAAATCTGACGGGAAAAATTCTGGCTTTAGATATGGGTTTAAGATGTTAAGGTTTCTGCTGAGATGTAGAAAATGACATGAGTTTAGGAGAAGTAAATCACAAAATAATTAAAGGAAAGGTCAACTGCAGGGCTGAGGTGCAAAATATGAAGAGCATAATTATATGAAAGATGTCATCTACTAGGTGTGGCTGTTCTTGGAAAATCGGAAAACCAAAAAACATGCAAAATGGAACAGGGAAATTAGTGTTCTGCTTCAAAAAAAAATAAAAAATAAAAAAAGAGAGAATTGTTTTAATCTCTGCTGTTTCAGTTTCATCTATATCGAAAATGTCAACATGCAGAATAGACTAGACTTCGCAAACTAATATCTGCAGATAACAGAATAATACTATTTTAAGCAAATCTTATGTAAAAAGTAGCCTAATTACTCACGGCTTGGACCGTAGAGAAAGCAAAGAAATAAAGCATAGAATCTTAAATGCAAAAGTATGCTCGCGAAGTCTCACATGCATTTGTAATTGCTCACAGCATGTTGTGGGTGAGAGTGACTGATTGAGTTTGTTTTTTTGTTTGTTTGTTTGGTGTTTTTACGGCTTTTCGTGACTTACGAACCACGTCGAGAGGGAACTTCTATCACCAAAAATACACATCTCTCACACTTCAATGGAATACCCGAGAATCGAACCCGCGGCCACCGAGGTGGCAGGCCAAGATCATACCGATCACTGATTGAGTGATCACTGCGTAGCGTCCCAACTGTTACGTCACTGACGCCCATTCTAAGGAAGCTATGGATGCATCCTGAGTCGCATTTCTCCTGAATGGTAAATCGTTGCATTCAGCGTTGAGGTCATGTTCTAGCATTGGTACCAACTGCAGATGCTCTGAATGATAACCTCGCTGCTTGCTCTTTGCTTCTTCACTTCTACTATACTAATATTAGAGTATTGTTACAGGATAGCGACGTGTCGGGCCTTTTGTTTCAATATTGTGGCCAACAACTGTACCTTTTATGAAACCAAAATCGCCCTTAAAACCTCCCTGCACCGAAAGCTGTCAGTCAGGTGGAATCGTGTGTTTCCAAAGGGTTCCTCCCGATAATGGTAAGTCATATTTTTTCCTTTTCGTTTTCTTTTTCTTATTTTTCATGTGACACTGGAGGTGTATTTTTCTTACCTGGCTGTTCTCTCTGCTCCCGTCTTCTGTATGTCTCTTCCATTGCCACTTTTCTGAATTCTGGAAATCGAAGACGATTTTAACAGCATTCTGAAGATAGTCTTTTTTTTTTTTCGTTAAATGCTTACTCCTTCAGAGCGCTTTTTAAAAGCTTGCCTACAATTCACGATCTTTGCAGATACCATCATGAAGAACGCCATTTCCTTCCAGTGATCAAGTTATTCATTCACATAATATATAAATATATATTATATATATATAATATATATATATATATATATATATATATATATATATATATATATATATATACATATATTATGTGTATGAATAACTTGTGTTTCTGTATATACATATATACATCATATATATATATATATATATATATATATATATATATATATATATATATATATTATATATAAATTTGTATGTATATATGTATATACACAAACACACACACACATATATGCCGTATATATAAGTGTGTGTCTGTGTGGGC
>NC_061110.1:85659101-85686601 GCF_015104395.2 Macrobrachium nipponense | reverse complement strand
GAATGTGGTTTTTTCCTATTTATCGTGATTTATATGCAAATATTTCGAAAATGAGAAAAGCTACAACCTTCAATTATTAATTGATGTATTCTACATGAAATTGCGCACATTTTCATATATAAAACTTTATGTAACGGCTAATTTAAAATGGTGCAAACATCACCACAATCGCACGTATGATTTTTTCGGAAGAGTTACCGCGCGGACGTAAAGAAAATGTAATTTTTTCATAAATTCACCATAAATAGAAATATTCTGCTAGAGACTTCCAATTTGTTTCAAAATAAAGGTAAATGCTTGAATATTACTAGAATATAAGCGCTTTAGCTTACAATTGCGTTTTTCGACCATTTCGGTAGAGTCAAATTTGACCAAAGGTTGAAATTTTGGCAATTATCGTTATTTATATGAAAATATCTCAAAACTGATAAAAGCTACAACCATGGTTTGTTTTTAGTTGTATTGTGCATGAAATTGCGCACATTTCCATATATAAAACTTAATATAATGGCTAATTTTAAAATGGTGCAAACATTACCACAATCGCATGTATGATTTTTTTCGGAAGAGTTACCGCGCGGACGTAAGGAAAAAGTTTTTTCATAAATTCACCATAAATCAAAATATTGTGCTAGAGACTTCCAATTAGTTGCAAAATTAAGGTAAATGATTGAATATTATGAATATATAAGAGTTTTAGCTTACAATTGCGTTTTTCGACCATTTCGGTAGAGTCAAAGTTGACCGAAGGTTGAAATTTTGGCAATTATCGCTATTTATATGAAAATATCTCAAAACCGATAAAAGCTACAATCATGAGTATTTTTTTGTTGTATTTTACATAAAACTGCGCACATTTTTATATATAATACTTCATGTAACGGCTAATTTACAATGGTACAAAAATTATGTCAAAGTGACGAAATAATTTCCGAGATGTGTCACAGATACTTTTTAGTGCAGCAAGAAAGAAATTCGCGCTTGCGCGCCTGCGTAACGATTGTAAACAAAACAACACCTTGATCCGTGAACTCCCAGCATCCCCCAAGGCACGTGATTCAAAAGTTTTAGGCTGGTAGGCCTATAAGTATTTTTCCGCGAATTTAAAAAAAAACTTTTGTAAGTCAACGTAAAATACGTCCAGTCGGCACACGAGAGACAAAAAATATCGACGTAAAATACGTCCTGTCTGCAGTAAAGTGCTAGGAATAGAGCATAAAAGAAAATTAAAAGTATTTTCGTACAAGAAAATTAAAAGTATTTTCAATCTTATATAATTATTTACTTACAAAATGTACCCACGTATACATTGACACATTAAAATCAAACATGTACAAATATCCAGGGATAAGTCCCCTACACCCAGCAAGTTGTTCTCATACCCCTTGGATACCCTCTGTTAAGAACCCCTGCTCTAGGTACTGAAATACACTCAAAAGAGAAAGCTAAGGCAAGTAGAAGTCAATATTCTAAGCAACAAAAATAAGGGTTGTATTATATATATATATATATATATATATATATATATATATATATATATATATATATATATATATATATATATATACATATATATATAATATATATATATAATATATATATATATATATATATATATATATATATGTAATATATATATATATATATTATATATATATATATATATATATATATATATATATATATGTATATTAATTATTATATATATATATATATATATATATATATATATATATATATAGTATATATAATATACATGCATATATATATTTATTGATATGTGTATATAGTATATATATATATATATATATATATATATATATATATATATATATATGTGTGTGTGTGTGTGTGTGTGTGTGTGTAAGTATGTATGTATAATTTGTTTTTCTAAATTGTGACTGAATGACCTAATATTGTTCTTACCTACCCTTCCCATATCAGTCTTCGCGGGATATGGTACTACACGTAAGTATTGTTCTCAAACTTTTTTAAAATACCAAATTTTTAATGTGATTTGCATTTTCTTAGGTTTATACTTCTACTCATGTGCTGGTTTAGCTACATATTAACTGAACAATGGTGGAGATGGGAGAGAGAGGATGCCCATTCTAACCCAACAGACATTACCTATTATCTTTTTGGCCTGTATTGAGAAATAAAAACGGAAGGGAAAAACGAAGAAGGGTATGGCTATGGTTCGTATACCTAGTAAAAATACAAATTATTTGAAAATTTTGATATTTGTTTCTATGGGATACAAAACACATTTTCGTATGCTGAGATTTCAATTACTAGAAGGGAGTTAGATTCCCCGAATAATATGCTCAGGATAGTAAAGAACAGTTTAAGGGTAAAGACTGTCCAACAACAGAATAGAGCCTTGAAAAATACCTTATAGAACTTGAAGCAACAAGAGCCACTCAGGACTGAAGTTCCTAAGAGTAGGAGGCTGTTCAGCATTTAAAGAATAGAAAACTTCATTTGATAAAGACCATAAAGACAAACTCTAGTCTTACCATCACACTTTGAAAGAGACCTGACTCAGCCAAAGTACACGGGAAAGTCTGCGATCTGCTTAGTTGGTAAAAGCTGTGAGCAAAGAGACTCCCCCTTTCATAGAATACGTCTTCCCCCTTCCCCTTGAAGCATGGTTGTCAAAAACCTAAGAGATACATACATTAATTCCCTGGTACCCTGCAAGAAATGCCAATCTCTCACAAGCTATTGGAGAATTCCAGTATAAATTTGTAGGAATAGTACCATTCAATGGGAAACATGAGCAAGAGGCTGGCAAGGGAAGAGAGCTGGGTCAGTCTCATGGCACTTCAACCTGAGAAACTGACCCTCTGCCAGAGGCCAATGAGGAACTACCAGTGCCAAACAAAGAAGATGGTTGCATAAGTCAATCACCACTCCTGGAACTGAAAAAGAAAATAGGAAACGGAATTTCTCTGTAATTAGTGTCTACCCATTGAGTACGGGAGCTCTAATGCTCGAAACGTCTTCACTATTCAGGAAAGTAGAGACCAAACTGTCCTTTCACATGGACACTGACAGTTGAGTTGAAGTGCAATAATGTTCCTCCACTGAGTGCAATACATAATGTAGCCAAACTGATGTCGGTAAACCATCCACTTGAGCACCTGCAGTCCTGCACTGCTAAAGGAGGTGGAGTATGAGACACAAGCTCATCTTTACTTGAAACACAACAGATGTCATGATGGTGTGTACCATTAATTTAAAAAATTGCAATATTAAACATGCTGGAAACTAAATGAGAATGGTGTAATGCAGACGAGGTGCGCCTGAAAGGCCCATAACTGAGAAAAAAACTCATCCCATGTGTGTATTGCCCTCCTTTGGATGCTTATGAAACTGAAAAGATACCGATGACGGAGAGTAAAGAAACCCTTAAAAAATGTTTCTGTCAACAAAGAAAATGAATGTGTCATTAACTCTTGCTGATACAATAAGTAGTAAGGAAAAGTCTGAATGGGCACTTCAGTGCCACATCAGACACAGATGACCAAGAAAGGTAATTACAGTCACTATAAGATATCTTGTTGTGACAAGAATCCTAAAACCACCTGCCAAGGCCAATGAACCCTTCATTAGAAGCTACTATGCTCCCGGCAAAATTAATTACAAGGTCAACCTCAATTAAAGATGTAGTTGGTCTTGTCAGCTCTCCATCGAGACAAGAACTGACAAAAGCACAAAAACACAAAAAAATAACACAAGCACTTTCAAGCACAAAAGCCACCCAAGAAAGCACTTATGATTAATAAGTTACAAGAATCTATCAAAGGAAATAGCCAGCGCCCATAAAAGACAAGAAACTCATGTGAATCATATTGCAGCCGGGAGGATGGATAACCTCAGCTGGGTGAGAGTGGGTATTCCCCCTCTTCCTCATCTCCTCTCTGGGTACCACCCTTGTTTAGTCAGCACATGGCCAGTCTAAGACTTTTGCAGAAGGATATTTCATAAATGAAAGGTGTAGTGCTTGTAACCATTATTACACCAATAAGCCATTTCTCTTAATAATGGTGCTAGTAAAAGACATGTCAGGCTTAGCTATCCTTCTTTCATTGTTGAATTGAGCATGAATTCTAGTGCAGAAAACTTCCACACTTCACAGGCACCTCAATTATCTATATTTACATACTCTTCAGCAGTGTGGTGTCACCCTACAGACATTGCACTACTCTCTTTTTATGCACTCCAGTAGCTCCTGGATATCAAAACCCTTCCATTCTAACAACTCTTGCCCTTTCTACTAACCTGCATTCTCTTAGTATTACTTTTTTCTTATAGAATTATTTACCATTTTCCTGAACCAGTCATGATATCTTTTATTTCCTCTATCAGACAAAACCACATAAGAAAGTAGGTTTTTTTATTTTTTTACCTAAGGTCAACTTTTCTCTGTTCATTCATAATTTTGACAGAGTCCAGCCTACATATCCTTATTCAATCCTTGTCGTCATTCCAGAAGCCCCTCTTCATTACTGGTGCTGTTGCCTTCTTCGGTTCATCTAATCCTAACAATATATATATATATATATATATATATATATATATATATATATATATATATATATATATATATTAGGGCCGTTCCCTCGTATAATAAGGCGCCCTATGAGGTAATGTTAGACTTGCGATAATCTTACGCTAAGTCGGTTGGTATTGCACTTCCATATTCATTGGAGTGTCTTGGGGTTTGTAGATCACTTACGAAGTCGGTATTATCTTCTTTGATTATGACGACGATGTGTTAAACTCATGATGATTTCTTTCTGATGTGAGGTTCTTAGTAGGAAACACGAAGTATAAAAATACTTATATTCCCTGAGATTACATGGTGAAGATCAAGTATGATTGTACAGGTCTTCTAATGACGATAGCTTGATCGCTTCTGCCAATGATGATGGCTAATTCTATTCTCTCTCATCTACTGATAAAGCTTAGGTAAAGAGGTACAGGTCTGCCAATGATGATGGCTAACTCTATTCTGTTCTGTTCTACATGATAAAGCTTAGGTAAAGAGGTACAGGTCTGCCAATGATGATGGCTAACTATTCTGTTCTGTTCTACATGATAAAGCTTAGGTAAAGAGGTACAGGTCTGCCAATGATGATGGCTAACTCTATTCTGACTACCATCTCGGTTACAAGTCATAAAGGAGCAGACAGTAGCTCGAACATATGAACATACATACAAAATGAGACACGCTACAGATCACGTAGGCCGTTTGAATTATAGGTCGCGGTAGTTGTCTCAAGCAGGGAGCTTGGACTAATGTTTCAAAACAAATGAATGAACACAAGTGACGGCACGTCATCTTAGCCTACATACTTTATCGTCTCTGGTCCGATCACATTCCTGCAAGCAATCTGGTTGACCTCTTTAGTTTTAGTCTTTTATATATATGGAATAACATTCCATATTTTTATTATGTAATCACTTACATAAAAGCTCGGTCAGCTACCAAAACCAAACACTGAATATTACTCAAGCATTTGACTTATAGGAGTGTGATACAGACACTATGTGAATATATATAGATAAATAGAAAATACTTATAAGTAAAAAAAATTCATGGTGTACACAAATACAGATTCAAGTAATAAGATATAAGACACAATATGCTTATAATGATATTCGTAAATAATAGTGATCACGTGATATATACTGATGCAGTTTTTCACTTCATCTCTTTAAGATACATATGCTACAGAAAATACTAATGTACTCTGACAACATGAAAAAAATCATATTTTAACTGATAAAAATTTCATAAATGAATTGATAAAAATTATTAATTTTTATGCTGATTGATTCATTGATTTTTATGCTAACTGTTATATATCTGCAGTTATTGGTAAGATAAAAGGTAACAGATTGATTATAGGCTACCTGATTTATTTATACATATGCATATGGATTCATATAATTATGATTAATATATGTGCACTTTAAATAGATTCCTATTGCGTACACGCAAAGATATATTTCGATTCTGTTATTTATGATCATTTATATATAGGATACATGATACTTTATATATATAGGATACATGACCGAGGTTATACTACTACACATTTAACTAGCGTTCGAACAACTTTTCGTCCATTACACAGTTCCAGACAACCCCTATAGCCAAATGAAATGGCCAATTCCAAATGGTTAAAACAAGGGGGAAAATTGCCTGGCGGGGTCCAACGTTCTATTTCGGCCTCATACTTGTTCTCTGCATCCTAAGCCACATGATTACATTCGCGATGAATAAAATCACCCCCAGCACGAGTCCTTCGCCAGCAAAGTAGAGTTGAATATCCTTCTGGTTGTAATTTTCGGAAGTATGTCCCTTTTATAGTCGATTTCCGACAGCCGCCGGAGCATTCCGCATTAAAACGAGATTAACGACGGGATACGGGTGTCGGTCGAAGAAGAAAAAATAAGCTTGTTCACTTATGATGGTGCTTATTCCTTTCACATTGTAGGCGGTTGTTACTTGACTGCCGTCGTCCGCAGCCACGAACAATTTTTTTGAAGTTGCGATGTGAAACTCTCGTACTGCAGGATACTGTAACCAGGTTCCATTAATCAGCCTGCAAATTAAATTATACTTGTCACAAGGGCAAAGTAAATTCAGAACATCAAATACGGGAGGGAGAGAGCCATTAAGACCAGACTTAACCCACATGAATTCGCTGATATTTTATGGAATTCAAAAAAGTCAGCTGTACAAACTTTTTTATCCATGGCATTAACAATGAGTGAACCTATCCAGGTCTATGATGACAATAAAAATATCCATAATTATAAAAAATAAACAGATATCAATACGAATCCCAAAGAAAATTCGATATTACTGGTAGTAAGTTACTAGACAAAGAAGTGGAAAACGGAGCTATTTTTAAGATTGCCAGGCAACATAAGAGTCAAAGAGAATATTAATCATGATTCTGTATTTCTCTATGCTAACTGAAATTAAGTTGTGATAAAATCTGATCCTATGTGCCCCTAACAAAAGTTTCATATTCAATTTTCTCGCGCGCATCCTCTGAGGTTAATTTTTAAAACTTTATTAATAGGTAGGAGATGCAACGAAAAAACCTACTATGTAACTAATTTCTATATAAACTTTGGGTTTTTCAAGAAAATGTGACATTTTCCCATGAATGTGATTTACTTGAATTGTCATAGGCTAATGTTGCAAGTAAATTTTTCATATACATGACTTGATACTTCTAAATGTCTATGAGGTTCAGAAAAAATTAATTCATTTTGTTGTTATAGAGATTCTATTTGCTTATTTTGTTTATTAATTTTAAAATGATTGCGATTCCTTAACCAAGTTTGCATTGCAATGCGGATAAGAATAGATTATGGCTATGTATGTCATCATGACCTATGAACCACATGTGAAGTTCATGAGCTAAGCATTCCTTTCTCCAGTCAACCTGCTTTGCAAGCACGAGATGACACACACAGATGAAGCCTAAGCAAGCAGATTATTGAGGTTAAAAGGAACAATGATGAATCGGCAATGATTGCTCTCAGCCAGCTAAGAGTTACGTTACTTGCTGTAATAAATACGACTTTTGTATAAATTGGGTATTTTTTGTTTTAATACTTCATCCACATAAGAAGAATGTCTGAAAAAAAAAACAGTACTAAAAATGAACAATATATTAGTTTCATGTTGGAAATCTGCATGATTGTAAATAAATGTAATTATGTTAAATTAGAGTATTCCTTATTCAAACTAATGAAAAAAGGTTTCCATACAATTTCTATATATATTATTTGCCCTGTAAGAGCCATATAGGATTATTCCAAAAATAACATTTTCACTTCTAGACTTCCTGACTTCAAAATCTATTTTATTTTATTTTATTTTATTTATTTATTTATTTTATTTTATTTTATTATTTTTTTTTTTTATTGACTACGAATATAAATCACCGGGACAGACAATATGTCAGTAGGTTTTGATATGTGTTTGAACTTTTAGCTTATTTGTCATTACTAAAGCGTTAAGTTAGAGTTCAAATCTTTACGCATATATATTTGGATATTTAATTAACCTATGGTTACGTTTTGCTTATTGATTTTATCGTGATTCCTTTTTTGTTATAATTTGTAACCCTTCCGATTTCTTACGGAGTGTATTATATCGACTCCACTTGTATCCATACTTATTTTATTTTTTATATTTATTTATTCATATATTTTTTTATATATATATTTGATAAATTAATGGTTGGCTTGAATATGTGGAAAAGTGTTCTAGCGGCGTACCGTATAAGGCTACTTGCGGTATCAATTCTATAAAATTAACATAGTATATGATTTTGATATTTCAGGAGAACTTCTGGAAACAGACACTCAAAGATAAAAACTCGCAGTAGCGAAATCCCATTGATGTAGATAATTTCTGTAAAAAAGTAAAATTAAAAATGTCTCGTAACTTCAGCCACAGGAATAACGAAATTCGACCTAAAAAGGAAACACTCAGTTACTCCAAATGAATAAAAAAATTGTACTTAGCTTGCTTTTGTGGGAAGTCACGGTGTTCCGATAATGACACACGGCCTTGGTCCTCCTTCTGTTTTTAGTGGATGACCTGATTTGGCTTCAGTTTTCCCCGTGCGCGTTGTTTGGATGATTTGAGCCCTTGAAGATCCGATGCTGCAGACGCGTTCGGTTTGTTTCTTGAAGTGCCGGAAACGCTCAATAACGATGTTTTCTTGAATGATTCTAATGAGAGACGAAGCTTGCGTTGCCGTAGGAAAAGGACACGTCGGGTTTGTTTCTTGAAGTTATTCACTACTGAAAACGCTCACTAAACGATGATACTAAGTTGCTTGAAGAATCTCTTGCTTTCGTCGTCGTTGAAGAGTTCTTGTTGTTTTCTGAAGTCGCTCACTAAACGATGATACTAGGTTGTTTGAAGAATCTGCTGCTTTCGTCGTCGTTGACTTCTGATGATACATTGTTAATTATTCTGGTTTTTCTTCGGAAGACGTAGAGTTCTTCTGGTACGCTGCCACCATTATTAGGGCCGTTGCCTCGTATAATAAGGCGCCCTATGAGGTAATGTTAGACTTGCGATAATCTTACGCTAAGTCGGTTGGTATTGCATTTCCATATTCATTGGAGTGTCTTGGGGTTTGTAGATCACTTACGAAGTCGGTATTATCTTCTTTGGTTATGACGACGATGTGTTAAACTCATGATGATTTCTTTCTGATGTGAGGTTCTTAGTAGGAAACACGAAGTATAAAAATACTTATATTCTCTGAGATTACATGGTGAAGATCAAGTATGATTGTGCAGGTCTTCTAATGACGATAGCTTGATCGCTTCTGCCAATGATGATGGCTAATTCTATTCTCTCTACATGATAAAGCTTAGGTAAAGAGGTACAGGTCTACCAATGATGATGGCTAACTCTATTCTGACTACCATCTCGGTTACAAGTCATAAAGGAGCAGACAGTAGCTCGAACATATGAACATACATACAAAATGAGACACACTACAGATCACGTAGGCCGTTTGAATTATAGTTCGCGGTAGTTGTCTCAAGCAGGAAGCTTGGACTAATGTTTCAAAACAAATGAATGAACACAAGTGACGGCACGTCATCTTAGCCTACATACTTTATCGTCTCTGGTCTGATCACATTCCTGCAAGCAATCTGGTTGACCACTTTAGTTTTAGTCTTTTATATATATGGAATAACATTCCATATTTTTATTATGTAATCACTTACATATATATATATATATATATATATATATATATATATATATAGTATATATGTATATATATATATATTCTCCTATCTTACCATCATCCAGTATAGTAATACAAATGTTCAGTTTCATTCGTCCACCTTTCATATTATTGATTTATTATTCTTGAATTGCTGATACCATAACCTCATCTGTTGAAATATAATTTCACGTATTTTCACTAATCTACAACTTTTCTTTACAATTGCAAATTACTATTGTATCACCTGCCGTAAACAGCCAATACATTCTCCATTTACAGCCCATGTTTTTTTTCTATATATGATATATAGTATATATATATTATATATATATATATATATATATATATATAATATACATATATAAATATGTGTGTGTGTGTGTGTGTATAATACACACACACACACACACACACATATGTATATATATATATATATATATATATATATATATATATATATATATATATATATATATATATATATATGCCTCTATGTTGTGTGTTTGTGTGTGTGCATATTATATTGTGTGTAAAACTAAAAGTAGATGTTCCAAATATTTGTATTTATCCTCAATTAATCAAGACAGACGAGACTAACATCATCTAGATAATTCAAAAGAGAAGAAACAAAGAATTGATAAGTTCAGTAATGCATAAACTCCTCTTACTTAATTACAGTGGGATGAAAGAGTTGCGTAAACCAAAGACTTTCCCATTCAGATGCGAATGTTCAGTTTCAAACATTTTCAGCTATTATTGTGGATGGGGCGGCAGCAGGAGTGATCAAGGCTTTGAATATCTACGATACTCCCATGGACCATCGATGGCAGTGGATGATGCCTCCTAGCTATTTCCTCCAGATCACGATCACCTTTTTCAACTTCGGATCATGCGGCTGTGGGTGCAGTTCGCTTAGCTTCAAGAATCCCAATACTTCGGCTGTTCTTGATGGGTAAGTGATGTCACTTACTATACTCTTGTTGACTGATAAGTAACCATCCTTTTACTTGTGAATTCTGCTGTTATCTGCTGCTAATATTGCATCACAAAGAGGTAAGAGATCCCATTTCTACTCTTTATTGGTGGGTCAGTGATGCAATCTCGATTATTATTATTGGCAACCAAGCTCGCTTCAGCTGTTATAAAAGAGAATGAGGTTTTTCGCTTACTAGGGGAGTAAGCTTACAAACTATTTTGTTGTTGTTGTTGTTGTTTGGTTTGGTTGGAAAACCCCATGGATGAGCCTAAAAATGTCTGAAAAAGGTGTTTTTCATTGAGTTAAAGATACAGGAATTTTAGGATAGGATATTTATGATTTATTTCTCAGAACGGCAATGTAAAAAAGAAATGAATAATTTGCTTGTTAAATAGTACAGAAAAATTATTTCCAATAAAATATAGTGTACTATTTCTTTTGATTTTCGTTGGTGAAACAAGCCCTGTTTGACTGTAGAGGCTAGCGCATTTTAAGTATGTGGTGTACTGAACTTAGGTTGTTTCTGTTCAGTTATTTTGTGTTTCCACTTATGACTGAGAATATATGGACGTTGTTAATTTGTGTCCTTTGTATTTGATCTTTGTTGTTAAGATGAGTATTACTAATTATGAGTATTAATTACCAAGACCACTTCATGTTAAGTTAGGAATATAATGAGGGGAAAATCTTGCACGCATCCCGAGTAAGCTGGAGGTCGAATCACGCCTTGTTACTTTTGCGGTTATTGGTTGGTAGGTGATATTACTTCTGTTCCAGACGGGTTATTGGGGGTTGATTCGTCGCATTTCTACTGTCAGTGAGTAGTACGTGATTTTACTTGCTGCATTACTCAGTAAGAAATGACTAGAACTGTGCTGTTTATTAGGGTTTTGTTTGTTTGTTTGTATGGTGTTTTTACGTTGCATGGAACCAGTGGTTATTTAGCAACGGGACTAATGGTTTGACTTGACTTTCGAACCACGTCGAGCGTGAACTTTTATCACCAGAAATACACATCTCTCACACCTCAATGAAATGCCCGAGAATCGAACTCGCGTCAGGTAGCAGACCAGGGCATACCGATCATGCCACTGAGGCGCTTGGTATTAGGGGCTCAGTGGTTTAATTTCTCCTAATATCAATGAAGCGGCGAAGTCACATCTTGTGCAAGGGATGCAAACGTTTTCATTACTGCTACTACTGAAAGTTGAGTTATGCCACTCAGCTGTTACTGATATACGAGTGGGTTTCTTTCCGCTGTTGCTGGTGAATGTATACTGCCAACCCTCGTTTCCATATCCCCGTCTTAATTTTTTGACATACTAGCCATGACACATAATCTTATTGCCACTGCATGCAATTATTGATGAGCAAAATACTTTGCATCTATTGTTAAAGCATCAGTAACTTCTGTACTTATGTATTTTACTCTTTATATATATATATATATATATATAAATATAATATATATATATAGTATATATATATATATATAATAATTTTTTAATATAGTTCCAAGTGTTTTTGATGGGTAAATCGTTACTGAAGGGCAAGTCATGTGATTTAGTCAAATTTTTTGCTGCCAAAATACAAACTGAAGAAAGCCAAGGGGAAAACAAGTAAAAATTGCGCCGTATTTCTTCGGCGCAATCGAGTTGTATGTACAGCGTATAATGCCGTTTGAAACCCTCAGTCAAGGCCCATGAAACTTTCAGCCACGGCCCGGCAGTGGCCTGTGTTGTAGTTGATATAGCAGCCCCAGAAGCATGATCATGGTTACCCTTCACTTTAAATAGAATAAAAACTACAGAGGCTAGAGGGCTGCAATTTGGTATGTTTGGTAATTGGAGGGTGGGTGATCAAATTACCATTTTTCAGCCCTCTATCCTCGGTAGTTTTGAAGATATGAGGGCGGACAGAAAAAGTGTCGACGGACACAGAAAAAAATCTATAACTGAAAGGGAAATATATCAAAACTGTATGCACCCCTCCAGGCAGAACTAGGAAAACAATTGTCAGTATAACTGAGAGGACGATGAGCCCCCATAAATTGCTTCAGGTTCTTTTTATTTATATATTTTTTATTTTTTCAGGCTCGGGTTTTGTGGGGCGATAAATCAGCCATACACGTTCAATTTACAGGGTAATAAGGTGGACCTTTGGCTGTTCACCAGTGGAGCAAATCTACTTCCCGGGTTTCAACTAGAATACGAAAGTAAGTGATGATATTTTCATGGTACAAGTCTTCAGTATGATGTACATACGATTGCTGTTTGTCGAATATTTTTATGTTACAGCATCTCACTAGAAAATAGTGATGCTCCCTGCATCCCTACCCTAAAAAATCAAATCTAGAAAACAAAAAACAAAAACAAAAAAATAAAAAAAATGAAGTAATATTACAACTGTAGAAAATAAGTTAACAAATGAACCTGAAACGTTTGCAGCACCGCCTCAATTATTCATGACTGAACGAAAATATGTGGTTGCACGTAAACGTACCCAAGAAATTAGCTCAAAATGGTTGGTAAAATATATCAGTGGAATTGGCTTGCCATTTGCACTTATGATTATCATATGTACATAAAAAGATTGCTGGCCAGTTCTCCATTCCACCCAGAAAATGACCTGAAATATCTGGCATTAAATGCTCTCTTCCAAAAACTCTACTCACCCAAATATTGTTGCATAAGAGACATTCACTTGAATCGGATTTTTCTGTAAATGCACAAGGAATCTCTTGTGCTAACGAAACCACCAAAGTCTCCTAGACTTTGGAATGCTCTGGAGTGCTCACCTGGCTATTTACAGGGTCTCTCTCTTTCTCTCTCTCTCTCTCTCTCTCTCTCTCTGAATTACCTCGCTTCTCCTAATAAGAAATGAATGCCATTGCATTACTTTACTTTATTCTATATCTGATCCTTTATGAATAAAGATGATGAATTATAACTGAAATGGAAAATAACAATATCAAGAGTACTTTGAAATGCAAATCTCACTGCGACGGGAGAAAATTAATACGTTCTCAATCTTTATTGCAGGCAAAAACACTTACACCTGCCCTCCAGTTTTGACAGGTAAGGTTGATGAAATCTAGAAAAGAAATAATTTTTCTTTTATAAGTTGTTTTATATATATAATAGATATATAGATATATATATATATATATATATATATATATATATTTATAAATCTATACATATATATATATATATATATAATATATATATATATATTATATATATATATATATATATATATATGTATATATACATATATGACTGGTAAAAATGTTTCTGTAACAACAGAATTCCATCTAACAAAAGGAGCCCATAAAAACACCAAAATGTGAGAGAAAAGTACTATATTTCAGAGACTGCTGTCTCTCTCTTCAGTATATGAATGAGAAAAGTTTACAGAAAAGGTGGTGGTATATACCAAGAGATTCGTCCACAAGTAAGCCAATTTAGGTCACCCCCGCTGATAATCTTCCTTTAATCTTCTTAAGCGTTGGTTGAATGAACACTGCGTCGACGATATCTGATATCCAAGCCCCTTTTGAGATGTTCATACCTGCTTCTCTTTTATTATTAAGGCCGATTCCATCATTTGACTCTTGTACCGGCAGTTGCTGCTATAAATTACACGTGACATATTCCAGTTTATTCTATGGTTATGTTCATTTATATGGTTGAAAATAGCCGAGTTCTGTTGTCCATACCTAACTGACCGTTTGTGTTGTATTAATCTCTGGGGAAGTGATTTACCTGTAAATCCGATGTAAGATTGGTCACAGTCCTGGCATGGGATCTCATATACCCCAGAGTCTTTGGAGATGTCTTTTGTTGGACGTTAATCAGGGATTTGGCTAAGGTATTTGGGTAGGTAAATGCAAAAGGGTTGGATTTCCCAAGGGTGTGAGTTACTCTCTTAATCGTCTCCAGGTGGGGAATTTTTATTTTATTGTTGGGTGTGTCTCTGGTCTTGTCTTTAGGGGGTCGGTAGAAAATTATGTTTGCTTTTTGAATTGCTTTCTCAATTATATGGTCAGGATACTTTAAAGATACTTTAGCCAATCTGTACATGGAATACTTTGAAACTACAGTAATAAATGCAATAAAACCCAAAAACATGCTGTGGATGAGATACGTGGATGACATACTAACATTTTGGGATAATAAGTGGGGTAATTTTAATGAATTCCTCTCAAAATTAAACGCATTAGTGCCCAGCATCAAATTTAAAGTTGAATGGGAAACAGACAACAAAATTCCTTTTCTTGATGTTTTAATAATCAGAGACACGACAGAATACAAATTTACCATATACAGAAAACCAACGTTCTCACTTTCATATATTCACTACTTTAGCTATCATGACATTACTATCAAGATAGGTGTAGCTAGCAACCTATTCTTAAGAGCCTTACGAATTTGTTCCCCAGATTTCCTGGAAAAAGAATTTGAACTAATTCGCAAGCAACTTTCATCTTTAAAGTATCCTGACCATATAATTGAGAAGCAATTCAAAAAGCAAACGTAATTTTCTACCGACCCCCTAAAGACAATACCAGAGACACACCCAACAATAAAATAAAAATTCCCCACCTGGAGACGATTAAGAGAGTAACTCACACCCTTGGGAAATCCAACCCTATTGCATTTACCTACCCAAATACCTTAGCCAAATCCCTGATTAACGTCCAACAAAAGACATCTCCCAAAGACTCTGGGGTATATGAGATCCCATGCCAGGACTGTGACCAATCTTACATCGGATTTACAGGTAAATCACTTCCCAGAGATTAATACAACACAAACGGTCAGTTAGGTATGGACAACAGAACTCGGCTATTTTCAACCATATAAATGAACATAACCATAGAATAAACTGGAATATGTCACGTGTAATTTATAGCAGCAACTGCCGGTACAAGAGTCAAATGATGGAATCGGCCTTAATAAAAGAGAGGCAGGTAATGAACATCTCAAAAGGGGCTTGGATATCAGATATCGTCGACGCAGTGTTCATTCAACCAACGCTTAAGAAGATTAAAGGAAGATTATCAGCGGGGGTGACCTAAATTGGCTTACTTGTGGACGAATCTCTTGGTATAAATACCACCTTTTCTGTAAACTTTTCTCATTCATATACCTGAAGAGAGAGACAGCAGTCTCTGAAATATAGTACTTTTCTCTCTACATTTTGTGTTTTATGGGCTCCTTTTATTAGATATACATATATATATATATATATATATATATAGATATATATATATATATATATATATATATATATATACTATATATATATTATATATATGTATATATATATATATACTATATATATACATATATATACTACTATATATATATATATATATATATATATATATATGATATATATACTATATATATATACTATATATATATATATATATATATATATATATATATATATATCTATATATATATATATATATATATATATATATATATATATATATATATATATATATATATATATAGATATATATATATATATATATACATATATATATATACATATATATCAATTCAAGCTACAAATGTCCTTTAATATCTAAATTCACTTTACCTCCCAAATGATATATTTTCATATATCTACCGAAGGGGAATTTTTTAATTGATAATAATTTCGTCCCCCATGGATCGAACCACCGTCCAAGTGGACGGGGACGAAATCAGAACAGTCAGTGACGCTATCCAATCAGCCAACAGAGACGCTATAAGTTTCATATCGATTCTGACCTTACAAATCACCCTCGATCTGGATGCTTTCGTATTATAATCGATATGGAACCCCGTCTACCATGTTGGCCAATTCGAGCTTTGACAGCACGTAGCCTTTTGTTATGAATAATTATCACATCGAACCATGATCCTTTATAAATCAATTCAAGCTACAAATGTCCTTTAATACTAAATTCACTTTACCTCCCAAATGATTATCATATATTGTACCGAAGGGTGAAAATTTTTTAATTGATAATAATTTCGTCCCCCCATGGGATCGAACCACCGTCCAAGTTGACGGGGACGAAATCAGAACAGTCAGTGACGCTATCCAATCAGCCAACAGAGACGCTATAAGTTCATATCGATTCTGACCTTACAAATCACCCTCGATCTGGATGCTTTCGTAATTAGAATCGATATGGAACCCCGTCTACCATGTTGGCCAATTCGAGCGTTTGACAGCACGTAGCCTTTTGTTTTATGATAATTATCACATCGAACCATGATCCATTTATATATCAATTCAAGCTACAAATGTCCTTTAATATCTAAATTCACTTTACCTCCCAAATGATATATTTTCATATATGTACCGAAAAGGGGAATTTTTTAATTGATAATAATTTCGTCCCCCCATGGGATCGAACCACCGTCCAAGTGGACGGGACGAAATCAGAACAGTCAGTGACGCTATCCAATCAGCCAACAGAGACGCTAAGTTCATATCGATTCTGACCTTACAAATCACCCTCGATCTGGATGCTTTCGTAATTAGAATCGTATGAACCCCTCTACCATGTTGGCCAATTCGAGCGTTTGACAGCACGTAGCCTTTTTGTTATGAATAATTATCACATCGAACCATGTCCATTTATATATCAATTCAAGCTACAAATGTCCTTTAATATCTAAATTCACTTTACCTCCCAAATGATATATTTTCATATATGTACCGAAGGGGATTTTTTTAATTGATAATAATTTCGTCCCCCCATGGGATCGAACCACCGTCCAAGTTGACGGGGACGAAATCAGAACAGTCAGTGACGCTATCCAATCAGCCAACAGAGACGCTGTATAAGTTCATATCGTTCTGACCTTACAAATCACCCTCGATCTGGATGCTTTCGTAATTAGAATCGATATGGAACCCCGTCTACCATGTTGGCCAATTCGGCGTTTGACAGCACGTAGCCTTTTGTTATGAATAATTATCACATCGAACCATGATCCATTTATATATCAATTCAAGCTAACAAATGTCCTTTAATATCTAAATTCACTTTACCTCCCAAATGATATATTTTCATATATGTACCGAAGGGGAATTTTTTAATTGATAATAATTCGTCCCCCCATGGGATCGAACCACCGTCCAAGTGACGGGGACGAAATCAGAACAGTCAGTGACGCTATCCAATCAGCCAACAGAGACGCTATAAGTTCATATCGATTCTGACCTTTACAAATCACGATCTGGATGCTTTCGTAATTAGAATCGATATGGAACCCGTCTATCCATGTTGGCCAATTCGAGCGTTGACAGCACGTAGCCTTTTGTTATGAATAATTATCACATCGAACCATGATCCATTTATATATCAATTCAAGCTACAAATGTCCTTTAATATCTAAATTCACTTTACCTCCCAAATGATATATTTTCATATATGTACCGAAGGGGAATTTTTTAATTGATAATAATTTCGTCCCCCCATGGGATCGAACCACCGTCCAAGTGACGGGACGAAATCAGAACAGTCAGTGACGCTATCCAATCAGCCAACAGAGACGCTATAAGTTCATATCGATTCTGACCTTACAAATCACCCTCGATCTGGATGCTTTCGTAATTAGAATCGATATGGAACCCCGTCTACCATGTTGGCCAATTCGAGCGTTTGACAGCACGTAGCCTTTTGTTATGAATAATTATCACATTGAACCATGATCCATTTATATATCATTCAAGCTACAAATGTCCTTTAATATCTAAATTCACTTTACCTCCCAAATGATATATTTTCATATATGTACCGAAGGTGAATTTTTTAATTGATAATAAATTTCGTCCCCCCATGGGATCGAACCACCGTCCATGTTGACGGGGACGAAATCAGAACAGTCAGTGACGCTATCCAATCAGCCAACAGAGACGCTATAAGTTTCATATCGATTCTGAACCTTACAAATCACCCTCGATCTGGATGCTTTCGTAATTAGAATCGATATGGAACCCCGTCTACCATGTTGGCCAATTCGAGCGTTTGACAGCACGTAGCCTTTTGTTATGAATAATTATCACATTGAACCATGATCCATTTATATATCAATTCAAGCTACAAATGTCCTTTAATATCTAAATTCACTTTACCTCCCAAATGATATATTTTCATATATGTACCGAAGGGGAATTTTTTAATTGATAATAATTTCGTCCCCCCATGGGATCGAACCACCGTCCAAGTGGACGGGGGCGAAATCAGAACTGTCAGTGACGCTATCCAATCAGCCAACAGAGACGCTATAAGTTCATATCGATTCTGACCTTACAAATCACCCTCGATCTGGATGCTTTCGTAATTAGAATCGATATGGAACCCCGTCTACCATGTTGGCCAATTCGAGCGTTTGAACAGCACGTAGCCTTTGTTATGAATAATTATCACATCGAACCATGATCCATTATATATCAATTCAAGCTACAAATGTCCTTTAATATCTAAATTCACTTTACCTCCCAAATGATATATTTTCATATATGTACCGAAGGGGAATTTTTTAATTGATAATAATTTCGTCCCCCCATGGGATCGAACCACCGTCCAAGATCGAGGGTGATTTGTAAGGTCAGAATCGACATGAACTTATAGCGTCTCTGTTGGCTGATTGGATAGTGTCACTGACTGTTCTGATTTCGTCTCCGTCCACTTGGACGGTGGTTCGATCCCATGGGGGGACGAAATTATTATCAATTAATAAATTCCCCTTCGGTACATATATGAAAATATATCATTTGGGAGGTAAAGTGAATTTAGATATTAAAGGACATTTGTAGCTTGAATTGATATATAAATGGATCATGGTTCGATGTGATAATTATTCATAACAAAAGGCTACGTGCTGTCAAACGCTCGAATTGGCCAACATGGTAGACGGGTTCCATATCGATTCTAATTACGAAAGTATCCAGATCGAGGGTGTGATTTGTTAAGGTCAGAATCGATATGAACTTATAGCGTCTCTGTTGGCTGATTGGATAGCGTCACTGACTGTTCTGATTTCGTCCCCGTCCACTTGGACGGTGGTTCGATCCCATGGGGGGACGAAATTATTATCAATTAAAAAATTCCCCTTCGGTACATATATGAAAATATATCATTTGGGAGGTAAAGTGAATTTAGATATTAAAGGACATTTGTAGCTTGAATTGATATATAAATGGATCATGGTTCGATGTGATAATTATTCATATATATATATATATATATATATATATATATATATATATATATATATATATATATATATATATATATATATATAAAATGACCTTCACACGAGGCCAAGTACTGGAACAATGAACACACGTTTAGGGACACGTGTGTTGATTTGCAGCACAATCTACGCATCCAGAGTCTAAGGATAAGGGGAAACCCACCTCACAACAGGGAAAGCAGACACCGTCAACACAGACATCGTATAAACACGTGTGCGATATTCAAGGGGTCGGATATGAGCGTAACGTAAATCTTTAGATTCCTCAGAGAGCAAAGAAAGAATGAATTACTGCTCAAACGTTACTGTACCAAGAAGGTGAGGATATGAACACAGCAACATTCTAGAACCACAGCTCTTAAACCAAGATATCCTCTAAGGGAACACAGCTGTGGGTGCGATTAATGAATCACTATGGAGGATCGCACAAACACTGATACAAGGAAAAGAATAATTAAGTTGATTGCCACCACACTTCCGTATTTTGCTTTTTGCTGATATATTGCTTCGTAAAAGCGTAGACGAAGGAAGTCGACTTCTTCAAGGCGTTCGGTAAGGGCAAGTGGCTACCTCGTGGGAGCACTCAGACACGTGAGTAAAGGGGGGAAGCCCATAAGGTTAGGAGGTCCGAACCTCAAGACCAGCTGGGGTCGAAGTGAGAAATGAGTTGCTCTCTCCGGTGAGTTTTATTAATCCGGGTCTTGCCTGGAGCTGTCTTATCTGGCGGTTCTTGGGCTCCAACATCTAGATATATCTGCAAAAATACGGAAGGCAGCAGGACGAGAGAGAAACAAGGGACGATCGACAAGCGTGAGAGAGAGAGAAAAGGAGAATTTGTGGGTTTGTGCTTTAAGGAATGTGTAATTAAATGGTGAAAGCATAGGGGATTCATAATATATATATATATATATATATATCTATATATAATATATATATATATATATATATATATATATATATATTGATTTATTTCTTTCTTTATACAATACGAAGGAAGTAATAAGGAAAGGCATCCTCATCCTTTGACAGTTTATTGTCAATGCCGACATTTAAGGTTTCAGTGAGAGCCTTTTATTTATAAAATATGATTTTTTTTAACGTATCGTTTAGTTGTAAGTGTTTTTACTTCATAAAGACTGTTCTCATAACATATCCATACAAGATATGTTTAGACACTAATATTTTCAAAACATATGATATAGACTTGAAAATGCGACTTCAGATGCGTCACGAAACATCGGCATTGACAATATACTGCTAAAGGATGAGGATGCCTTTCCTCACCACTTCCTTTAAGTCGCAGCTCCGGTCCTTATGTATATATATATATATATATATATATATATATATATATATATATATATATATATATATATATATATGTGAAAAATGTTCTGTAACAACAGAATTCCATCTAATAAAAGGAGCCCATAAAAACACCAAAATATAGAGAAAACAGTACTATATTTCAGAGACTGCTGTCTCCCTCTTCAGGTAGATGAATGAGAAAAGTTTACAGAAAAGGTGGTATTTATACCAAGAGGTCCATCCACAAACAAGCCAATTTAAGTCACCCCTGCTGATAATCTTCCTTTAATCTTCTTAAGTGTTGGTTGAATGAAGACGTTGTCGATCGTATCTGAAATCCATGCTCCTTTTGAGATGTTCATTACCTGCCTCTCTTTTATTAAGGCCGGTTCCATCATTTGACTCTTGTACCGGCAGTTGCTGCTATAAATTACACGTGACAAATTCCAGTTTATTCTATGGTTATGTTCATTTATATGGTTGAAAATAGCCGAGTTCTGTTGTCCATACCTAACTGACCATTTGCGTTGTATTAATCTCTGGGGAAGGGATTTTACCTGTAAATCCGATGTAAGATTGGTCACAGTCCTGGCATGGGATTTCGTATACCCCAGAGTCCTTTGGAGATGTCTTTTGTTGGACGTTAATCAGGGATTTGGCTAAGGTGTTTGGGTAAGTAAATACAAAAGGGTTCGATTTTCCGAGGGGGTTGGTTATTCTCTTAATCGTGTCCAGGTGGGGAATTATTATTTTATTGTTGGGTGTATCTCTGGTCTTGTCTTTAGGGGGTCGGTAGAAAATTACGTTTGCTTTGTGAATTGCTTTCTCAATTAATATATGGTCAGGATATTTTAAAGATGAAAGTTGCTTGCGAATTAGTTCAAATTCTTTTTCCAAGAATTCTGGGGAACAAATTCGTAAGGCTCTTAAGAACAAGTTACTAGCTACACCTATCTTGATAGAAATGTCGTGATAGCTAAAGTAGTGAATGTATGAAAGTGAGAACGTTGGTTTTCTGTATATGGTAAATTTGTATTCTGTCGTATCTCTGATTATTAAAACATCAAGAAAAGGAATTTTGTTGTCTGTTTCCCATTCAACTTTAAATTTGATGCTGGGCACTAATATGTTTAATTTCGAGAGGAATTCATTAAAATTGCCCCACCTATTATCCCAAAATGTTAGGATATCATCCACGTATCTCATCCACAGCATGTTTTTGGGTTTTATTGCATTTATTACTGTAGTTTCAAAGTATTCCATGTACAGATTGGCTAGAACACGACTTAAAGGACTACCCATACTACACCCGAATTTTTGCTTGTAGAATGATTCCCCGAATGAAAATACGTTATTAGATGCACATAATTCAACTAGCTTTATTATTTTGTCAAGCGCCAATGGGAAATGATCTGAATAGGGGGATAATTTTACCCTTAAAAACTGAAGAACGTCATGTACTGGTACTTTAGTGAACAGGGAATCTACGTCAAGGCTTAAAAGTTTTATGTTGTGAAGTGGTATATGTGCTTCTCTGAATTTGTGACAAAAATCTTCCGAATGTTTAATGTGACTAGGAGAAAAAATGGTTAGCTGGCCTCCTTTCCCCTTTTTTAGGCACTTTTTCTCCCAGTCACATTAAACATTCGGAAGATTTTTGTCACAAATTCAGAGAAGCACATATACCACTTCACAACATAAAACTTTTAAGCCTTGACGTAGATTCCCTGTTCACTAAAGTACCAGTACATGACGTTCTTCAGTTTTTAAGGGTAAAATTATCCCCCTATTCAGATCATTTCCCATTGGCGCTTGACAAAATAATAAAGCTAGTTGAATTATGTGCACCTAATAACGTATTTTCATTCGGGGAATCATTCTACAAGCAAAAATTCGGGTGTAGTATGGGTAGTCCTTTAAGTCCTGTTCTAGCCAATCTGTACATGGAATACTTTGAAACTACAGTAATAAATGCAATAAAACCCAAAAACATGCTGTGGATGAGATACGTGGATGATATCCTAACATTTTGGGATAATAGGTGGGGCAATTTTAATGAATAATCTCTCGAAATTAAACATATTAGTGCCCAGCATCAAATTTAAAGTTGAATGGGAAACAGACAACAAAATTCCTTTTCTTGATGTTTTAATAATCAGAGATACGACAGAATACAAATTTATCATATACAGAAAACCAACGTTCTCACTTTCATACATTCACTACTTTAGCTATCACGACATTTCTATCAAGATAGGTGTAGCTAGTAACTTGTTCTTAAGAGCCTTACGAATTTGTTCCCCTGAATTCCTGGAAAAAGAATTTGAACTAATTCGCAAGCAACTTTTGTTTTTAAAATATCCTGACCATATAATTGAGAAAGCAATTCACAAAGCAAACGTAATTTTCTACCGACCCCCTAAAGACAAGACCAGAGATACACCCAACAATAAAATAATAATTCCCCACCTGGACACGATTAAGAGAATAACCAACCCCCTCGGAAAATCGAACCCTTTTGTATTTACTTACCCAAACACCTTAGCCAAATCCCTGATTAACGTCCAACAAAAGACATCTCCAAAGGACTCTGGGGTATACGAAATCCCATGCCAGGACTGTGACCAATCTTACATCGGATTTACAGGTAAATCCCTTCCCTAGAGATTAATACAACACAAACGGTCAGTTAGGTATGGACAACAGAACTCGGCTATTTTCAACCATATAAATGAACATAACCATAGAATAAACTGGAATTTGTCACGTGTAATTTATAGCAGCAACTGCCTTAATAAAAGAGAGGCAGGTAATGAACATCTCAAAAGGAGCATGGATTTCAGATACGATCGACAAGGTTTTCATTCAACCAACGCTTAAGAAGATTAAAGGAAGATTATCAGCGGGGGTGACCTAAATTGGCTTGCCTGTGGATGGACCTCTTGGTATAAATACCACCTTTTCTGCAAACTTTTCTCATTCATATACCTGAAGAAGGAGACAGCAGTCTCTGAAATATAGTATTATTCTCTCTATATTTTGGTGTTTTTATGCGCTCCTTTTATGTATTAGTATATATATATATATATATATATATATATATATATATATATATATATATATATATATATATATATATATAATACAGTAATGTCTTCCATACCCAGACTAATAGAGCCAAGGCTCTGTGGGATAATGGAAATTTTCAGACGAGATAAAAAAACTTTACATTTGCAAAATTACAACTCTGCATCCAAACTCCCTACCTCGTCAATGCCGCATAACTATCACAATTTAATCTCGAAACTTTATGTAAACGCCAATTATCTTCCTTATTTTCCCATATTTGCAAAAACATTTCTTTATAAAACACTAAGTCCAAAAAAGCAAACCCCTGGTTTTTTCTTGTACACAGTACAGTACCACATAAACATAGGTATAACTTCGTTGATTCTATTTTGCCAAAACACATTAAACAATAGCTCTTGAAAATACATTGCACATAAAAAAGCAAGCCTTATTTTCACTCTTACCAACACACTATATGGTAGGTTCACATTTTCCCAATTTTGTCCAAACAAATTAAAGAGTAACTCTTAAAGATATATATATATATATATATATATATATATATATATATATATATATATATATATATATATATATATATATATATACATATATATATATAACTTTTTTCTTTCTCACTTACCTGTGTGCGCTGCTGGAACTGAGTATGACAACTGGACCTCTGAAAACCTTGCATGGAGGTTTACAAGTCCTCCTCCTCGCCCCCTCCTCCAACACTATTGTGTTGTCAGGTTTTGTGCATGTTGTGTAGGGAGCACCTCCTGCGCCTACTGTGAGGGCCTCATATGCCTCCTGTGCCTCCTGCACCTCCTATTGATGGCTTCCTGCGCCTCCTGTGATGGTCTCCTGTGCCTCATGTACCTCCTGTGCCTCCTATGAGGGCCTCCTGTACCTCCTGTGAGGGTCTCCTGTGCCTCATGTACCTCCTGTGCCTCCTATGAGGGCCTCCTGTACCTCCTGTGAGGGTCTCCTGTGCCTTCTGTACCTCCTGCGCTTCCTGTGAGGGCCTCATGTGCCTTCTGCAACTCGTGTGCCTCCTGTGAGGGCCTCATGCGCATTCTGTGCCTCCTTTGAGGGCCTCATGCGCATTCTGTGCCTCCTGCGCCTCCTGCGACTCTAGAGAGACACTAACATTGTCATCATCGTCAGGAACTTTCAGCAGCAGCTGGCATGCCATCCGCCCTTTGCTGATGAAACCAGATCAAGGCTGACTGTTCGTGTCATCTCGATTGGGTTTTGCCATAACCTTGTGGGCCCGACTTGTGGACATCTTCCTGGAATCCATCACATATTTCTTCCCTATTTTCCTCACCTGCCTTGGTATTCTGGAAGACTGATCATGGGACGCCATATTACTGTATGTTAAATCCCATTGACCATCAAGCCCAATTGTCCCAATGATTTCAAGCTTCTTAAGAGTTAATACCTTCTTCATTTTCTTAGGACAGCACCCTTCACAAAAGAATCTGCAGGCAACACAGTAACCAATTCAACTGAAAATAGCGACTAATCATGCCCAACTGGATAAAGAAACAAATTACTCTTTGTTTATGACACTCAAGTCTATCAGCCATTTAAAAATAAAATGTTACAATGACGTGTAATGATGTATCCATTTCTGCCAATAGTGGAAAACCTTATAAAAAACACAAGTGCTTTCCCAACCAAGCACATACTACCATATGCTATTGGACTGATGATGTATGTATATCAGTCAATTAAAAGCAATTGACAAAGTGATGTGGGATGACATGTCAAGTGAAATTGTAATTTTAACCCTCGCAAGCCAAGTTATATATAGTACATTAACAAAACGCCTAGACTGGTAAACTTTAAACTTGGCTGATTTTAAAAAAAAGACACGTGAATGGAAAGAGAGATATGCAAATGCCATAAGAGTTTCCATGCTGTTATTTATGATCTATAGAAGCAGTTTGAATGTTTTCCCTCAATGTCATTCAAATGCCGTGGCACAAAAGGATTCCCATTACAGGATCACCAGACCCAACCCAATTTCTAACATTGCACCTCACTTGATCTTTGCTGGACCTAAAGGTTAAGCCAATAACAATTGTGAAAGCTCTCTAGAAGATGAAAGCACAGCCTCTTCAACCCTACCTGCCTCGAAAACTTCTTCCCCAACTCCCACCCTTCCCCTGCATGCCTATGCCTGAAAGCATTGTTACTAAGATTTCTTTCTGTCCATGCCTAAGTGAAGGGGCAGTATACCAACACTACATGAGCGCAAAAATCCTAGACATTGACAATGACTATTGCTGCCTCCGATATAAGGAGGTCCTCCGATGGAACCGAACGTTACCAGGAGACCCTTCCTCTTCTTTTCACCATAATGAGAATGGCAAGGCACATCACTTGGATAGTAATTCAGGTGGCCACCATTGTAGGCAACGTGCGCAATGACCAATGACTCTCTCATATGAGTCATTCCGCTCCCGGTCGATAGGAGGGCTCCCCCGACCGCAGCATTGACAACCAACGGAAATTTGGCAAAAATTTCTATAAGCTCACTTACAAGTATAATATGGCATAGATGTACCTCTGGCTTAATTCGCGTTTAGAGTATGGTAGTAAGCTTTAAGGAAACGTCAAGGTAAATAAATGAGTTATCTGCTGCTACAAAGAAACTCATTCGAGGGATTGAGAAACTTTAATAAAAGCAACGGCATCCAGACAGTCATACTGTTCGATGAAATTTGCTTGAGAGGGTCTTCTTCCAAAATAATAATAATAATAGACTTTCTAATTCTCATCAGGATGAATCCTGTACCTCTTGGCGACTGAAAATACTGGGTGGAAATTACCTAAGTCAAATTACTGGGAGGACCATACCTTCAACCCCTTTTATCATTTCTGGCTGATATATAGATGCCATTCTTCCACATTTTCATAATATAATGAATTGTAGTTCTTTCACCAGTTTTGCACAAATAAAAGATATGTGTTTGTGCATATATATATATAAATATAAATATATATATATATATATATATATATATATGATCTATATATACATATATATACATATATATATAT
>NC_061110.1:85636601-85656601 GCF_015104395.2 Macrobrachium nipponense | reverse complement strand
AATACAAAGTTAAAAAATACTTGAGGAGCACTGGGGGTCGACCTACCATGGTAAGAGATAAATAAAAACTAAAAGAATGTACACAGAAACATAGGCTTAAGAGAGAAACAAGGGGTGGAGGTGGTCTGGTTGTTCAACTGCGGAACAAGTTGTTTAATAAAAAGGCTCTCCAGGATCAACAGTTCATTTGGGCTGGAGGTTTGACCAACAACAACAAATCTTCATATTTAATATTAACTTTACATTTTTTGCTATGTTCCCGTATACTGGACTGTTCGGGATTTTGATAATGAACATCCAGTACGAAAACTAACTCCCTTGTGGCAGTCTATGCGAACCCTCATCATCCTCTGAGAAGAACCCACGTAATTTCCCAGACTACATCTGGGACAAGAATATTTGTACACTATACCAGAGGACATGAGGGGGCATAAACGATCTTTAAATTTAAACATGGATCACCAATTGTTAATGAGGATTGACCGGAATGAGTTTTACCTTTTAATGCGCCAAAGTGTTTTTGGTACGATTTTGTAAATTCGGCCCTAAAGGAATCATCGTGTAAATATGGGAATCGGGCATAAAAAGGAAGCTTTGGAACATTAATTTCATGTGTTGCACCAACACCAATGAAAAATTAATTGTTCCAAAGATTGCCTTTTTGTTTTTATGCCCGATTCCCATATTTACACGATGATTCCTTTAGGGCCGAATTTACAAAAATCGTACAAAAACACTTTGGCGCATTAAAGGTAAAACTCATTCCGGTCAATCCATTAACAATTGGATCCATGTTTAAATTTAAAGATCGTTTATGCCCCCTCATGTCCTCTGGTATTAGGATTTATTAGATTTATCTTCCCGCCACTGGCCAGTGGCATAAGGCTGATACAGTTTCTCTCCATCTGTCTCTATCCCGAGCCATTTCCCTCGCTTCCTCTAAGTTTTGGATTTCATCCTCAAGATCCCTGACAATTATGTCTATCCACCTCGTTCTTGGTCTACCAGCGGTCTTCTTCCTATTTGTACTGCTCTCAGTGCTCTCCTGGGGTCTCTATTCTCTTCCATCCTCTCAACATGTCCAAAACCATTTCAGCCTTCCCTCTTCAACCTGGTACTGACTGGCCTTTGCCTCAATCTCACCCTGATGTCTTCATTTCTAACATAATCATCCCATTTAATGCCAAGTATTCTTCTCAGCAGCTTCATCTCAAAAGCATCCAACCTTTTCTCCTCTGTTCTGGTCAGTGCCCAGGTGGACGAGCCATACATCAGGACTGGTAGTACTACTGCATTGAATATTCTCATCTTAGTTCTCAAGCTGATTTCATGCCTCGACCAAACGTTTTTTCTCAGAACCTCAAAAGCTCTTGCTGCTCCTAGTTTTCTTCTTTGTATATCTTCATTTGCCTCCTCCCGTCTGCTGTTACCACACTTCCCAAGTAAACAAACTTCTCAACTTGCTTGAGTTCCTGTCCTCTGATTGTCATATCCTCCATGTGCACCCAATCATCATCCTTACTCACAACCATGATCTCGCTCTTCTTTGTGCTGATGTTCAAGCCAAATTCTGTGTCTCTGTCTCCATCCTCATTACCATACCTACCAGCACCAGCCACGTATCAGCAACCAACGCAACATCATCAGCAAAGTCCAAATCCATAAAAACTTCTCCACCAATACTAGCCCCTCTGTTTTCATTCTCCATCACTCTTCTCATTATATGGTCAATATATACATTAAACAAGGTGGGTGACATAACACATCCCTGTCTTAGCCCACTTCCAACTGGGAACCATTCACTTTGCTGTCCATCCAGCTGTACACAGCTGCACACTCCTTGGTACCAGTTCTTTAGTATCCTTATCACTTTCAGTGGTATACCATAGTGTTCTGCCACTCTCCACATTCCATCTCTCCATACTGAATCATAAGGCTTTCTCCAAGTCCCCCCCCCCCCCCTATAAAAGCACAGAATATTGGCTTTGCATACTCCCATCTCTTCTCAATTATCTGTCTTAAGGTGAAAATTTGATCCACTGTTGACCTTCCACTTCTAAAACCACACTGCTGTTCTCTAAGTTTCTCTTCTACTATAGGTCTTATTTGTTAAGTATTACTCTCATGAATATCTTCCCTGGGACTGACAGTAAACTTATGCCCCGATAGTTACCACACTCCCTTTTGCTTCCCTTATTTTTATATATTGGTATCATAATTGCCTTTTTCCAATCACTTGGTACCACCTCTGTTCTCCAAACTATGCTAAAAACAACTCTTAATGCCTCTATCATCCTTCGTCCTCCTGCTTTTAGCATCTCTGCAGTTATCCCGCACACGCCAGCAGTTTTTCCATTTTTTACAGATTTTAAGGCCTCTTTCACCTCTTCTGCACTAATGTCTTCTTCTTGTACCTCCAGGGCCTCGTTTAAATCTGCAATGCACTCATCCTACGGTAGTATCAACATTTAGGAGTCTTTCAAAATACCTTGCAAACAGATTCCTTTTCTCCATTTCGTCTGTGACCAAGTTCCCATCTTCATCCAACATGCCATCACTCCCTCCAAACTTTTTCTGGCTTGCGTTCCTCAAGAATCTCACAGCTGCAAACATAGCCCTGCTCTCGCCAATTTCCATAGCTTCTTCAACTTCGGTAGCTCTTTCTTTCCAAAACATGTTTTGGTCATGCTTCATCCTATCACTTAGTTCTCTCAGCTTTCTATTTCTTCGTCTTTTTAGTTGTTGTTTCTTCTCTAGGTCTTGTTCATCGTCCATTTGAATTCTCAACCTTTGTTGCTCTTCACTTAAAACTTTTGCTTCATCACTAAACCAAGGTTTGCTGTACAAATATTCTTGTCCCAGATGTAGTCTGGGAAATTACGTGGGTTCTTCTCAGAGGATGATGAGGGTTCGCATAGACTGCCACAAGGGAGTTAGTTTTCGTACTGGATGTTCATTATCAAATCCCGAACAGTCCAGTATACGGGAACATAGCAAAAAATGTAAAGTTAATATTAAATATGAAGATTTTGTTGTTGTTGGTCAAACCTCCAGCCCAAATGAACTGTTGATCCTGGAGAGCCTTTTTATTAAACAACTTGTTCCGCAGTTGAACAACCAGACCACCTCCACCCCCTTGTTTCTCTCTTAAGCCTATGTTTCTGTGTACATTCTTTTAGTTTTTATTTATCTCTTACCATGGTAGGTCGACCCCCAGTGCTCCTCAAGTATTTTTTAACTTTGTATTTTACTAATTTATTTATTTGGTTTTTTGTTTTAACTTTCCATCTGAACTTTTAACTAACGTATGTGCTTTTAACTTCTCGTGTTCTTTTATCAATTGTTAGTGTATTTTTATCTATGTGTGAAGTTTCGTTTTTCATTTTAACTAGTTTGTAAATAATTTTTAGACTATTTTCAAATCAATTTAATTTATATTAGTCATTATTTATTATACAGACCCTGAAGATGCATTCTGCCGAATGCGAAACGCGTCGGAATAAAGTGTAAAATACTTCGCCATGTTTGTTCCTGCTCCTGCTCCCGTGTATATAATATATGATATACTATATACATATATATATCATTAATAATATATAGATATATATGTTATATATTATATATATATATATATTATATATATAGTTTATATATATGAATATCTATATATATCTATATTCTATTATATATTATATATATATATATTATAGATATAATATATATAATATATATATATATATATATTAATATATTATATTATATCATATTGATATATATATAGATATATATATAGATATATATATATATAATCTATTATAATTATAGTATATATATATATCTATGTATATAGAGATATATATATATATAGATATATATATCTCGTATTATATAGAGCTCTATATAGATACTATCTATATATATACTATATATATATCTATCGCTATACTATATATCTATGTATAAAGATATATATAGATATCTATATTATATATATATCTTATATATATTATATATATATGATATAGATATATATATAATATAAGATATATATATATTAGATATATCTATATATATTATATATATCTATAATATATATATATATAGATATATATATATATATCTATATTAGATTATAGATATATAATATATATATGTATATAGATATAATATAGAATATATAATATATATTATATTTCTATAATATATATAATATATCTATATATTATATATATATATAATATATATATATATATATCTATATATAATATATATCTATATATATATATAGATATATATATATATATATATATATATATATATTATATATATATATATATATATATATATATATAATATATATATATAATGCACAGGAGCAAAAAAGAGGTGGGTGGTTCAGTAAGAGAGAGGGAGAGGTTATAGAGTTTAATGAGCTAAGATTATAATTCAAGATATAATTCAGTATTCTGAAAGAGTTTGTTTATTTCAGAAGAGGATTCTGTGGCTCGGCGATACCACCTATAGTGAATGCCAGCGGTAGTAATATTATACTCATCGACCTTTGGATGAATGGAACAAGTATATTACCAGGATTCAGGCTGTATTATGAAAGTAAGTATCATTGTGCATATTTTCTTAACATTGAGCTGAACAAGGGGTGGCTTCAGAAGAAAAATATCTTAGCAGTTATCACGACAACATACATTAATCATTGAATCCTGGATGAATCCCCTGTGCTGTAAAGCTCAACAACAGTATGAGTTGTTGCACACACTTACGCAGAAGTTCATCATGAGCTGGTCATACCCACGATGTAGAAACAACAGGTAGTCCAATGCAGAGGTCCGTGTATTTTGATGTAACCGACCATAATCTCTGAAGTCACCCAAACACATCGGAGAGACAATTTACCGATGTAAACATAGGAATAATTGGCTTTGCTACGCTTTGAAATGCGATTCAATAAATACTTGGGTCTTCCCCCAAACTCTTCTGAATTATACTCGGTTTTACCAGCCTATCATGCTTCACTCTTTCCATTTGACTGAATGATCTAAAAGATCTGTTTCACCTATTCTGTGACACACCTTTTCTCCCCTCTTACCAATATTCTTTTAACTTCCTCCCAAATACCCTTCCATATAATCATCAACACTAGCATTCATTGCTCCATTCTCATTCACAACATTATTCTTCCTGATAGTTACACGAACTTTCTCCACTTGCGAACGCTATCAAACTCTTCCACTAGCTTTTAGATTTCCAACCCTGTCCCAGATGCATCCACTGCACTATCCATTGAGAAAAAGGATTTTTAGCCCATAATATTGCACTTCACTTGCTGTCCTTTCTTTAACTTCTCACACCATTTTATCCATAAAACTGTTGAACAGCCTCGGAGATCTGATACACCTTCGGCTTAGATACACTATCACATAAAACCAGCAATTCTCCCTTATATACATTTTAAAACAGTACTATACCATCTCCTTAAAATTCTCCACATTACATCACTATTAGTTTGTTCTAGGTATGTGTAAACCATGTAAAGCTTACTCCTTTTCTTACGAGCACTTGATTCATGTATCCCATTCCTCGTCTCAACCAAACTGTTCTTCCAATATTAGTTCTTTTGGGAACCATTACTTTTCGCATCTCATCTTTTGGAAGCTATCTCTGAGTCTCACAGTCTGGTTCAGCTGCTCAATCATACTTTCACCACTGTAACACAGCATCTCACTTGTAATTTCATGAGTACCTGCTGTCTTTCCATTCTTCAGTATTTCACATGACTTGTTACATCTTCAATATTAACTCCCCAATGCAGTAACCCCCTCCAGTCTTCCAGGATTCAGGTACACCTCTCTTCTATCTCCTACAATTACAAAGTCTTCATAATACTCACACTGCTAACCCGGGATATGTTCGCTGTAAGCAGTATTGATGTATTTCTTGATTTACTCTGAGATCCATTTGCTCACTAATTTTTCTTTCTACATTTACTCTAATAGAAAAACACTACAGTGCTTGCTCATTCTTACCCCTATTTTGATTAGTTGTTTTGCTTTTTCCAGGATAAATTTATGCTGTGTAACCATCTTTGGTTTTTCTCCTTTTTTATATAAATCTCCAAGTTCATTCATCTTTCTGTTTAAAAACATTTTCTTCCTCTTGTCCTACACCCACAAACATGAATTCTCCACATCTATATGTACTCATTCTACTTCGGTATCTTTAACTCTAATCCATCATTGATCCATTTTCTCCTTATGCGGTACTTTCACTTGTCAGCCTCTATCATCAAACTTGCTTGTCTTCTAAATCAAAACATCTTCACTCTTTCCCCTCAGACAACCAGGTACCTCTTTTTTCGCCACTACTCCACCACCTTGTTCTCTGTACTATATCTAATCTAACAGACTCTTTGCCTTGTCTTTTTGTCTTTCCTAAGTATACTAATATTCTTTTGTCTTTAGAAGCGATGCATTTCCAGTGATTAAGATTTGCCCAATTACCCTCACAAGGCTTTCCCTCCATTCCTATACAATTTAGTAACTCAAAATAAATCTGCCTTTCGAATTAGGCAAGCCAACCAATACAGGCACAGATTAGGATTCTCCAAAAGCGCTCGATGCTGTTAACATTGTGGAAGTTTTTTCCCTCTGATTCAGTGATAAAGAGTAAATGTGATAGGGACCATTGCCCTTTTTTGCCTAATTCGAAAGGGCAGTTGCGCTCGGTGAATTGAATACATATAAACATAAAGAAACAGAATTCTGCTCACCATTAAAATTTTTCCTTTCTTCCGAAGCGATCACGGCGCCACCTGCTTACTTATGTCAGGGAGACCAAGGTGAGAAAACACTTTTAACTATCTCTTATAATATCTGAAAGCACAAAAAAAAAGAAACAAATAAATAATTATTCATTTAAGGGCTTGAATATTCTGTCAACAAGGTAAGAGATTGTTACAATAAAATTTTTCAGTGCATGAGCAGGCACAATTGCCTATCTCATTATTTTCGTAGAGCAAGTATTACTGTATTTAGAATCTTATTCCGTAGGAAATGAGGTTAACGTAAATAAGAGAATTGATAGAATTCGTGCTGAGAACTGGAGAGGTAAATAATTGTTCACGACCCGTACTAAGCCAAATGTGAAAAGACGTTGTGAAAAGTCTACATTGCTTCTGAATAACAAATCGTAAGTGAAATAGAAGCTTAAGCCTGAAGTGAAACGGACACATTACTTAAGGACATTAATCACAGAACTGTTGCATGCAGATGCTCATGGCTAAGCAATACCTTTACCAATTAAACGGCAATTGTTCTGCCAGTGATGGGGTTGGCGTCCCTATATGCTTACCTGATTCGCTTCCGCCTGACATTCCATAACATGTCACATCAGGTTATACAAAGACTGAGACTTAAGTAATGCTGTGGAGCTTATGCGGTAAGTCTTATAATAAAGAACAAGGTATGACTGGGACAATAGCAACAACAGAAATAGAAGCATTAGAACTAATATCGTAGTAGTAGTGGTGGCGGAGCTAGTGGAAATACGCGTAGTACTGCAATGTAAAAAGTTCTGCAAGATGATATCCCCTACTAATATAGCTTCATCTCTGTAGCCCTGACGACTGTATCAGGGCTACTGCAGGCATTCTCTCCAGACACGTACTATAATAACCAGACGTGTTCCTGGCAACTGACGGTGGCAAACAGAAGAAAAATTGGGATTTACTTCCAGTGGCTCCAAACCGAGAGTAGGTACGACATAGTCACAGTGCAAGCTTTATCTACATCAGCACTGTTGGAAAAGTAAGTTTGAATGTAAAACATGCGGATTCTCTTTAAAAATAAGCACTCAAAGTTTCAGACCGTAATTCAAGAGCTGGACTAGATAATGACATATATTGATATAGTGCGTGGTCCCAAGTGAAATCTAATTTTAAAAAATGGAGTCATGGAATTAGCATTGATTTAGAGAGATTTCCAAAATACTAAAAACTAACACTTGTAGTCAGCAAAGTCTCTTATTATAACGACTGAATGCGACTTAAGGATGAATGACGTCATGATGGTAATTGATGAAAAAATGGTAATTTTCAAAACGAGCAAGAAAGTCTTTTTGAAAAAAAGTAATAATTCTTTTTATTGTAGAGGTTTCACACATCATATGGTCAAGTTACCAAGTTACCTGACCAAGTAATATTAATTTTTTTTCCGTTACTCAAGATACAGAATATATTAGAATTCGAAAAATATTATAATTTATATATTGTCATACAAATTTCAAAATATTAATTCTACATCCTAATTTTACTTGTTTACCTGAACAAGGGACCACTCACAAGATCTAAGCTATTGCCACTTCTATGCATTTGTTCATTTATTTGTTATCGTGTTAACTTTATGTATAAATTAGCTCGTGTAAATTCCATTTTGTTGTGCTGATTTATAAATTTTTGAATCAATGAACACTCTCGAAAGCCAAGCCAGTTTCGCTGTGATTTCTTTTCCGTGTTTATTAATTTATTGACATTTATTCTTACTAAGTTAATTATATGTTTTACAAAAGTACAAAGTTTAAACAACAAGGCAGATTGTTTTCTTTATTCACTCAATTACTTAATTTTTAACCATGTTATTTTTTCCTCTATATTTATTTTTTGAACAGGTGGCAGTATTCTGGAGATACGGCACCCCCTCTCTTAGTTTCACAGGGAAATGCAGCTAACATCTCGTTCTCAACGGATTCCTCTAGTGTCCGGCAAGGATTCCAAATTTTCTACTTCACCGTCTAGTGACGAATAAAAAGGTTAGTTAGAATACTTCTTAAATATCCTAGATTCCAGATTTTCTACATCACCATCTAGTGCCGTAAACAGTTAAGTTAGAATCCTTCTTAAGTATCTCCTGAATTCCAGATTTTTACTTCATTGTCTAGTGACATAAACAGGTTGGTATAATCCCTAAATATCTGCTGGATTCTAGATTTTCTACTTCATTTTCCAGTGACGTAAACAGGCTGGGTAGAATTCTTCTTAAAAATCTCCTGGATTCCAGATTTTCTGTTACAATGTCTAATGACGTACAAAAAGGTTGGTTAGAATCCTTCTTAAATATCTACTGGATTCCAGATTTTAAATTTCATTTTCCAGTAACGTAAACAGGTTGGTTTGGGTTCTTCCTAAATGTCTCTTGGATTCCAGATTTTTTGTTACAATGTCTAATGACGTGCAAAAAGGTTGGTTAGGATCCTTAAATATCTCCTGGATTCCAGATTTTCTGTTACAATGTCTTGTGACGTACAAAAAAGGTTGGTTAGAATCCTTCTTAAATATCGGCTGGATTCCAGATTTTCTACTTCATTTTCCAGTTTACGTAAACAGGTTGGGTAGAAGTTTTCTTTAAAATCTCCTGGATTCCAGATTTTCTGTTTCATTGCCTTGTGACGAAAAAAAAGGTTGGTAAAAATCCTTAAATATCTGCTGGATTCCAGAGTTTCTATTTCATTTTCCATTTAGCAAATTAATTTCCTCAATTAGTTATTTTCCATCTCTTCTGTCTTTCTGATAACTGTTCTCATTCACACTTTCTGTTTCAGCATATCACTAGGATAGTTGGATTCATACTGTTGGTTGTCCAAATATCTGATGAATTTAATTTTTCTTATCCAAGTCCTTTTTATATAGATTTTGGCATCTTTCGTGCCTTACAGATAATTTTTCTCATAAATATTTAGTACCAGGGACAAAATGTCAGAGATCTGACAGATTGAGTTCCTCATTCAGATTTTATAATAATGCCAAAAAAAATTAAATAAAGAAGGATTAGTTGGCATTCATTTTTAACGTCTTAGCAACAAATGTTCTCGTCAAAATATCTTATCTAAGGACGTAAAAAGTTCAGATCTCTTAAAATTTCTAACACAGGAAGTTAAAAAATCAGTTGACATTTTGTAATGATAGACGGAATAATTTTTCACATCCAAAGTGTTTTTTTTATCAAAAGTTCTCATCCAGATTTTGTCATTTACGATTGATTAACAGCTCACCAGGACCCTACCGAAATAAAAAAGTAATTCATTAATAAAAGTCAACTAGCATCCATCTTTATCATTTGAATGATTGATTCTCTCGTCCACATTGTCTGCTTTAAGATGTAAAAAGCTAGTTGCCATCCTTCCTTAATCCTTAACGACTGCCGGATTCCCAGTGTCATCCACATTTTGCCATTTACTAAGAAGAGGTCAGTTGGCATATTTCCTTAATGCCCCCGATGGTTTAACGTTGGTATCGAGGTTTTCTAATTTATGATGCCAGAAGGTAAGCTGGCATCCGTCTTTTATTGATAAAAATTGGATAATTAATCATATTTTCTGTATAACGATGTCAGAAGGTGAGTTGCCATGAACTTCCAACGTCTGCCAGGCTGATTTTCTGTAAAAGATTGTTTTTTTGGACATTAAAATATAATTTGACTTGGGTCTTTGATACCTGATGGATTCATCTTTATTGCATTTGTCTATTTCACTTTTTTTCTGAAGTAAAAAAATCCATGGCAAACCTTAAGCATAATTTTCTCACTATTTGCTCATATACGGCTAATAAACTCAGTAACTGTTTGCCAATTAGTGAAATATCTTATAAATGGGGTTAGTTGGCCTTGTTTTCCAAAGGCGTCCTTTCACTGTGTTATAAAAACCAGATTAGATGAATCATTGTCTCAACGGATCACGTCATCATTTGTCTGTTTATAAAGTGATATACTTAATTGTGAATTCATTAGCATCTTATAACTGTTAATGTGTTTTATAGATTCAATAATCCTACAACTAAGCGGAGGGTAGCAAATAGATTAAATCTATTCAGATAAACATTTAAATAGAGAAGTATTAGAATTAAAAAACATTTCATTAATCTTAATATTATATAAGTATCTGTGAACAAATAAATAAATTTGGAAGGAGCGTTTTGATAATATAAAATCTAAGTTAAGCAGTTATAGGGCTTTGAACAGAGAGAGAGAGAGAGAGAGAGAGAGAGAGAGAGAGAGAGAGAGAGAGAGAGAGAAAGAAAGAAATCTTTTTGTTCCTTTTTTATTATTTTAAATTGGGTGCCGAGTGAAAAAGTAATACATACATACATATATGTATATACTATATATATATATAATATATATATATATCAATTCAAGCTACAAATGTCCTTTAATATCTAAATTCACTTTACCTCCCAAATGATATATTTTCATATATGTACCGAAGGGGAATTTTTTAATTGATAATAATTTCGTCCCCCCATGGGATCGAACCACCGTCCAAGTGGACTGGGGACGAAATCAGGACAGTCAGTGACGCTATCCAATCAGCCAACAGAGACGCTATAAGTTCATATCGATTCTGACCTTACAAAATCACCCTCGATCTGGGAGCTTTCGTAATTAGAATCGATATGAAACCCCGTCTACCATGTTGGCCAATTCGAGCGTTTGACAACACGTAGCCTTTTGTTATGAATAATTATCACATGGGGGGACGAAATTATTATCAATTAAAAAATTCCCCTTCGGTACATATATGAAAATATATCATTTGGGAGGTAAAGTGAATTTAGATATTAAAGGACATTTGTAGCTTGAATTGATATATAAATGGATCACGGTTCGATGTGATAATTATTCATATATATATATATATATATATATATATATATATATATATATATATATATATATATATACACGTGTGTGCATATATATATATCATATATATATATATATATATATATATATCTAATATATATATATATATATATATATAGTATATATATGTATATATATACATATATATATATATATGTGTATATATATATATATATATATATATATATATATATATATATGTATATATACAATATATATATCATATATATATATATATATATGATATATATATACCATATATATATACATATATATATATAATATATAATATATATATATATTATTGAAAATTCCCATATATTCTTTTCCTATAAAGTACTATTATAATAATGTTTCTCTACTTCGCAGGAAACAGTCGTTAGAATCATGATCTTCGAACGGTGACGAAAAGGAAAGAAAAGAATAAGCAGCTATGTGGATTAACCTCGTTAATTTCACATTATGATAAACATCAAGTAATCAAATAATGAGCAACGAACGATGAGATGTTGAGCTCGTAACGGTTTTTCGTCGGGCATTCAACAAAAGAAAGGTTTCAGTGATCTCACGTCAAATGTGACTTTACAGTTGAACCACTGAACGTCATTGTCGACTCAACAAAGTGTCCAGTTTTCCCTTCTCGTCTCACTTTCTTTTCTGTTGTTTTTTGTTTATTTTTGGTTTTGTTGTTGGCCCTCAGTTGAGAGAAGGATTCTTTGAAAAATATGACTGTTTCCAAAACATTTCAAGGGCTTGTTAATTAGTTAGTTTGTTTGTATGGTGTTTTTACGTTGTATGGAGCCAGTAGTTTTTCAGTAACAGGCCCAACGGCTTTACGTGACTTTCGAACCACATGGGGAGTGAACTTCTATCATCAGAAATACACATCTCTGACCCCTCAATGGAATGCCCGAGAATATAACTCGCGGCCACCGAAGTGGCAAGGAAAGACCATACCAACCACGCCACTGAGGCGCTAGGGCGTTAGTGCGCCCGTTAGTGATGTAACAACAGTTACTTTCACTAAGCATCTAATTTCTGATACGAAGAAGCAACATTGTGCTGCGTATAAAGCTTTAGGCATTCTTTAGTTACCAATATAATTTCACGTAGTGTCTGCATTGTCCTGGTTGCCAATAACAATTTCATATTGGTCCTGAAAGCTGGGGGAAAATATACGGTTTCACGAACACCGTCCTCAGAACCGTATGAGTATCCATGCCCTATTGTGGGCATATTTATCTCCAAGTATAATTTTTTTTTATTATTGTGTCTTCTCGCCACAAAATCTCAATGACTCTGAAGACACTGCTTTCAAAATTCTTAGCATAAGGTATTTAGGATGAATTCGTAATATATTTGGAGAGTAAAGGCTTATTTGTTGTGGTCAGCAGTGTAGAGTGATTATCACCCCAGAGGAGTAGTAGCAGCACAGTTGACTCAGAGTTCTGCTATATATAGTTCTCAAAGGTTTAGATGTAACTTTTGTGTAGGCATAGAATGCTATATTACATTGTATTAAAATAGGGCCTTTATTTTACAACGATTTACAATATCGTGAGATTTGAAGTAACGATAAAATCTTAAAGACATTCGGTGCACGCCATAACAATTCCATTTGGTTTCAGCTCATCTAAATCAAACGGTTTATATATATATATATATATATATATATATATATATATATATATGTGTGTGTGTGTGTGTGTGTGTGTGTCTGTCTATGTATATATATATATATATATATATATATATATATATATATATATGTGTGTGTGTGTGTGTGTGTGTGTCTGTCTATGTATATATATATATATATATATATATATATATATATATATATATATATATATATATATATATATAGGCATATATAGGTATAAATAATTTATATATATATATATATATATATGTGTGTGTCTATGTATGTACATATATATGTATATAGTATATATATATATATATATATATATATATATATATATATATATATATATATATATATGTATGTTTAAAGAAGGAACAAGCCGTTTGATGTATAAGGACTCAAGGGTTCTTAGGTAATCACTATGGCTTGTACCACCAATAATAGAGAAATGCTTTTTATTAACTTAGATTTTACATATAGAAGCATGGTGTTTTATATTGGAAAATTCTGGTTTACTCAGTTTCTGACCCGTTCTAAAAATGTATCCTATATGGATACAATATCTCATCTGCAGTAACCTGCGGCAAGATCCAACATAAATACCGGGACATCCCGAGCACTTGAATTTATAAATAATGTTGGATCTCATGAAGGTCAGCAGTTTATCCTTGTAGTTAAAGAATACTCCAATCTTGAGTGGATTGATTGGAATCAATTGAATCTTAACGCATCCAAATTCTGATTCAATTATTTGTTTAAGCTTGGTTGAAAACTTGCTGTCCGAAATAAGCGGGATTGTGGCAAATATATTTTTCTTTGGGACATTATAAGAGGGCGCCGAATTAGAGAAGTGTTGTGACAACAGCCTGTTAATTACTTTAAAAACCAAATTTTCAGGATATGAATTCTGTGAGAAAAAATTGACTAAAAACAAAATCTCATTATGAAACAGAGACCAACTCGAAGAATATCGAAGAGCCCTATAAACTTAAAGTATTTATGGAGTTCAGTTTAAAATTCTTAAAACATGAACCTGGCCCCATCATTAAGAACTTTGTACGAGTTGGCTGTTGCTTGATTTTTAGTAGTATTTACAAACCATATTTTGCAGAAGTGGTTTTTACTTTTAGTTACTGAGCCTTAATGTATCCATATAATCTAATATTTATTCAAATATTTAATCATTATTGATTACTTGGCTTGCTTCATGATTAGCATTGCGATGGAGTGGAGTGAGGGAACTGAATCAATCTCACGTAAAGTCAGTTTGAAGCTGTTGCCACGTTTATCAAGGTATTCGGTTTTTGATCTCCCTCGAGTACCGTCTCTACGCACACACGTTTGTACACTCACCTACGCTTAGGTCAGGTTTCTATATGCCCAGACTCTGTGATGTTTCTTTCTTACTATAGCACCGTCATAAGACCAGTGTTAATGCAATGATCGGAAACATGGGCACTAAGAAAAAAGGAAGAAGTAAAGCTTGAGAGAACAGAGATGAGAAAGCTTAGGGGGATTATGAGAATATCGCTGCTTGAGAGATTGGAAAATGATGAAATAAGAAGAGCAGGCTTAGTAAAGATTTCAGAAGTGACAAGAGAGTCACGATTGAGATGGTATGGGCATGTGGGGAGGATGGATGACGAGGAGGGTGTGAAGAGGGCTTGAGAGGAACCTGTTAGAGGAAGAAGATCGAGAGAGAGATAGATAACTAGATGGCGAGGTAAAGTGAAGGAAGATATGGGGAGAAGAGGTATGGTGGAGGATGATGCTTTTGATAGAAGGCAATGGAAAAGCCGCATCAGGCAACCGACCCCATAATGTAGGGATGACGGTAGGAAAGAAGAAGACTATTCTTAAAATAAACTATATTTTTTCCCCCTGGCCAACTGATTACATGATTGATTTTATTAACATTAACAAAAATCCCACTGCTCTCTTGTGCTAGTCTTACACGTTTTTCATGTTGTTCTAATCTCATTTTCAATGTTTTTCCAGTTTGACCCGTAGAAGTTATCACAAGACTTAATATGTGTGAATTAAAAAGATGTTTTGTTATATGTGACAAAAATTCATATATATGTCATATATATATATGCTATAATATATATATATATATATTATATATATATATATATATATATATATATATATATATATATATATATGTGTATATATATATATATATATATATATATATATATATATATATATATATATATATATATATATATATATATATATATATATATATATATATATATATATATACGTATATATATATATATATATATATATATATATATATATATATATATATATATAAAATATACTTATATATATATATATATATATATATATATATATATGTGTGTGTGTGTGTGTGTGTGTAAACATACATGTTTATATATATATATATATATATATATATATATATATATATATATATATATATATATATATATATATATGTATTTTAGAATTGTCCAAGTAATACCGTTAACCTTTATTCTGAATGGATATTGGTTCCTAGGACATTCTAACAGCTTGAATTATCAACAATAATAAATCATTGCACATTTGCGAATTTATTTTTTTCACCTGATAAGGCAACTGGCTTTATTCCATGTTACCTGGTATTGCCCAAATTGTTCCCAGGAACATGGTAAGTGTGACTGCTAAGCTCCTAATACATCGATACAAAGACCCGAAGTCATGGCAATAATGCTTTTTAGTAGGGAAACACACTCTATCACGAGAGCATATAAAATGTTCTAAAGGGTCCACAATAATACTGGACTGAAGATGAACCCAGGGAAGGGTTCGAAAGCTTTCTGTAAAGTCTTCAAAATTATACACGGACTTTTTACACTTTGTATTATTGTGGACCCTTTAGAACAATAATGCTTTTACTTGTCGAGTCTCACATCTTCTCATTTACTTTAGCAAGAGGGAGAAATCTACAAAATCCCGGATATTCGGAAAGGAGTGTCTCAGCGCAGGACTTATATTGGTTCGTGTAAAAGAATCAGGAATAATCAGAAGCGAAAATAAAGGATATAAATAGCGAAAGAAAAAATAACAAAACAATTTAAAATCATGTCTTTTTTTTATTTCAACAGGAATGAAAGAAGATGGCCATCAATTTACCCTTTAAGTAACGCTCAGAGAGAGAGAGAGAGAGAGAGAGAGAGAGAGAGAGAGAGAGAGAAACTAAATCCAAAAGTAACTTAACGGCTTATACGTCTGACCGTGTATATGAACAAACCTAGATTCACTTAACAAACTTTACTGCAACGCCTCAATGAAAAGTAAAAGAAAAATAATAAATAAATAAAGACTCGCTTCAGAAACTTTAGTCGCTTAGAGGAAAATTAAACTGACGCGCTGATAAATAAAAAGAAATAAATAAAAATAAAAAAAAGCAATTTTACTCCTTTCTGGAAGTGAAAATAAAATCAAGAAAATCAAAATCATTAAAAGCTCCCACCCAGAACTAGTGAGAAAAGAATCTATAGCAAGGAAGAAGTTAAGTATATACCAGATCACTGAGCTGATTAACAGCTTTCCTAGGGCTGGCCCGAATGATTAGATTTTGTCTTACGTGGCTAGGAACCAATGGGTTTCTTAGCAATGGGACCTACAACTTATTGTGAGATCCGAACCACATTATATCGAGAAATGAATTTTTAATCAGGAATAAATTCCTCTGGTTCCGCAATGAGCGGCCGGGGGTTGGGGGGCCTGGGGTAGGTGGGAGGGGCGGGGGGGGGGCGTAAAATAAAACAGTGAAAACATAAAACTATTTTATTTCAACTGTTTTATGTCATTTCATATTTCATACATAATGAGAAAACTGATTAAGGGTATGAATATAGTAGTAATTCATCTCGGTTTAATCATGAGTTATTTTTTTTTTTTTTTTTCATTTTGCATTATTTACCGAATATGGTCTTGCTAGAGGCGAGAACTTCACTTTTGAGATGATTACTAGTTTCATTACTCATCTCGTGTTATTTCATTTCTTACTATATTTTCGTTCCTTGTTGGACGAGTGGTGTACGTGCTCGCCTACCGATTCGGTAGTCCCGAGTCCGATTCCGCGCTCTGTCAACGTGGACCCGGAGGAATTTGTTTCTGGTGATGAGATATTAATTTCTCGATATAATGTAGTTCGGATCCCATAATCAGCAGCTGTAGGTCCCGTTGCTGGGTAACCAATTGGTTCCTAGCTACGTAAAAATATCTAATCCTTCGGGCCAGCCCTAAGAGAGCTGTTAATCAGCTCAGTAGTCTGGTTAAATTAAGGTATGCTTAACTTTATTTCATTTATTCAGAAAACGAATTTTTTAAAATCATGCTCAGAAATGTCGTGGTCAACACTCACCTTAGGGCTATGTTCTACCCTTTCTTAATCATCAGTTATTATCTCTCTTTCTATTTTGGCTCGTGAGGGATATGGGATGAGTTTCGAAAATATTACTCCGCATATGAAGGACGGCTGAACTGATAATTCAATGACAGCGTTTTTAGCTAGGGAAGGTTGAAAGCAAAAATGCGTAGCACTATTGTACTATGATGACGATAACTATTAATGTTATCATAATCATTATCATTATTATCAATTCAATTGATGAAACCTGTTCACATGGAACAAGCACGCCAAAGGGGCCATTGACTTGAAATTCAAGCTTCCAAAGAATGTTAGTTTCCACCTACCACCGCAGACCCCACACTGCATCAGTATCTGATCACGATACAGAGCCAGTGATTTTTCATCGCCCTGGGGGAGACGCGACACTAACCACCATACCAATTTGAAAGTAACTAAGAATGAAAAAGTCTATCATTTGAAGGTAGACAAAAAGAACACTTACGATAGTCAGCAGAACCCAAGAACAATTCTGTACCACGTTGTCATTCTCCAGACATTCGAAGACTGAAAAAAGAAAATAAAATGTATCAGTGTCTCCCTTTAGCGTTTCCTGTTTTTATTTATTATTTATGAAATGCAATGGATATTACAATGCAAGCTTATCTAGCACCCATGCCCGTGTTGTTATTGTATGAGGGCGGGGCGCATATTACAGAGCTGTAACCGAGTACTGAGACCTTCCCTGAAAAAAGCGGGACGTCGTATCTTAAAAACTAGCCATCGAAAATCTTCTAGAAAATGATCTCATTATGTTACCCACATCCAAATAACATTTAGGATCCTTCTTTGAACTAACCTAACATAAAGTAACCTAGGGGCATGGCGGAAAAAAAACACGAGGATGGTGCATTACTATGTTCCACCTCTCCTGAGGGATACTTTTGAAAAACGTATCCCTCAGGAGAGGTGGAACACACACCCTGCTTATGTGAACTCTCGAGTTTACAGCCCTGTGATTGGCTTATTAACAGCCAATCAGGGGCGTCGTAAGGGACTGGCCTAGATATCAGATGCACGGTTGATGTGAATCTACTATATCTCGGGAATTAGGTTGTGTTACAAACTGCTAGTTGTTGCTATGTTTCCTTATACTCCGATGCCCTTCCTGTCAAAGCAATATTTTTTTTTATTTTATTCCGTTTCCTTTTAAGATAATAAGCGTCTTCTCGTGTGAACGCCGAAGATGCCCGGGTTCTTCAAATCTCTGCCCTTTATCTATCCGAGATTAGAGGAACGGAGAATAGAAGTTAATATATTTACGGATGATCAGTTATACATATAATGAGCATGATGGGAATATGCGGACGGAAACGTATCTTTCTGAGGTTTTTGTATTAAGCTTATATGCTGTAATATATATATATATAGATATATATATATATATATATATATATATATATATATATAGATATATAAGCTTATATGCTGAAATATATATATATATATATATATATATATATATATATATATATATATATATATATATTACAGCATATAAGCTTAACACAAAAACTCAGAAAGATACGTTTCCGTCCGCATATTCCCATCATGCTCATTATATGTATAACTGATCATCCGTAAATATATTAACTTCTATTCTCCGTTCCTCTAATCTCGGATAGATAAAGGGCAGAGATTTGAAGAAACTGGGCATCTTCGGCGTTTATATATATATATATATATATATATATATATATATATATATATATATATATATATATAGATATATATATATATATATAGCGATCGAAAATCTTCTAGAAAATGATCTCATTATGTTACCCACATCTAAATAACCTTTAGAATCCTTCTTTGAACTAACCTAACATAACGTAACCTATATATATATATATAATATATATATATATATATATATATATATATTATATATATGCATGTATATATATATTAATCGCCGACATTTTGTATCAGCTTGATATGGGGAGTACACATCAATTGCGTATAAGCAGTAAAAGATATACACATTAAATGTTTACTAATACCATAATTAAAACATATTTTTAAAATGAACAGATAAAGAATAAAAACAGAAAAAAACTGAAACAGAACGACATGCTTTATTTGGTAAGCTTCATTTGGCATTAATGACACATATTTCATAAAAAAAAAATGCAAGCACTAAGTGCTTCGTGGTACAATAACGCACAGTAAAACCAAACCAGAACTATCTGGTCTCTATCCCTAAAAC